>NC_081360.1:45948423-46270923 GCF_030684315.1 Stegostoma tigrinum | reverse complement strand
TGCTGAGCACGGCGGCCGAGTACGGTAGAAAGCTGCTCTCCGACCTTTGCGCAGTCGCGGTGCACGTGAAGTCGGAGCTCGCGCTCCTGGGCCCCAGCGCGCCGCCTTGGTTGTTGTGGCAACTCAGGCAGGAGCAGGGAGTAGCGCCCGCCGGCGTCGAGGCAGCTGCAGCCGCTGCGGCCGCCGCCGCCGCTGTAGCAGCGCTGCTGTTCAGACTGTGGGGGGACTGGTAAAGGCCCGGGTGGCGGAAGCTGCAGAGCAGCTCGGGCCGCGAGTAAGGGTGGGAGAGGGCGCGGAAGGTGTCGAGCGGGCGAATGGAGGTGGGGAAGGGCGTGGCACCTGTAGCGGCAGCGGCGGCTGCAGCGGCTGTGACGCCAACGTGTGGGTAGTAGTGCAGGGGAACGTGAGAGTGGAAAGGGTAAGGCAAGCTTCCAGTGGCCGCTGCGTGGGTCATCATGTAGGTGTAAAAACTTGGGTCAGCCGGATGGGGCCATGACATGGCTAGTCGCTGCCTTTTATCTTTCATCCGCCGGTTCTGAAACCAAACCTGGATTAAGAAGGAAAATGCACAGCGTCAATACATACACCGCACTCCATTCTTTCGATCTCCACCCCCCCCATCAATTAAAAATAAATGCTTTGCAAATAACATTCCTAGCGTAATTAAAACAATAGTCCATTATCTACGAAATGCTAAAAGGTTCTCAAATCTGCATCAATATGTGACATCTACACCAACTAATCAGAATAATAGTGAACCCGAACGTTATCATTTTGACACTGTAATACACATACATTAAATCTAAATAAGCAATATGAATATACAAAATTGAATAGAAGACACGAGTTGATCAATGCACCTTAATAGTAGTTTCGGGTAGATTTAAGGCTGCGGCCAGTTCACATCGCCTGGGTCTGGATACATAGTTTTCTCTGTAAAACTCCTTCTCTAATCTACCGATTTGTTCTCGGGTGAACGCTGTTCGATACCGTCTCACCTGGTCAGGACCAGAACCCGAGTTGCCTATTGAACTGGAGCTGCCGTTCAGATTCGTAATATTGGACCCATTCGATGAAGTGTTAGTTGAACTACCATTCTCAGAATACACTGGGAAGAAACAAAAACGTGTAAAATCGGTAAACCATGAGTGCAAATTAATAGGGCAACTTTGATGCCACATAATTAATGCTGGCTGTCATTATTACAAATGGGAACAGTTGTTAGAGTCAATAAAGTTCTATGAATCCCTGCATAACCAAATATATGTAGTTAATTTGTGGTAAGTTTCATAATTAAATATAGATAAAGATTCTGAGCCATTCATCCATTAGGCATCTGAACTAACACGGAATGAATAACCTCTAAGCACTTACTCATTTTGCCTTATCCATAGAGCCGAAAAGCCGTTATTGAATACTTTACTTATCAGTATTTTGAACCTTAAGCCCAGCGCACCACTGAACTGGAAAGTTTTGTTTAGTACCTTTTTAAGCACAAGCTGTAAGCTCCGTTTGAATGTTCTCTGAAATTCTGTAGCATTCGGTACAAGACAAAGTCTAATGCAGCTATATTTACTTTCTTTTTTACTTGACCTTTGATTTTCACAACGCGCAATTTCGATACATGATAGAAACGAATATTCTCAGTATATTGTCATGTAGATGCATACCCTAACAAAGGAAACGTGAATGATAAAGGCTTTTCAAATTTTGGAGATCTGACTTTTTCGCAGTTATTCATTTAAGTAAAATACTTTTCTACCCCCTTTGATATTAATGTTACTGTTATTGTTCCAATACAAATGTGTCTCAGAATACGACTTTCAAAGGCAAATGTATATTTTGCTTGTTTGTAGAACTTTATTTGAAAATGAAGTACTTTTCAGTAAATAAAAAGGGTTATTGTGAAATTTTCACGGTTGTTTTCATTTTCGGTTTAAGTACATTCAGGGCATTAGCTTTGTTTTCTGTATTATCAAAACATCCGCAAAAATGCATTCCAAATCTTTGATGGATCACGACAGAACCCTCTTCACAATGACTTTTTAAAAAAAATCTACACATGCATTAGACCTTTGTGAGATGCAAGCAGCGTAATTTTAGACAAATGTTTAATAAATAATCATTTACCTTTGTTTGTATTTTCTTTCAGTTGCGTTGTACTGACGCCGGCTGGAGAGCGGAGTGTCGAACAGCCCACATCAACATCACTGTTCATATCTGCTTCTTTTTCCCGACTAGCAAGTTCTGAGTAAAGGGAGAATTTTTTCCTTGTTTCCGAGGACGAAATTTCAGACGAGGACGTGCTATCGCTTGAATGTTGATGGTGGAATAAATTGTCTATCTCAAATTTGCCGTTTGTTGTGGTGTCCCCAACAGTGTTGTGAAGGGAGGCGGAAGTGGGTCTGGGGCTGAGCCGACCACTGTGATGAGAATTTTCAAGGGCCTCCTCCACTGCATTTCCAGCTGAGTCTGACAAATTCGAAACCTTTTTGCCAGCAGGACTATGCAGTCCCCGTTCCATCAGAATTATTTCTTTCCTTATCCTTTCCATCCCGAAGCTGAGAGCAGGTTGCAGGCTGATACTACACTAATGATGATCTTGCAGCTGTGGCCAATTCACATCCAGCCCGCAAGTGTCTCGAAATTTATCTTTTTGGTGCAAAGAAAAAGTGTTATGTCAATGCGAGGGAACGACTGGTCAAAATGACCCGTGCTTCCTTTCTCCCGATGTGTCATTCATCAAACTAGTGCTCGTCATTAAGGTACGAATGACGCTGTTCGAATAATCATTTATTGTAACAGGTTTATAAGCAAATAAATACAAGCGTCTGTCAGTGGATGATGAAGGCGGCCTAGCGACAGGCGAATGCATCCAGGTAGAGAAGAATCAGAGGACAGCCCCTGTCCTCCGCCGATGATCGTATGCCCGGATGCTCTGGGCTTTGGCCTCTGGGGTGAAATTGACAGTCTGATTAATAAAATGAACATTACAGCACTTCCCTGTACATTTAGCCAGATCATTATGTTCTGATTTTGCTTTGCCGTTCTTATCCGGTTCTGATAATAGCATCTTTTTCATCACACTTTTGGTTGAACGTGAGCGAGCGTTGTAGGTAAATAGAAGTACTAAGTTTAATGTGTTGTATCTTCAGTCAGATGATTACATTTGGTGTATTTAGTTGATCTGGGATGGAAATGACATAATGTGATTTCTTGGCAATGTGTAGCCGGATTTTTGGGTTTTTGTTTTGCAATCGCCCTGTAATATTCTGACATCTCCTGTTCTTACTTGTGTTTTCTCTTTATTAGCTAGCTTCTCCCTCAGCTTCTCACCTTGTCATTGCTTATTTTATCTGTCTTTACATAGGCCGATACGCACAACTGGCGTGTCCTGTTCAGTGGTTATTTTACTCTATCTTTCGCGCTTATATATAATCTGCACATTTTTAGATAGCTTGAATGGGGTTTATCTAGTATGCCACGCTTTATTTTAGTGAATATTTCAGATATTTAGCACCGATATGAATCTTGATAACGTACATCCTAAGAACTCGAGCAAGGGACAATAATATCTCGCTGAAATGTTTTGTGTATCTGAATAAAGTTTCAGTTGCTTTTAAATAAAATGTCGAAACTTTTTTCATCCATTGAGTGATAGCCTTTATGGGATCGTACTTCGTTTTAGGGGAAAAAAACTTACCATGATTTTGAGACAGCTTATTTGTGTGTATTCTCCCCTCTGCCTCTCTGACCAAGTCTGGCATGTATTTATACGATCGATTTAATTTCACGTGGTGTCATATCTGTATTTATATTATGCGGGATTCTAGAGCAAGATACTACAATCAGAAAATAATGGAAACGTTCTCTTCATGGTATTTTCCTTCAAACTCAAACTATTGACATATATTTCTCAAATTAATTGCTTAGATTATTTTAACTTCAATCTGGACTCTGCACAACGAGCATTTCGCTCGAAAAAGAGACTGCTGAAGGTGAATCCGTTACCTGTAGCTATTAGCATTTATCCTATGTCCATGGTTAGATATAACTGCAGACTAAGGAACGTTTGCGGCTGGAAGTTTAATATTCCAGAGCAATTTTGAAAGATGGAGAATCTGTGTGGACCAGCTACTCTCGGTGTTAATAGTGGTAGTAATGATGACGCTGATAGCTATGATGATAATGATGATGAATTTGTTGCTGTTGTCATCATCGCCGTCGTTACTTCGGTTTTCGAAATCAATGTTTACCGACGAGAAGCGAAATGCATTATCTCAGTTGCGAAATTGAATGCTTGCAATGTTAAATTAAAAATTACCTGATATTCAGTGTGAATGTCACAGAACAGTTTCTATCGAGATCCCCTTATGGGAAATGACAATGTAGCAAAAGCGCTGGAGATGCATAATTAATATTAAATAATGCATAAACGGAACCAATATTATTGTTGCTAAATGTTTTAATTAGTATGGAGTCCCCTATGCCACAGAAATTACGTCCTGTCATGTATATATGCATATATTGGTAAATATATTCTCTCGTGTTTTATGCCGTTAATAATCTGCAATAAGCATTGATATTCACGCCCTTGTAATTCGCATGTACGCTGATTTCTGCATTTGGACAAATGACAAATGGGGAATAAACATTGAAAATAACGCAGTAGAAAATGAAATAATATTGCTGCGATTTACGTGAAAACATGAGCAAGCCACTAATACCAACTATGATGAAGACATTGCATTAAAAGATTATATTAAAAGTTAAATTGTGAGTTTTCTTTCCTTCCCAAGGATATCGTATACCAGCAGAGGTTTCTGGACAGTGCTGGGGCCACTGTTTTCACGTTTTTATTTTCTAATGTTAAACAATGCAAATAGAAAGCTGCTGTAAACAGCTCATTAAAATTGCTGGCAAAGAGGTTAATGACTTTTCCACTGTTGAAAATGGTATGACATTGCAAGTTAGCAAATATGCTGCATGGTTAGCAACCATTAGAAAATTTTGGTTTCTTTACATAGATAAATGTTCGGACATTTTTTTTAAAGAAAACACTCAGATTTTATGAATGCAGTACACCATGCCTGAGAAAGAAAGATTTTTGAGACTGATGTCATTTATTTTTCACGCTTTATTTTGAATCTTGTTCAATAGTATTATCTGTAATCTACCAATCAAAGTGAATTAATGCTACAATCACTTAATTGTGAAACAGTATTCTTTGAGTGGAGTTGTGAGATAAACAAGGATGAATGGGCTCGGAATTAAATGCATTCTCTCGAAATATCTGTCCTCTGGCGCCCTCATCCGCTTTCTTTGATTTTAACAGGGAGATGGCTTCCACGACGATTCAAAAAGTCCGCGTCTGTGCGATCCAACAGCTTTTGAAAAATTTGTACAGCAGATACCAAACTAAAATGACACTCTATTGTTCATGAGTTAGCTGTTGTATTAATCATTTATTTTGTAAGGACATCACACGAAGATACTTCAAGAATAATTCAGATAAGTAAATGCTTGTATTGACTACTTTTAAAAATAAAACTGACCTCTGGAATTTTGTTTTTCCACTTTATGCGAGATAAAAGTTGGGTAGAGAGCTAATAATTGTTTTCTTGGGACATTTCCCGCCCGAGTGGGTATTGATGTTCTCAAATATCCATTTTCAAGGGAGAAAGCGGAGAAAATATTTTTGTATCATTTATTTCATAGCTGTTAGAGTGTTGAAATTTCGTTTTGAAAACTAAACTGAGCGCAAAATACTTTTATATCTGTTTGGTGTTTTATGGGTGATAGATGAGGAAATTGCAGGTTCATAGCAATTCTCGTTGACATTGACATAATACTGATTAGTAAAACTGAGCAAGACATAATACAAAGGAAAAAAACCTGCAATGCATTCACTTGGAAAATAGTTTTTGTTTCCATCTAGAATCACGATCTCCGTCATTCACATTTTAATTAGCTTTAATGCGTATGAACAGAAAATTTGAATCAGTTAGCAAAGTCACGAAGTTGGTTAAAACATGATATGTAGACAGATCGGACCACATTTCTGAGCGCAGTGATAGTTCACTTCACAGAGAGCTCAAAGAAACTTTACAGCAATGGACCAAATATTTGTTCGATCGTCAAATGCAGGTACGGCTAGGTGTAATTCCACAGCGTTAAGGGTTATGACAGGCAATAAAATGCACTTAAATACTTTTTGTTTGATATAAGTTGCAATGTCACGAAAGAGGTTTATTCCAGATTACAATGCACTGCTCGGCTAAATTATTGCTCCATTCTGCGCTTGAGTTCAAAACAGAATGCACGTTTATTGGCCAAGGTACCTTGTAATCAAACATTGTGAACAAGGATCAGCAGGAAAAGGTCAGAGAAAGAAAAACTGAAACAATAAGCCGAGACAAAATGATCATTAAACTCCACATTGACCTTGAGTCAGAGTACGATAACTACAGTACAAGTGTGTCATTCTGTAATGCAGCACTGTCCTTGACGTTTGCGCACAAAGTTTAATTTACAAAGAGTCCACACTGCGTTTTATTTACCAACTGTAGCTGTGTTACGGCAATAAAAAGATCAGCTAGCTTGATCCAGGGTGTAGTTTGTGCACCTAATGGAGAACTGGGTTTCATTTCTGGCAGGCAGACTTTAAAGTATTTGCTCAGTGCCTGCCACGCTATCATTCTCAGCTTTCGGAACAGAGGGCAACTTAAACTTACAAGTAAGGACAAAAATTTAACAAGGGGATTGTATTTGCAAGTATTTGGAGTGAACCCAATCATTCAGGATGGATTCGACTTCTCTGCGGTACAAACCAATGCTGGAGACATTTAGTGATAAAGCAGGATTAATAGAAGATGAAGTGCGGCCTACCGAAATGGTCCCAGTATTTTGCACAAACTTTGGAACTGGTGATTTTTCCTCAGCCCTTTTGAAAACGAGTTCAAGTGGAAGACACCAAGATTTATGTTCCGACGACATTTCGACTTGTGGATCGCATGGAAGCGCAAATCAAGAAACTGTCGCTATGTCATTTGGGGCAGTGCAAATCCCTGCAAACCAACTTCAAAATGATAGTCATACTTCTCAATTTATTAGCTATCGGAACAATCTCTGCACCAGAGGTGAATACCCCACAAACCCCTCACTTTATCAACATTGGCCACTAGAATATCCCCGGGCAGCACCTGTTTCGACTCAGGCAAATCCCAACCATCAGGACATGCCTACCTGTAACTATTCTCAGAACGCTAGAGCACCGTTTGAAGGAGGAACACTCAACAATGCAATGCCGGGTGTTCCAAGGGCTTTAGGTCGGTTTGATAATACGTTCTCATGTGTGACATATCTTTGATTAACTGAGAATTGATTGATTAAGAATTGATTATGGTTGATTAGATTAATTAATAATTGAAATACGCATTCTTTAATAGGGCACAACAGGTAAGTTTTGTACTTTAGTGTCTTACAATAATGCCCAGGTGATTTGCATTTCATTTTCGATGTGAGTATTCTGGTCGATCCGTGAATGGTGGGTAACTTCTGATGAAGGGTTTAGGCCCGAAACGTCAGCTTTTCTGCTCCTCTGATGCTGCTTGGCCTGCTGTGTTCATCCAGCTCTACACAGTGTTATCTCGGATTCTCCAGCATCTGCAATTCCTATTATCTCTGATACAATTTCATGCTACAAGCTATTTTAGAAAAAAAGTCCGCCATACTTCAGGAAAGTTGAAAGAGTTCGCTTTTACCGAAGACGGTTTTATGTTTTAAGCTGCATATTTAAAACAAAAACTGAAAATGGTCAGCGACTTTTATTTAATCGCTTCAGAAGTATTTTTAAGGAAACATTTTAGAAGTCAAGTCACAATGTGCACTTCGTATACAAACACATATCACAAAGATTGTATATTTCAACTGAAAAAGTAAATTATGCATTTGGATAACAAAGAGAAGAAGTGGGAACCCACTTTTATGAGTAATTGCAAAAAATGTGTGCAATTAAATCTCGCCACTCAACAATGGTAATTTCTGGAGGATAAACCAACCAACATCAATTAAAATTAACGATGAATTTTAGTTGTCGTGGGGTTGGGCATACATGAAGTCAATGTAAATAGGTAAAATATACATTGCTAAGTATTTCACTGATTGAATTCCTAATGATTCAACATACTGATGGATGCGTATATTCCTTCAGCAGTGGGACTAACAACGCGCTGGTTAACATCGCAGAATCCTGCTCATAGACAAAGAAAGAAGCGGATCCCCTACAGCAAACAGCAAATCGCTGAACTGGAAATGGCTTTTGAAAATAATCGATTCCTCACCCCCGAAGTCCGATTAAACATTTCGTTTAGGTTAGGTTTAACAGAAAGACAGGTAAGAGACTTTCCTTCCACTTTCTACAGAAGAAAATGTTAAGTACCTGTCCCACCTTATTGTCAACAGGTGGGCGCCTTATATCCTACTGAATATTAAACCTAGCAGCTTTATGAGTCACCATTTTTTAAAATAAAAATCTGTATTTTTCAGGTGAAGATATGGTTCCAAAACCAGAGACAGAAAGAAAAAAAACTTCTTCGCGTGCAGCAACTGGCAAAGCCAAGTTGTCCTGGACTGTGAAATACAGCAACTTTCCTCATGTGCACAATTGCTTTTTAAGAGTCACTAAACGTGTATACTGATATACAATGGCAAAGTCGCCTCTGCTTCAACATAAACCCAAACGGGATTATTGGGCCTTTTAGCTTTTAATTTGTTTTGAAGTTGAAATAGTTCATAAATCTTTACCTTGCGTTATAGTGAGCTTCAGTTTGTTGTGCTAAACACTTAAAATAATGTTGATTCTATTAATGGTGGTGAATACGAAATATTGATACCAAACGAAATGTTTTGCTTTATTTTCCAAAACGCTAAATACTCGTTTGCCATTCATTACACATGTGAGTATATATAATTGGACACAAGTTAGTTTAAAGTTTAGTTGTAATGTTTAAAGAGCAATAACATTATTATAGGTTGCAAAATAAACTGTTTCCTGAATAGTATACAAAGCTTTTCGGATTTGAAATAGTTTGGAACACATAATTGTTCAAAGTAAGGGCGTGCTGTATTTGAATAAATTTCTCAAATGCATGAAATCCTTACTCGCACAACATTGAATTCAAATTTACATTCACAATGGTTTGTTACCTTTCTTCAAAACAATTCCTTATTAATTCGCAGGTTTTAATCAAACAATAGCTTGAAAATGATTAATTTTGTCTACTTAAGACAGTGTTGTGCTGATTGAAAGTTTCGAAGCTGTAACACTCATAATAACATGTGTCTGTATACAGATTATGTCGTTTCCTCAACACTTCATTGTGTACCTGCTGTGCTCCTCTTGTGGGCAGTTTTAAACATTATACAGTTCAAAACTTCCCTGTTGATTTGTCGATCAACGCACGTGCACTTTCTAAAATAAAAAGTAAACTTGCACTGATATTTCGTTTCAGGGTTGAGGGTAACGCAATGTTGTAATATTGCTATGGAAGACTTAGGTCACGAAAGTGAAATTGCTCCTGAATGATTTATGTGTAATTCTGCAACAGCTTATAGTGGAACAAATTACATTATATTTTGCACAGACAACTGGAACATTGGTCAGCCATGTTACTCAAATGTAAAATATAAACATTTGAAAATCTCTCCCAGATGTAATACGTACTTACATCAAATTTAGTCTCAATTGTCTCTGCAAATTTATCTATCCAAAGCATGTCAATTTAAAAACATTGTTGTTGCTTGTGGTCTTGGTTTAAACGCTGAAGGAGGGGGAAAAAAAGTTGGTCCTTGATGATTCGGACCCATTGGCACCCTATTGCTATTTTAGTGGTCATTTTATCCGCTTGCAAAAGCCATATGTCCGAGGTGCGTTTCAGAACCTGGAAGCGCGAATTGAAATCGCAGCTTTGGTCCATCGTCGGTATAAACAGCTTAATGAGACAGTTACAGGTGCCAGAAAGACAAAAGAAAACATCAAACGCAAGCCTTAGGTTCTCCCACGACAGGAAATGAAATATGTTGCCATTCTATTCCTGGGTAGAAATTCCTTAAATGGTTAGGAAAGTAATAAAGAACAAACATATTTTGAGTAATTTTCGAGAAAACTTCATGGATTACATTTCGATAACTGTTCGACATGGTCAAATATTTTCTTTTAAAAATTTTTAACTAAATAATTATTTGCAATTAAACTTGCGGGATTTTTTTAAAAGTTATTAGGTTCTGACTTGCATGACTGAATGCGAAAACCCTGGATTAATATAGTGCGTTATCAGCATCTAAAAATGGGCCGCATACAATGAAAAATTTATTTTAAGTGGGCCAGCAACGGCTAATTTGGGACAAACAAGGCCCTCCAGGCAGCAGACAAATAAACAATCAGCGAATCGATGTTTGTGGATGTTGGTTGAGGAAGGAACGATGACGAGGACACAGTGAAAATTAAAGCAAAGACCCGCAGATGCTGGAAATCTGAAACAAAAGCACAATGTCCTACAGAAATTCAGTGGGCCTGTCAGCACCTATAGCGAGAAAATCAGCGTTAACGTTTCGAATCCAGCGACCCTTCCTCTGAAATTAAGTCTGTTTCACTTTACAGATGCGGCAGGATTTGCAAACTATCTCCTGCAATTTCAATCCTTTGTTCGTGAAAGACTCGCTTTATTCGAATAGTGACGTTACTTTCTTGCTTTAAATCTAATTTCTTAAGATTATTTGGAGGACCACAAAAGAAACAGAAACAGAAGTAATTCACAGTCATTCGTCAAGAACAAGTGGGGTATAAACTCGCGTAATAAGCAATTTGTCACAATTACTTACGTATAATTGTCATAGAGTCATATGGACGGCCCAATCAGTCCATGCCGAGCAAAGTCGCAACTAAACTAGTCCCACGTGCCTGCTCCTGGCCTATGTCCTTCCAAGCCTTTCTTATTCATGTAGCCCTCACAGGCATCGGAGAAATAACATGAAGATTATATATTAAAGATCTCACCCTTTCTGTAGGCTCCTTCCGTCAACTGCTCCGTTATAAATCACAATGTCGACCCTTATAATAGAAATTGCCTGTGTAAACTGGCCATGTAGAAGTCATTTTCTTCACAGTTGAGCAGATAGCGCCACCATTGGTGGAAAATGCAAGTCCAGCGTGACAAGCTGACGTCTTTCGTTTACATGAGAAGTAAATAAATGAGAATTTTAAAATTAGCAACTTTAAAAAAACTGAAGTCGATACCTCTCCATTTAGTGCCTTTTAGTGACATTGTTCTTGATGGTTTAATTTGTTCTAGACACCTGCTGCACAATAAGGGTTATACATTTATTGAGAAGTGAGTATATTTATGTTAAATTTTGTACATCAGCATTTTAGATCGTGATAAAATTGCAAATCCAAGTCGTAAATGATGCAGAAACAGAACACTGGTGTGTTTTGGCATTCAGATAAAGTTTTAATTGAAAAGGGCCTTCGGAATGTTGGCACTTAATCTTAGAAACCAAGCATGTGGAATTCGTTTATTTTCAACATCATCTTCAATGAAACGAAACAGTGGCCTAAGAGTCTGATGGATATTTTCTTTTATATTGTTCTTCAGGCCATGCTGTCTGCTTTATGCTCGAGAAAATTCGGAATTTCGTTGGAATGCATTGTAGCAGCATGGTTGTGTAACAGCACTCATTCACCAGCAGAAGTGAACATTTTGCATTCGAACTGTATTTGAATCCAAATATTGTATCAGCAAATCTTTCCGAGCACTGGTAGACTGTATCCTTGAAAGTGAACTTCTTCTTATGTGGAACTGATTTGCGCCAATGCAGATAAATTCATTTCGTAAAAGCTACTAAGAAAATTAGCACCTATTATCCGCCTCGAATTTTTTTCCTGTATTTATTAAACAGCTGGGATTGAAAGCTAGCAAAGTTTTGCGATACTTTTCACGTCATGAAGTTTAACATGGCTTGTTGCTTTGTTTGTATTCTCAATCCTCTTTCTGGAGACAATGTGCCGCATTCAAATGTGTCCCTTGCTGAAAGTGATGCTGTTTCAAGAACATATAACAACTAATTTTGAATCAAACTATTGTCTTATTTATAAATATTGTTATGTTCTGTTCACATATGTAGGGCTGTAAAATGTTGAAGTATACATAATGTGCTCAGCACAAGTTACTCAGGAACGTGGGATCGCTGTAGAGTGCTGTAATGCAGCTTTCAAAGCAATAAATTATTCTTGTAGTTCCAATTGGAACATATAGCTGAAAAGTGAGGCAGGAGACATTCACAACATCAAGTGATTAATTGGTTGCTAGCAATGTCTGATGAAAGTATATTTCGTTCCCCTGATTACTGCTGACAGGTTAAATCCATGTTACTCGTAGGTGTATTTAACGTGCGGGAGGAATATCTCTGGATATTTGAAACATCACGCGTAAATTTCGATCTAGCTTTTGCAAGTTTGTATGATTTGTTTTCAAGTATCGTAAGTATTTTTTTGCTGGAACTTGGATAGATAGGCTTTACACTACTTTGCCTCCATTAGCAAGAAAACAAACGCGAGCGCCGGTTGGCATGTAATCTGCTTTTCTTCGTGTATTGATATTGGTCATTGTGTTGGAACAATGTGTGTTCAAATGGGGACATACGAAATGTAATATAGTCAGTCTCAATATAGTGAATGTTCTTTAAAGTGGATATGTCTTTTTATCAAGTGATATATTTAAAACAAAACACACGAATCTATTGTCACTAACTGATTCGAAGTAAATCCTTTGACCTAAACAATTCGGACTTGCGAAAATGCATGTGTAGGGATATCATAGAGTTGCTTTACACGTTCCTCAATTTGAGTGGCCAACTAGTCTGCAAATTCATGCTACATGTTATCCAATATTGGCCATGTTTTCGAAAAGCTTCTAGTTATAATTAGAAAACAAAATATAATAGATAATTACTTTTCATCGTGTTTGTTGAATATTGACGATTGTTAAGCGTTGGGACGTGTAAAATTGGATTGCGCTTTCAACCGGGAAGAGTTTTAAAGCGAAATGGCTATTTCTACTTCAGAGTTACATTTCACTTTATGAGAGATAGTTTTCAAGAACAGATGTTACTTTCAATAATTCATGTAACAATTTGAAAATACCAGGCAAAAAATACAGCAACGAAGGGATTTAGATCAACTGTAACAACAATAACAGAAAAAAGGATTTTTTTATGCATGCTGGAAATACCTAAATTCGCAAAGCGACGATGAGAACTTTATGTTAAATTTCGCTGAGAATGAAGCACAACTGCTGTGAACCAAAATAACAAATAATCCCTCATTTTTTTCAAAATGGAAATTGTTTCAAAGTTCAAATTAGGTAAACTATATAAGTATATAAAAATAAATAGCACTAAAAAGAAATTGGCTTTAATGTCGCTATTTTCAAACAAAGTGCGGAATAGCAATGCTTAAATTTACATTAATTGAGACCCTGTTTTCGATATGTTCTGCGTGCAAGCGACAACGACCGAGTTCCATTTATTGTCCATCTCTCGTTGCCTCACAAACTGCTTCTAGGTCTTCTACATTAGCTATAATGAACGTACAAATGTATTTATGATGTAGTTTAGTTGGAAATTTAGCAATTCATATAGAAATATTAGAAACTAAATTCATGCTGGATATTACCACAAGCATTGGTGACATTGAAGTCACAATTTAGCAATAGGAAGCGATTTTGCAATGCTATGTTACAATTCACATCTAACTTCAATCTTTGAAATCTTCACATAAATCCCACAGAGCTGTCGAGTTACTTTAAGCCGCTGTTTACCAGCCTCTTTCTCTTCCCCTCCTTCCTTCTCTCGCCACCTTGACCTTGGACTTCATCTACTTCCGGAAAGAACCCCTTTGTCTGCATACCAGTGATGCGATTAACTTGAGACAGCGGCATACTTTTAACTCCGATCCTGCATTTGCTCGGAGTTCTGAATAAAAGTAGTTACTCGAAATATGACGTTAGCACGATTTTTTCTCTGTCATTAAAAGTAGGAGTAGTTCACTTGTTATTTCTTCTCCTGAGAATATCTAGCATCCGCATGTTCCTAAACGCGCTGTGCTCATTCAACTCATATAGTTCCCAAACTAAATTTACCCCGTTTTCCTGAACATTTAGCTTCCCAAATTCTAGTCTCCTTACCTATGCTTTGATAGATAGAAAGATAGGCATTGGATTTACTGATATGAAAGCTTTTTTCTTCATGTTATTAATTTAAAGGCTGTTGTGACTATTTCATTTAATACAGACCAAGTCATTTCAAAATGTATGGGTTCATTAATCTATCCATATTGGGGACGAACGTAGATAGAATTCGACGCGTTTCAATGAAATAACAGCACATGTCCCTTTGACGTTAAAAAAAACTAAGATTGAAAATGTCTTATTTTTTAATATGACAATCGTTGGGTTGCTCGTACGCAGAATGATGCTTTATAATTATTTAGAGTTTTCAATTGCTTAGTGTCGAATATATTGTCGTAAGTTTCTCTAAGTGTCAAATTCGTCAACAACTTTACGTGTACGGGAACTGTAAGTTTGGGCAAGGTATCTAGTGAAAGAGTAAGATGGGCCCTCAGTTTTTCATAATATTCCTCTCGGAAAAACAAGTCACAAAATCTAACCTCTTTTCATTATCCATTTAGTAAAATATGGCTGTGGTTGCTGTTATCACTGATAACTGTAGCATCTTATTCGTGTCTAAAAATCTTCCCAAAATGGAATTATTTCGTTTTAATTAATCGAAAATTGTTTTGTAATACCCGTAGCGCATTAAGGACGAGTCGTTTATTCTAAGGTAAGATGTAAAATATTGTTTGATTTGTCTCACAAATTGTGGTTTTACCAAATTTGAGAACGCGTGCACGGAAAATTAATGTTGATGGATGAAGAAATACTTTTCTACATATTATTATTAAAGTACACTGGGCTGATCAAAATATGCCCTGCTTCCAACAGTGGAGTTACATCAGCGAATATTTGCTTTTCTCTCATCAGGCCCTTGGGTGAATTCAATCATGCATTCGAATTATGCTGGAACTTAACCTCAAAGTCTAAAACCTTCATATTTTACATAATTAAACCAAGGCATAAAGAAAGGAAAACGGCATTTCCTTTTTTTTTGTAAAAGGCGATTCCTTTTCCGAAATCATACTTGTTTGACACATGCAACAGGAGAGTAGCAATTGAGAAAAATGTAAATTGATTATATGCGAAATGCAAACTATTCCCAATATGTGTTAATCTTACACTGAAAACGCAATATGATCATATACAATCAGGTTATTGCATGGCAATCAGAATGAATATCAGACATCTACACTCGCCATAGTCTGGGAACACATCAGCAGAAATTAAGGAAAATACTGAATAAAACTGCCTTCATTTTAACAGTTCGAACGTCTGAGCGAAAATAAAACATAGATCCGAATTATTTTCCACCGAATTTTCGAAAAATTAGCAAATATAAAATTCAAGGGGAAATCCATCTATGTCTGACTGCTTTATGAACTGGTGAAACAAGTAGTGAACCTTCCAATCTATTTCTTAATTGGGTACATAAGAATGAAAATAGCGCCGTTTAAGACATCGAAAGATTTATACGTTATCCCGAACCATATGTTGTTGCTAAACAGGTTGATGCCGATTTTATTCATCACAGTATCCAAACATTCAAGAATTTATATCACTGTATAGTTTCTTTTAGTTCATTCCACGCACATTTGAAATTGTTATTTTGTAAAAGATACTCCAGCATTATTTGAAATAGAAATCAATAGAATGGAAAATCTACTCAAAGAGTGCAATGTAGGCCGTACGTATTATGTATTTTTGCTACAGACTATATTATGCAAGATACCAATAATACCAAATACGTGAAATAAATCTTAAAGGGTACTGCCGTGGAAAAAGCCATCGCGTTTTCTATCTTCAATGTTCAGCAGCTCCTGCAGTCAATTATAATAAATGAATTGAGGAAAAATTAAACGGTTTGAACATTGCGAAAGAAGTGTAATGCCAGGGCTTCAGTCGCTGCGCGTCACGTGACCAATATCGACCTATTAGATTTCAGTAGCTCAGAGCACACACTAATCAGTGAAAATAAGCACCTCTTCTCACTGCCGAGGCTGCTTCTCTAAAGCAGTACTTAGTTTGCAGTGGGTCGTGATATGACAGCTTCTTTTCTTTCAGCCCCTTGGAGAACTGATACAATCAGGTACCTACACAACAGAAATAATACCACTAACTCGGAAATGGAAGGATTAGGAGGGAACGTCCCTTCTAGTCAATGCAGGAATTTTCTATCTCCCTCTGCATTTGGAGCTCATCATAACTCGTTATCTTCGGGTCCCGCTTACTCCGTCGGAGATCGAACGCATTCTGTCATTTCTGAATCTGCCAAGCAATGCAGCCCCTGCCCAGCTCCCACAAGCCCTGCCAACCCAGCGATAAGTTACGGCTATCATTTTGGAAGCAGCTACTACAGTTGTCGAAATGTTGGCATTCAACAAACTGGACTGAAATCTGGTGCCCATGCATCTCTGGCCGGTTATCCAGTGGACAAATATATGGATGTTTCGGGTTTGACTAACACGCCTGTCCCCACTGACGAGGTGTCATCCAGGGCAAAAGAATTTGCATTTTATCAGAGCTACCCCAATCCCTACCAGCGGGTCTCTGGTTATTTGGACGTTCCAGTAGTCCCTACAATAAGCGGGCACGGAGAACCAAGGCATGAAGCCTTAATTTCCATGGAGGGCTATCAGCCCTGGACATTTGCTAATGGCTGGAATGGTCAAGTGTATTGTCCGAAAGATCAGACACAGACTCCACATTTCTGGAAATCTCCTCTTCCAGGTACTATGAAATGACTTTCACTGAAAAGCGTTGTGATTTATTTAATGTAAAGGAAATAAAATTACTTCACATTAGGTTGGTTTAATATTGCCAGGAATTATTTAGTCGTTTAATTTACTATATTTCAAAAGCTTAATACCTGAAAACACAGACTAACCATGGGTTTGAAAAAATACATTGAACTGAATTGACCATATGACTAAATAGCTTGGTTGGGTTACTTAAAATTATGCTTAAAAGAGAAAAGAATGCGGCAATATTATTTAATTTTAAAAAAAAACAGCTTTAAACTGCTACGGCTTGAAGTTGATGTTCTTATCAATTACATTCTCCCCACCCCCACTCCCCCAGGAGATGTGATGCACAATCAGACTGACATAAACATTTACAGGCGAGGGCGGAAGAAAAGAGTTCCTTATACGAAAACTCAGCTTAAAGAACTGGAGCGAGAATACGCCACAAACAAATTCATAACTAAAGATAAAAGACGAAGGATATCCACTGCCACCAATCTTACCGAAAGACAAGTCACCATCTGGTTTCAGAACAGAAGAGTCAAGGAGAAGAAAGTGGTTTCTAAAGTCAAAGAAAATATACCTTGATCTCGCAGATATCAGGAACCTTGCTGGCGCATTGTGCATTACATGTGATGGTCTTCCTTTTGGAAAAAGAAACGAAATGAATGTGGAAGACTTTCGAGACACAGCTACGGATTTATAAACAAATCTTAAAATGACAATTTCCGAAAAAAAATGTTGTGCAAATTTAGCGAAAATACTTGATCTGACTTCACCACTTTCAAAGAAATAAGACACTGTTCAGTATGTGAATAGTTCCACATTCACACGTTTGTCTTGTGTTACCGTGCTGGATTATTTTCACGAGTGGCATTGCAAATACTGTCGCAAATTAATGCTTAGTTCAGTCTTAAGTCATCTTTTCGAGGGTTCAGCTAAATTGCTGGACGTTTGCAACACCCACATAAAATGGCGACTACAACTGATTACACAATTAAACACAAAAGTTGACATTAAATGAAAAGTATTTATAACTTTCTTAATGCAAAGCATTTTTATTTAACATTTATGTTTTCAGTCATGCTTTGCAAGATGGCTGTGTTGCTAGTGGATTCAAATGCTAACAATATATATCAGCAACAAATCCATTCTGTTGTGAATAATTGAAAATATACTGCTAACATACCATTTTAAATCTGTGCCAGGTAGAAATTGAGATAGTTACAGATTAACTGCGGTACAATCTCATAAGATATTTTATCATATTAATCGGCAGCGAATTTACAATCATTTTCATAATAAATTATTTAGCTTAGAAAGGACTTTCCGTTTACTTACTACAGAAAGTTCTATAGTAACATGTTGTCCTAAGTAAATGTAAGTGTTAATGCCGAATTCAAATGGAATGCTTGTCAAATTTATAATGTCCTAAAAAGTTATGTTAAAGAATGAAAAGCTATGTTTCTGCCTTGAGTCCTTTGTTCATTTAAAACTGTTATTTTCAAAAGAAATGCTAATATATTTGGAAGCCCCATGGTAGTTTTGAATGCGGTGCCTTTAATTGGAACTTTTTACAGCTGTTACCTAATTACTAACTTGTTGCGCTGTATACTTAAATTGTAATAATGATAACTATAGGAGTAACATAGTGGTGAAGTTTGGCATTATTTCTATGTTTTATGTATACTTTTAACGCAAGTATCTGTTCATTTTGTCCATCATTTTCTTTATACAGACGAGTTAAATACGAACTCGAGAGGTTTTCTTAACGTTGATTTATGCCGTGTAAAATATTAAAACAAATTACACTTTAACTGCCTTCAAGTTTTATATTTCTTGTAAATCAAATCATCATTTTTTGGCTTTTCATATCGCCACATTTGGATTCAGCTTATCAGTATTTACATAAAATGCTCTTCTAATGCACACATGTGTCTAAAGTGCCTTAGCACCTCGGTATTTTGGGGTGAAAATACAAACTCTTAAACAAAAAGAAAGACGGTGTTAAAATTTTTTTTTTGACATTTTGCTAATACTTTTTGAACATATTGTCCAGCATTTGTTTGCTGCGTAAAAGTTAATAAATTCAAACTATACTATACACTATTTGGAACATGGGTCGTTTACAGGGTGATGCGTTTTAAAACAAAAAAAGAGGTCAAATCCAAATTTCTGCAGTGTCGGTCATGAAATAAGAAAAATTCTTAATGTAGTTGAAACCAGTAGAATACTAACGTCTAGTTTTAGAAAAGCCATGGGTTGATGCCGGTGTCTCATTTTTCCGAGTGCCGGCTAATTCAATATAGGATCTGGCTTATTTCACACAAATACTCTAACTTTTTCTAAGGTTTGCCACAAATAAATTGCTTGATGCAAACAGCCAGTTTGCAATTAGAATGATCTGCTTTGTGAAAAGGCACGATAAAATATACATCATGGTGCGGCTTTTATTAAATGCATTTAAACGTATAAGCAATAAAGCTACTGCTTTTCCTTCTATCTTAAACTTAAATTAATCATTCGGTAGACAACCTTATAATCGCGCCGCAGTTTAAAGTAAATGACGAGATAACCAGCCTTTTCGACGATGATGTGTAAAAGAAGCAAAACATATTGATCTGGGTAAAGTGTTCATAACAGCATGAGTGTATTGTGGATTTGTAATCTAAAGGAAATCATTCTTGAGATGAGGAAGTTAGGAGAGCTATCAGCTCCCTTTTTCAACGTAGAAATATTAAGTGATGATGTTTAGAATTAAGCTAAGTGCCATTGCTTCAATTTATATGAGCAAGAACTTAGTAGGTGATAATACTCCTGGCCCTGCCATCTTTATTTACCAGCTGCTAACACTTTCTTTGTAACTATATTCCTGTGCGTTGGACTAGGTCTTGCCCGTCAATTTTAGAAGGAAATTGCAAAGAATTATGATATTTCAAGTCATATTAAATTCCAGGCGCTGTCATATTTAATACATACATGCAGGCTGATTTTCTTCTACTAAAAGTGTTGGAGCTCGATGATATTAAGGTACATTTTTGGCAAGCGTTTAGCGCCCTGACGTCAAATTTCTATTTACCATTGACCTTGACTATGGTTATAGTCTTTGACCTTGACTTTATTTAGCATCATGAATAATAAGAACTACTCTAATCGCAGAGCTAGTTCGCCATCTGCTGGACAATCCTCTGTAAAACACAAGTCAACATTATCCTTCGGATTGCGGTAACTCGGATTACAAGATGGTCGTTCTTAATTTGTGCTGCAAAACAGAGCCAGAAATGTTAAATAGGTCAATATTTTCTCTTTTAAGATCGTTTTGGAAGGTTGAATTAGCAACTCAAACTGCAGAATTGTGTATTTTTTATGTAAATCGAAAAGTGTAAGTATTTCAATTCAAGCTATGTGAAGTTTACGATTACTGGTGTTCAACTTCTTTACAATCTACGGTTTAGCATTTGACAACTTTTAACGCTTTTTTTAAAAACGGGACTTTTATATCAAGCTTTAATTCCTGTATGGTAGTTTACGTCGTGTTCACATCACGAAAACCAACGACATCCTGCCTTTGGTTTTATACTGTAAACAAAAGAATATAGGTGAATTAACGCTATTAGGAGCTTCTGTCATATAGGCAGCATACATATTATTCGATTGCAGCTTATTCAGTATGCGGATGTATAAATTACGGTCGAATTTAATAAACAGCATTGAAATGGAAATCCTAATCGAATGAGAGTCTTGAGAAAACATCCCGAACAATAACGCTGCGTTGGCTATGGTAGGTGTAAACCGAAGATCCTCACTTACTTTCTTTCTCTGGTTACAGTCTTTCGAATGAAATCCTCTATTGTGTCCGACGTGGCTCAATTTTTCAAACTGAACTGACTTCAATTCGAAAACACATTTTGCACTGAAACGAAGTTAACGTCGTTTCTTTAAAAAAATGGCGATTTGATCCTATTCGACATTGACCTTGAACTGTGTTTTGTTTAGTTATTTCGCGATTTTGCAAAAATGGTTAGATGGAGACCCGCCTTAGGTTAACTGGCCTTGTTTGCAAATACACCCGGATTTTAAAATCTTAAGAGAGAAACAAACCGGTTCGGCATGTTTAGGATTTCGTGGGATCATGAAAGAGACAGGGGACGAACAGTCGTTTTCCTTTCCGGTGGGGATGTGATGGCGGTATCTGCTTTGATTTTAGCGCACATGACTTCTACTGAAAGCTAGTTCGTGTCAGATTGTAAATGTATGGATTGGAAGACAAAGCAAATTATTAACTTACAGGCCAATAATTACTAATAGCATTAACAAATAGAATATCGCATTTCGATAGTTGATACAACGCTAGAAATGCATCGTATTGTTTCCTGAGCGTTTACGCGTGACTTTTAGTTACCGATTGTTGTGTTTGACTTCAGAATTACAGGCAGAATACAATAAGGTAGAAGTAATATCTTTAGTCCTTTATTCCATTTGATTTGCTGTCAATGCACTTTAGCTTAATTATTATTTTCAAATATCAATTTAAAATGTTAAATTTGGAACAACCGTGTTGATTTCTTTTAATGATTAGCAAATTCCACGCACAATTCTGCAGATGCTGCTTAATATTTGTTTCGAACAATTCTCAGGAGGACAGATATAAAGGAAAAGCGCGTTTCTTTTCACTTTGACTCTGGTGAGGCAATGTTGGCACTTACTTCAGCAATCTTCATTCAAAATTTTCTTCGACGAATTATAAATCGAGGGTTCGCGATTATAATGAAACGAACAGCGTCCTTAGGAAGCCTCAAACTTGTACAGAATTGTAATATATTCAGGGAGATCACCCATAACCTATTGAATGTTACAATCATGTTCATTTTGTAAACACAGACTCAATCAAATTTAGCTTCAATATTTTCACTTGCAGAATCTCATGTGAAGCACAATTGTACTGGTCGACACTTCGCAACAAACGTGGACACATTAAATTTCCAACTCATAATACAAGCATGGTTTAACATAACGAACTTGCTGAAATTTTATCACTAATGACTTAAAAATTGAATTCAATATTGCGAATTAGAATATCGCTTTGCTTAATTTTACAGCAAACCCTATTTTCTTGTTCAGTTTGTGAATGCATTTGTTTACAAAAATGCGATTTTTAAAAAAAATTACATTAACCGATCTATTCGATGTTTCAAACGTCCTGTACTTGCTTAGGCACAAAAATGTATTTTCTAGGCGCCCCTGTGGATCGTTTGCACAAATATTTACGGGTTAAATTTTGAAACACTGTTACCGCTTACCTTAGTATTCGTCCTTAATTTTTTTAATAATTAAAATAAGATATAAAGGGAGTTTGAAATGAGCATTGATATTCTTGCCACGCAGTTGTTCCTGCCCGAAAGAGATATTGAGTTTTAATGAATAACAAGAAGTAATTAAGTTAAAATATTACAAGAAGAAGGTATTTTTAATTAACGTTTCATACTTTTCTTCTGCCTACATGTGTTACACACCGCCAGTTAAAATGATGCACGTCAGATATTATCGTATATAATTTCATGTCAATTTTATCAGTAAATGTTAAATAATTGTGAAATGGGTTTCAAAGAATCGAGGAACCTTAGATGCATAAGAAACTTTATTTAAAACATTTTATATCAAACTCTATGAATTAAAAAGCCACATTTTAATCATTTTAAGAGTAAGTGGAATCCTCGGAGATCTATTGCAACGTAAGCTATTTCAACACGTTTAAACACTTCTTTCTGTGTTGTATATGTATCCTGTTGAATTAAGCGAGTTATGTCGGGCTAACTGCCGTGGAGTAGGGTGAAGGTGCATATGGACGTGTACTTGGACATTTCAGATGAGAGTTGCAGCGGGACGGAGGCGGTTCCAGGAAAAAATGCTGTTCCATTTGTCTTGTGACCGGCAAAGGGCCAATCAGCGAGCGTCTTTCGTTTATCTCTGTCTGGAAGCTAAATAGGGCACAGAGAGGATCTGATCGCGCTGCTCGGAAATGTGCGAGCACAATCTGCTAAATTCAGGCTATGTCGGCTCCCTGTTAAATTTTACCAGCCCGGAGCCCTTCTACTTCGCCAATCTACGTCCGAATGGGACTCAACTGGCAACTCTGTCGCCAGCACTCTCCTATACCCGCCGGGAGGTGTGCTCGCTCCCGTGGACTTCGAGTCCATGCGCATCGCCGCCGCAGAGCCGCGCCTTTAGCGGCTACTCTCAGTCCTACCTCAGCAACTCCGTCTCCATCAGCATCAATAAGCATGGATCAGAGAAGGCAGCAGCCAGCGAAGAGCCAAACAAATACTACTTCCAAGACAGCAGCCGGAAACTGGAAGAGAGATGTAGACACAATCAGTCTTATCCAAGTGATTCCAGCATCCCCTCTTCAGTCAACATCAATGTTGCCAAGTACGAGTACCCAAACGTGGAAACATCTCTACATGGCTCGTCATTACATAACCAAGGCTTTGAATTGAATTCCAACTCTCCCACTGTAAATGATGGCATCAAGCAAAGTGTGAGCCTCAGTATGTCATTACAGTCACCAGTAACGCCAGTATGCAACAGATCCTCCGATGGTATAGTATCAACGCAATATTAAAGCGACGACCATTTGAAAATTGAATTCTCCCTCCTTTCCAAAAGAACTACCTGCCACCTTCACGTGAATTTCATATATTAATCATCAAGCAGGGGTCCTGGAAACCTTGCTCTTACAACATTCAGAACAGCAGGAAAATAATCCTGTAATGATAAAAATGATTATAACGTGAAAATAAAGTACTCAGAAACTGAACACACGGCAGAGATGATAGATCAAATTGTTTAAAGTTCAATTAATTATAACATTTAAATTACAATTAAATGCTTCAGTGTAATTTCCTGCTAGCTTTTACACATTGTAATCGTGATTGTTTACTGAATTTGCTACTTTTATTTTTAACTTCCATGGCTTTTTCTGGAATTTGTAATTGCGACTTTTGTGTTGCAATGTCTCCTGAACATTAAGGTACTTGAATGCCTAATATGAATAATTTATTTGTGTCGACCTCTGATCATAGAAAAGATTATTTCGGGGTCTTCTGTTATTTACAAAGAACAGGTATCACAAAAATCGAAATTGTTATTTTCTTTTGTCAAATTTTGAGCAACGTTTCTATAAACAGCATTAAATTAACCTTGTAACGTTCTAAAAAAAAAGCTACCGTCTACGGTAATAGTAGATATTGAAACATGAATTCGCTTTGAATTGGAAGGGGTGATGAAATGTTCGCATTGCTTCAGCTTGTTTCTCTTTTTCCATCTGCAGGGCTGCCCTGGTGTCCAACCCAAGTGAGGTCAAGGCGAAAACGCAAGCCGTACACAAAACAGCAAATAGCTGAACTTGAAAATGAATTTCTGGCGAATGAGTTCATCAATCGACAGAAGAGGAAGGAGTTGTCCGATAGACTGAATCTGAGCGACCAACAAGTAAAAATCTGGTTTCAAAACCGGCGTATGAAAAAGAAAAGGCTTGTTATGCGCGAACAAACACTCTCACTCTTTTAGGCCAAAGTAAAGTTCATTTGTGAGTTTCAAGGTCGCGAATTGAACATTTAATGCTAACTAAGCTTGCTTACAGAAAGCATGTAGATCAAAAATATCCATTGTTTTAATGGATAGGTGCTCCTTTGACGTGCTGTCATATAAAACAGCAATTTTACATTACATTGCCACTGCCACTAGTCCAGGGCGTGTTGGTTTAGTTAAACATCAGCGACATACAGGGACTGAGATGCAAACTGTGGATACCTCGTGAACATTTGCCATAGCAGGAAATTATCGTAAGGCACAAACTTGACTTGTTGTGGTCTGTACCTTGCTGTTCATGGATAACGTGCCGGCCTCTTCTCATCGTCATTTCTTAGTTTCAAAGACATTTGTCATTGTTTTGATTCCTCCATTTGTTTAAATTTTCACATGACTCCGTTCGAGTAAAAAGCAGATATTCTGCATTTGAGAATGTAAGTACAACAGGTCATTAGAATGGAACGTTGGAATATAAATCTTAAATATATAACTATTATGCATGCACTCTACCTATGTAAATTTAGTTCGAATAAAATGAACGACGACGCATTTTTTTTCATTTGTATATACAGTTCATGTTTTGTAATCTTGCTGTGAAGCTGGAGCTGGGCAGTGGGTTAATTCATATCTGATAAATACGCATACCAATCAGGAGTGTCACTTTTGATTTTCGAAAACTGCTTTTCCACACTGCGCGATAGCAGTATGCGATTACTTTAATTAGACGAATGGAAATGTGTTGGTATTATTGATATGTTGTGACTGACCAGTGTCGTGACGCGGAATTGTTTTTAAAATTCCACGACTTTGGTTTCATAATCCCGAAGTCATTCTCCTGAAATTGCACATGAAACCTGTCCATAAAATTACATAAATGATCAACTGTGCCAGAAATGACAAATAATGAATGAAAACACACGGGTGCGAAAACTGTCATAAAATTGTACTTTTCTTGAGTTCTTTAAAGGATCGTATTGAACAAAATAAAATTAAAGAAACACATCTTACATTTTTCTACGATTGATTTATTGAAGTTAATTCGTCCCAGAAACATATTATTTCTCTAACTAATTTGTGAATGAGTTCCAATATTTGTACACTAGCGATCAAATCTGAAAGCATTAATATACATCCGATTAGATCATTGGAAATTTAAATCGTCGTTTAGATGCATTTCAGAGGATATAGTTACGCAACTAATAGTTTTCGGATGTTTGCATTAGCATTCAAATAATATTGTCTGAATATCGTGTGACCGAGTGCTGTTTGTCAATTTTCTACAGGAGAAATGCGAACTTGCATTTTGCCAACCTAGTTGAAATCTAGCTGTACCAAATCTCGAGTAATTGGAAATTCCAAGCATGGAGAGCAACAACATTTATGGAGATCATATCCACACGAAATGAGACAATAACTGCCTTCGGTTATGTTCTCGTAGTAAAGCAGGGCCGCAGCAACAATAGAAAGCGCACAAGGCAGACATCCTGGGGATATCTATTTTTATTCAGATGGAGTTTGATTTTGCAACAAACTATATAACATTGGTTTCAGCACCGTTACTTTTTTTTTACTAAGGTCTCGCATATTTTAACGGACAAGAGAAGTATGCCGCTAAATAAGACGTTGCTATTAGTTCATAACAATTCAAATTCTGACACGGCAGAAAGATTTTAGACAGGCTTCTACGAAATGTTTTAAAATGAAATAATCTCTCCTTTGCTGCAAATTGAATATAATTCCATGCGGATGCGGGGCGCCACGTATTTGTTTCACTTGAAACTGAGAATACGATTTCTTTGCCCAGGTTGACTACGATTCAAATGCGCTTGGGTCATTTTTTTCATGAAACAGTTCATAATGTTGACGATAGGGTTTGCTTTTTAGAAAACGGAATCAAGGGCTATCAACAACTTTCCACAATTATTATTTCAACGTTCCTTTTATGACAATACAATGCTCGGGCCCTCCTAAGTTCACTTCTTTTCTCATTTGATGGTTTCAAGTATGGTGGATTTTTAATTAATTCAAAAGCCTGAAGTTATGCATTGATGCGAACATGTACATTTGTTAAAATGTAGTTTGATAGAGGCGCACTTTACATGTTAGCGCGGCAACTATGAAAAGACATAACCGACAATGAATGAGTTGCAGTCATTTCGCTTCTCATTCGAGCAACTCAGGATGTGGGTGGGCAAGAACAGCCATTACCTCTAACCCCGCCATTTCTCTGGGCTCCTATTAATTAATCATGCTCTTCGCGATTTCATGAACCTCTTAAGACATTTTATTGAAATATATCAATGCAAATAAATGTTCTCTGATAAAATGCAGCTAGTTATTCAATTCTGGGCATTTTGCCGGGTACCTGCTCAGAATTAATCAGCAAAGTTTCATGCCCCTTCAATATGTCCAGATAATAATGTCTCATTTGAATGATGTAATGAAATTCAGGCACTTTTTTCAGGCGAGCTATTGAAATACGACATTTGTGCTACAAACAGCACGCACATATTTTAAGCTATTGAGTAACAATAATTTGATTCAATGTTGCCTCTCAATTATTTGCCAGTGTTAAAGCAACAGTTCATACCCCTTGTCTCTGGGATTTTTGTTTGTTTCAAGTCAATGAAATAAGTGTAAATACTTGCAGCCCAGATAATTGAACTATAGTTTTTGCATTGTTAGGATTATGACAACAGAAAGAAATATTACTGTGATTGTCGAATCGTTTTACATTTCAGAAAGGCAGGTGCAATGTGAAAACTTTCAAACCACATACAGTCAAGTGAATGTTCCTCCATTACAATTAGATGTAAACTATATATTAAGATGAAAGGTTCATTTCAATCGCTTGCAAACGTTCGGATGAGATTGCATGAATCTTTGTTAAAAGCGCAATGAAAAACGATTGCGTGCTGAACTTTACATTGCACACGTTTTAGAGAGTTGGGTGGAATTAACGTGAATACGCACTTCCAGCCCATTGAATTTGGGGAGCTTGTTTTAGAGGCACAGTGATCTAATAAAAACACTGCTTAGGTCAGCAGTGTGGGCGAGTGAGTCTAAAGGAGCTTCTACCGAACACGAGAAGGACACCCGCGAGCTCCACATTAAAAACAGTAATGGGAATCAAATACAGTCACCGATTCGTTTGAAGCCAAGAATGCCCGCCCATTCTTTAGAAGGTCTTACACATTTTCCGTACGTTTATCAACACGTAAGGTTTATTTCAAAACCTATGCTACCATGCATCCGTCAATATTGAAATTTTAGTGTTATCAGCACGGTTACATTTCTAGCGTAAATGTGAATTTAAAATATTCTGATAGTCCAGCATTTCGGCGTTGTCAGTTGCCTTTCAAATGGAAAAAGAAACGGACCAAGTTCAGAATCACTTTGCTCTTCCAACGGCTGCCGTTTCATTTTGGGGTGATGAAACCTGAGCCTGGTGCTGAATTTCTGATTTTTATCCCCTTACCAATTATACGGCGAGTGCAAATAAATGTGGTACATCATTCCAGACAGATATTTACATAAATTTGTTTGATAATTGTGAGCAAAGTTAATCGCTCCAAAACTAAAATGTATTGCTATAACAAAGCCATCGGGTCTGCAGCAGTTTGAGACAGAGCTTTGGAAATTTGTCCGACATTACGTTGAAATCGTTCAGAATCTCTTTTTCATCTCACTTTTATGGGTCGATCTGCCAGACGGTGTCTGTACATGTTCTCCAGATACTGGGGGCGCCATAACAAAGTTAAGGTCAAGTTAGTGTCTCTTTTTAGATTGCACAAGTCTAACATACCTACTGATCATGGACTTTGCTTGACTAATGAGTTTTTTCACATTCGAAATACTTAATGTTGCGTGCAGTTAGATAAAAACACATAGAAGACGCTAATATTTTGCCCGGAACGTCGACGTGAAACAACAACTCGTCGACTTGAAGAATTGCGTAAGAGAAAAATACGCCTACCAAACTTTCCTCGAACATCGCCTTTTGTTCCATGTAAGAGATCCTAATTTATAAACTGTAAAACTCTTAGCTTGGTATGCCAGACTCTCCTCTAGTTCGTTGTCGATGTTAAGCAGCTTGTTAGATATTTGTCCTCATTTAGTATTCAATACAAGCCGAACTGGTCATCTGAACACGAGATGAGAACAAAGGACACATTTAATTCCCTTTCTCTTTTACAGCCTTTGCCACAGTATTGAACCGGATCTTTTACCACATTGACTAATGTTATTTAATTGGCCAGTTCGTACTAGTTTGGAAATGAGCTGGAGACCATTGCCGGCACATTTCAGCTTTACAGCCATTATATGGAGCAATGAAAGTCAGGTTATGACGGGCGCATACCTAAGCCAATTCTATAATCCATAAACACAACGTACAAAGATATTATTATTAATTATACAAAGGGAATATACATTCAAGAAGACATTTCTTTAAACGTGAGTTAATATATAAACAAGGTGCTTCTCATTTCAAACCGTTGTTTAGGAATGATATTCGGCAGGCGCCCCTCATATCAATGTGGCTTTATTGTATGTTGCGGTATTAGCAATCAGAGACGACATGATAACTAAATGAACTTAATTTAAGATTAATTGTTTTTGTTATTTCACAACAAACAAAGACAACAATGTGTTGTTCCACCTCAGTGATTGAAGTAATATGATTTTATATACTTCATATTGACAACCGCCGGATGTCGCAATTCATTAATGCGGCTGTAGGTTTGAAGCAAGTGAAATAAACGAATCAAAATTCAACACATTTGTGGTCTCCAAACTTTAATTTGAATCAAAATTTGTTTAAAAAAACAAGTTTTGCTACCAAGCTATTCTTCCGTTTAGAATCAATGATATCTACACTTTCATATTTTTATTTGGGTTTATCCTCAGAGTGCTCCATTTGATTACAACAGAATTTCGAACTAATTTGTAAATAGTGGCAATATAACTCGTGCAGTTGGAGCTGACCAAAGGAAATGACGATTAGAAACATCCATCTTACTTGCTCGTAAGCGATAAATGTTATGATAGATAATGACAAGTATTATTTAACGAGTTAATAAACGTAAATTGGAACAGGAGTGGAGATTTCTCTAATTATTTTTCTCTCTCAGTGCAACTTTTCCCTCTTTAAATCAATTCGCATTTAACAGTTGCACGTAAGCATCCGCTACGACGTCCTTCGCTTGACTGGTCTTCACTTAAAAGGGCAGAGGACAGTCTTCATTTGCAGATTCAAGTACTTATCAAATGAGGTGCCTACTTTCATCCAAGTCAACTTGTGGGTTGGTAGGTTGCATATATTAGGCTGTGCAAATGGGCAAGAATATAGAATAGCACGACAAACCGCTAATTTTAATTCCCGGCCTACAAAAAGCGTCTGCAACTTCCAGATTCAACTTCCATCGGTGGGTTTTAAGTTGTGTAAATCACGAATATGATCTGTTAGAATTACAGTGAAGATTTTACACAACGATCAAATCTGATGTTTTAGGAATAATCTCAATTTGCAGCAAGGAATAATCTTAATATTGCAGCGCAACCACATTCCGAAGTTAATACAATATGTTATTGCAGTTCTCAAGGTAACAAATTTCAAAATCTGATTCCATTCGCATATTTACGATGCATATCAATCAAAACTTTAAAATGAAACGGTCATTGGATGGCTATTTTGTGTAATATAAACTACAGCATCTATACGTCAATTCTAAAGATCTGAAAAATGAACTCAGCAGTGGAGAAGTTTTATTATTTGCCAAATTCGATATTACATATGAAAAGGAAATGTAGAAAAACATTCCCTTCAAAATAAAAGTGAAAGCTTTAAGAAACTTTTTTTCGCTTAATTTCTTACTAAGAGACACAAGTCAAAAATTGCATTATCACATCAATCTGAATTCGCAGTTGAGTTAAAACTGCGTCTTATGATTCGGTGCACAGCCAAAACCCAGCTTGGAAATCTTCTTACTTACTCGTGACAGACTATTGATCTTTGCATTTTAAAAATATCAGAATTTGCATTCGCCCTATTTGATAGAGCGTGACTTCAACAGTTAATGGAACAACGCAGATGTTTGTTTTTTGAAGTTTCCAAATATAGAAAGGTATCTGTGACAGTCTGTGTGTAAATTGAACTATTTTGTTGCAGTGCGTGCTTCATCCTTAGTCACAGGACAAATCCTTGGCACTGGGAGTTAAAGGAGCTACCTAGCGTACCCCGAAAGCCGATAGGTTAATTTCGAGTGTAATACCTTCGACTTGCAAAGGATGGATCTTAATGACCAAAACTGATCTATGGTAATTTCGACATTGGATCACATGACTCGTTTACCCTTGGAATCAATCAGGATGAATTGCACGTCAGCTCGCGTTTCCAATTTTTTTCTTTCGCGGACCCTGTTCGTCGGTTTTTAGAGGAGAATACATGGAGCATGTTTAACATCATCGATCCTGATCATTCGTCCTCGCAACTCAGAAAACAAAATATGACAGAGTTTGAAGACCGTAGTAGCTGCGCCTCGAGTATGTATTTGCCCAGCTGCACGTACTATGTTTCAGCCCCAGATTTCTCGTCAGTATCAACGTTTTTACCGCAGAGCACTTCTTGCCAAATGACATTTCCTTACTCCTCTAATTTAACCCAGGTTCAACCTGTCCGAGAGGTGTCGTTCAGAGATTACGGGTTAGAACACTCCACTAAGTGGCATTATAGGAGTAATTATGCCCCTTACTGTTCTGCAGAAGAAATAATGCATAGGGACTATATCCAACCACCGACCAGGACGGGAATGCTGTTTAAAAACGATCCTGTATACAGCCAGCGTGGAAGCTCAAACCCATCTTGTAATTTCTATACGGCAGTGGGAAGGAATGGAATACTTCCTCAAGGTTTTGATCAGTTTTTTGAGACAGCTTATGGCATTTCTGACTGCTTGAGCTATGAACAGTTAACCGAAAAGTCTGGATCGAAGCGCAAGACTATCACAGCATCTGATAAATTTTCTTCGGCACAGGAGAAAGAAAGTACAACCGAAAAAAACACCGTCGAGTCCTCCAGCAACATCGGAGCCGAGAAAAGCAGCCTATCTGGTAGGTTCAGAATGAACGCAGGGTTAGAATACAAGGCCAACACATTTTGTTTCACAGATTTTATGTGAAATTTTATAAGCAGACGAAGGCTTTTATATACCCTATAAGATCTGCTTTAAAGTTGTAAAGATTGTTTACGACGGGAAATCGGTTTAGGTGGGCTTCGTGAATATGAAAAATCACTAATAGTCCATTTTACCATTATAGAACGATTTCGGTAATATCATTGCGATTTGACGAAAGGATTTCTTTCTTGTTTCTATTGATTGCTAGTTTATTTCTTTCGTGCCAACAAGGAGTATTGTGATTATGTGTCTCCTGCTATTGCCGCTTTCAATTCAAATTTCAGGAAAAGAAAATGTAATTAAACGTATTCGTTTCCAAAACAAAACTTTATCAAACAATACATACTGAAATCAGGACGTAATTGATAGATGGGTGTCGAATTTAAGTACAGAGAGTTTAAGAGCAAATTTGTTGGGCATGGTCGTTTGTAACGTTATTTTTAAAACCTACTTCCATCAGGACCCCTGCGATGCAGAAAGAAGAGATGCCCTTACACCAAATATCAAATCCGGGAACTTGAACGAGAGTTTTTCTTCAACGTTTACATAAACAAAGAAAAACGCTTGCAGTTGTCTAGAATGTTAAATCTCACCGATCGACAAGTCAAAATCTGGTTTCAGAATCGAAGAATGAAAGAAAAGAAACTCAGCAGAGACCGGCTGCATTTTTTTACTGCTAATCCTTTATTGTGACTGTGATACATTTTGCGCAGTGGATGATCTTCCAGCAAATCGCCTTTGCCTTAGTCAATATTTATTTACAGAAGGAGTGACTGTAAGGATGACAGGATAGTTTTGTTGTTATGCGGAGAGAAAACTGTCCTTGCTACGATCGATGTAAAATCGGATCTAAGGTGCTACGGTTGTGCAGGAACCATGACCGTAATGTTTATCAGAGAACATTTTTACCTCAGCATTTCTGTTATTTAGTTCCAACGGAAGAATTTCGATTCTGCAGAATAAACAGGTCGAATAAAAGCCTTTATTTTGAACAATAAACAGGAGTAGTAAAGGGCTGAAATGGAGCAAACTTTCGTTCAAAGCGATAGGTCAATCAGATAAAATAGTTTTTTTTATTTCTGTTATAGTCATTGTGCAGCCAGACTAACCATACTTGTTCAAGCTGTGTTTATCCCCATTCAAAACATATTTCTATTTATTATTTTACTTATTCCGTTGTATTTCATTAAATGATTAAACATTACTGTAGCTAGAAATGTCTAACGCTGTTGTAATGCTAATAATTTTGTTTTAAGGTTGCAAACTATTTGACATTTCATGGTAACTGCATGTGTTAAAATGTCTTTTTGTCTCACGTCAATAAAAACCTTATTTTAAAAAAAACTTATCAATAAATTTTTTTAATGAATAAGTGGCTAGACTGTACTAAACGATCTTAACTGGGGACCTCAAATTGTCCCACAAGAAGCAAATATTATTCATCTCTGAAATGCAGTATACACTTTGCAATTTAATGCGCAAATGCCAAAGTAATGCGAATGTTAGAAATCTGAAATATATCAGATGGTGCCTGAAATGCTGGGCCTTTCCAACATTTTTGGGTATTTATTTTGCAACTTAATGCCCAGCTTAAACATTGCGGTTTTCGGCGAATGTTTATGCTTAAAACAGAAAGCAGAACTTTTACTTAGTGTTTTTCCTGTGATTATGATAATTAATTACAATTTTTGTATCCGTTGTTAGATTAGGGGTGTTTTAGTCTGGGATGGAATAGCAAGTTTCATTTTCGTGTACAAAAAGTCAATTGCAGCGCATTTTTTAAAAGAATCTGAAATCTGAATTTGAGGTTCATTTAAATTTATAAACAGCATATGATAACTTCAAACTAATTTCAATGTCTCAGTGACAAAGAAGTGCGCGAGACTTCTCAAAACGTTTCCATTTTATTTCGAAAACGAATTGCCACGTTTTCGTGTCGCATGACATAGCATTGCTGTTTACAAAACCTTGAACTGTCTAGACAACATCGTAAAGTTGACCGCTCTTACCAGCTTAATGGCGACTTATTACACCTTCTACTCACTAAGGAAAGGTCCTGCACTATATCGCAAACAAAAGAACAGAAAGAAATCAATGAAAATAAATTTTAAAACGAAGGAAAACATAAAAAACAATTACATTTATAACGTCCACCATTTGAAAGAAAGTTTTTTCCAAGAAACCGGATCTCAGATAAGTTGCGTCAAACACATTGCTTGGACTTAATGCGGATTCAAATGAAACTGAAAAAAGTAACATCTGCTCATGAGTATGCTAAAGTATGTTTCGAACAGAGAATTCGTACAATGTTGCCTTTGAACTTCTATAATGTCAAGGTCGTCACCTTTAACCTTTTGGAAGACAGAGGCGCCTGGTGGCTGTTGGGTTGTTCTTACAGCTTCCCTCCTAGAGACAAAAGCTTCAACATGTTACTTCAACATTACTACAATGTGTTACTAAAGTGCGCATGCTGAAGCCTATAGAAGGACCAATATGAAAAATCAGCCTTCCCTATGTAGATGAGTAGTTGAGTTTGCGAAAAGTTACATTCAATAATATACACTTTGGTCTTTAGTGCAACGTTATTAAATACGAAGGTTCCTTTGTTCTCCCATGCTTGGCTGTTGGGAGCAGCATCTTTCCGTATAAGCTATTCTCATGCAAGCTGAACTGGTCAAAAATCTTCATCGTATGTCCATACACAATACCAATCGGTCACGAATGTTTCGGCTTCCATGGAAATATGAGGAAATATAATTTACGTTTCAATAGAATTTCCGAAGCAAGCACGGTCTTTCAACTTTCTCTGCGTCAATATAAGGCACTATACATATCTAACCATGATTTTACAGTCTGAATATCACTTAATTGCCATAACATATATAATTTAATTAGGCTCTTTAAAAAATGATGTCAAAACAGCAAAGCTAGTAGTTTACAATGGTTGCCAGCGTGGTTATTTCTGCAAATAGCCACATGGCGGCGCGCTGTAACTCGACGGTTCAAACCAGGCCACCAATACCTTGAAAACAGCTTTCGGGATGAATAGGAAATTATCTCAAATAATGTCAGTATTCCAAGTAATTAAGTTCTCCTTGCTTTTGTCGTATATCTGGAACATCGTGTCGAAGTATGGCATTAAATGTAAGTCAATTCACTGCAGTCGTAAGTTTAATTATTTTACTGTTGGCTTCAAAGATTAAGGCCTAACTTTTTTCACCGTAATGAGTCCGGAAAAAAATAAAACTAATTTGCCAATAACATTATATAGAAAGATTTATTAGTTTTCACTCGGTGTATTCGCTGAAGGTTGTTGATGGGATTTTGTTGAGATTAGAAAGCACAAAGTTACAAAGTAATGGCGCCGAAGAAAAACAGGAACATGCAACATAAGGAACAAATCCGAGCTGATGTATTATTCTCTCTAAAAGAAACTATTATTGTGAATGCAGAAAAAAAACGGAGAGGATACAATACCATTTGATTGGGAAATTAGGCGAAGCCATGTAAAAAAAATCAAACAGCCAATATTTCGCAAAATACTAAATGCTTACGTTTACTTCCTGATGATGTGTTCGGTTTAAATGGCAGCACACCATTTGAATCAGCTCCTTCTCAGTACTGCATTCCTCCTTGTAACGTCTGTATAATCCAGATAGCTTTAGTACGGTTTTGAAATGAATAATGTTGGATATTGAAGTAACATTTCAGGCAATACATTTCACCTCGGTGAAGACTTATGTTTAACCATTGAATTCGTTATTCTCAAAATATCAAAGGAACGCTGTTAACATGTTTGCTATCTGTTAAATTGCTACCTTCTTTTGTAGAACTGAAAAATCGAGCGTTTAAGGAGTGTTTAGTGCAAGGACAACATCAATATTGACAGCATTTTTCAACGTTGATAACAAGAAAATCTGGCGGCGATTTTCTCTAAGCCATTTAAGTGGAATCAAAAGCTCAGCATAATTTCCCAATCTACTCTCCGTTTGTTTCACATTCACAATCCCGAATCAACAGAATATTCATTCCTCTTTCATGATAAACCGCTTTAGCGTTTCGCAATATTCTACTGTACGACAGGAAATAATCCGCAAAGTCTTGTAAAACAGACTGAACGCATGTACACAACGTCTTTCAAAATAGTAAGAAGTGATTGATCGCAGTACTCACGATAGTCACTAATTCCCATTTCAACGCCATTTATGCTTGCGTATTCAATAGGTCATTTTGCTTTAAATTTCCTATTTTCCCAAAAGGAGGTTTCAGAAGAAGGTAATTACCTGATTGTGGAAAGGCAGGCCTGTTATCGATTGGCCACTATATTCTCGTTAGTTCCGTGTATTTTATCCAAATTGTATGAGGAAACTTTGTTTTGCACTTATATAATTAACGTACTTTTAATGACTAAAAGGTGCTTTGAGAGGAAAATATTTTCCTGTCCAGTTATTTAACAAGATGGTGTCATTATGTTAATATTATTCAGATAAACTGTTGACTGAATACACAAACGCATTGGATTTAAAGCATAAGCATACTAATATTCCTAGACGTTCAAATGTTTCTTGATCCACATGGTCGTTACTGATAGCACATACGCAATAGCTTATTTAATGTGACAAGGAGTGAATTGATTTTAATATGTGGCACTCAGTTGTTAGTAGCTCGCAATTTGTAGTCGGACGTAATTTACGCGGCAATCGTATTCAATGCAATTTAGCTTTCACTCACAATTTAACGAAAAGCGCCCAGCAACCCAAAATATTTCCGAAGTATCTACAGGTAACATTATAGTAACATGCAAAATTTTCTTAACACAATTGTGGTGACAAACCAATGTAGGTCGACGGAAGCTTCTGCGCGGATTTTAACTGGATGCTTATGTAGTATTTCGGCCAAAGGGTATAGTTTCTTTCAATCTTTATTATATTTATCTGATAAACTATTATCAAAAGTTCAGGCTGAAACTAGTAACAGACGCTTCAAGTTAATAACCTTTCAATTTGAGTTCTGAGTGTGGCAAAACGGTCAAAAGATTCAAGGTGAAAGTGAAGGTACAACTGGCTGGCGGTTTCATGGTGAGAATACCATACCAGCTTACGCTAGAGAGAAGTCTGAAAGGAGAAATGTGAGCCTCCATCAAAGCACAGGGCCAGCAGCTTAGTTAACACTACAAGGCAAACATAGAAACAAATCATTCCATCGAAACACTTTCATTACAAAGATTTTAAAATTGCACAACAATTGTTTTCGAACTTGATTGCTCTTTCCATTATTTTGACAATAAAGTTGTTGTTGACATGTGTCTGTAGAGAAGGGAACCATTGCTTTGTGTAATGTTGCAATCGGTGCAAATAATGCAGCCTTCATGTTCCTGGTTAAAACTAACATTCAAAAGCTTGCCCTGTATACAATCCTTCCAGCAAATCACATTCCACACTGGTGCTTTAATGCATTACGAGGTTTTAATTAAGCTCCATCATTAGACCCAATTTAGGGAGAATTGTGTGTAACATTTCTCCCATAAACAGCTTATAACTACGTTATTAAACATTGAAGTATCGTTCTGAGACTAATCAGTCAATTTACTTTTTAGTTCCTATCAATATAACCTTTCCTTTATTAAAACCCGGCTCCACATGAGTTGAGTGTACTCTCATGATAACTGTATTTGATATTGTAATCCTTTCCCCTGCATACCAGGAAACTTTATAGTTCAAAGATTTCATAGCCGTTAATTCCTGTGTGTCTGCAGTCGTAATATTTTATGAGTTTTTTTGTCATTCTAGGGGCCTTATGATACAGGTTTTATTTGAGCACATTGAAATGAACAATTATACTATATCATAGAGGACCGCTTGATACAATTAAATTATTTTGTTTACTCAACACGCAATCCAGGCAATTGCCGTAGACTAACAGTAAGGCTTGTTTCATGATAATCAGCAATAATTGCTTTTGCTTTATATAAGCATATTGATGCAACCAGCAACGGACTGTCGTGAATAAATAAGTGTAAATGTAGACGAAAATATTAAAGTGGCTTTCCAAATTTAGCAATTTTTCCACATATTTGATAAATCGACTAAAAAATACAAATGTATTGCGGCAAAGACTCCCAAAGTAATATTACTAACTAATGTGGCCTTCAACATAGCCAATTTAATCTGACGGCAATTGTAAAGTACGAATAAATGGTCTGCACAAGTCACTAATACTGAACTGAAGACTATGTAATAAATGAAAAAGAGATTTACTAGTGAAAATACTTTGAGCTGTACGCTGCCCATTCAAAAACAACGCTATCTCTTGGATGTTATATTGTTTTGAGATAATAATTTGGATATAAATACCAGTTCTGTACTGTGTAGGCCTCAAGGCTCCGAGAATTCTCTCTTTCAAGGCTGCAAGAAGTATGTGTTGTCTGCATCGGGTCTTGTCTTTCTTACTTCCAAATTCACTACCCCTAGACATTTTGCTTTTCATCGCTTACAAAACCACAATTGGTTTGACTTAGTTCGCCATGAATTTGAGTCTTACTTATATTATGAGGTGGTGTTTTGTAATAAATGCACACTGTTGGCTCTCTTTCAAAAATTCTTTGTATTTTTTTCAACAAATCATCGAGCTTATCCTATTGCTCACAGCAGTTGTTGAAGCATCATATTACTCCAGATATAGTCAAGCTACACATCTCTAATGACTAGTACCCGTTATAAATAATAAAACAATAGCAGACAATTGTTATTTTACTAGGAGGTAAACTGTATTCACGTTTGCACTGACCAGGCGTTATGGTTTTCTGTTAATGGTATTTAATGAGGATCTAAATAATGCAAGAAGTGTACCAGTCTGGTTGTTTTATTTTCAGTTTACATATGTTCACTTACATTACAAAATGATTCCAAAAGGCCCAAAACAACAAATGGTTTTCCTTCACCCTACTACTCCTGGCCTTGCCTGAAGGGTTAGATTTACTTCAAACAATACCATCCCCCATTTTTAATTCAAACGTTGAATAAACTAATATAAACATTCTCATTGATGTATCATCGTCCCAAATGGATACATTGCCTATGCTATCTTATCACTAATATCTCAGGTCATTCTTACGGTTCTGCTGAGTGATTTCACATGGAAAACATACAGTTGAAGAACATTCAACGCCAACTTGGTTAACTTTTGCTCACACAAGTTTAGGTGTTAGTAACCGGATTGTGATCTATTTGGGATGAATATGCTCCAGATAATTATGTATGCCTAGAACTATTTGTGGTCTCAATGTTTTGCATGTGCGACAAAACATCTCGGCATGGTATATGAAGTTATGACTTATAATCGGTGTTCGCTTCAACCGAATCTAAAATTTACATGCACAGGCGCCAGAATGTTAACGGATTTGGACTGCAAAATCGATCAAATCGAAACTAATGTTGGATAAATGAACAGCCGCAAATGATGTACGGAAATGGTATATGTACTCTTCAATGTGACTTACAAGTCCCTCACGTATTCATACGACTTCTAAGATTTTGTTCATTTTGAATATCGGTAGAATTTTTGAAGTTTGATTTAGTCTAACGCTCGCAAAACCAATAACATTCTCAAACGTTACATTTATATCGCAAAAGAAATAAAGAGAGGAACCGTGACAGCCTTGACCCTGACACTGTCCCCTTTCCTGTTCGTCTTGTTGAGAAGAAAATCTCATCGGCCTTGTGTGGAATTCACATAGCTGCTCAATAGCTGATGTCCATTTTGGTTTCCGTTTTTCTTGAACTCCAAATGATTCTCCCAGTGACCGGAAGTAGGCATGTGCTGTTAAACGGCAAATTTTTTCCGATTGGAAAGTTCGGAAAAAATAGCTGCAAGCTGCATTGACCCAGCTCTGCAACTCCATCAAAGGAGCGAATCCGGAAAACAACAAGCAGTATCACTGCTGGCGCCGCGGAGCAAATATGGTGCGTGCCTTTCAGTTGTTTTTGGCGATGTTTTGATCGCCGATTGTGGGAACATGTCCAGTCCAGTTATCAACAGCTCCAAAAAAAGTGAGAGAATTTGAAAGTTAAGTTTTGTTTTAGGATAAGCTAGTTGAATCTAAACGCCAAAACACTGACTAAATTAACTCCTCCAAATTAATGGCAAGAATCGGAAATCGCCTTTTGCTCAGCCACGGTGTTGGAAGGTGTCTGTGCAAATATTCAAATGCAGTTGCATTACTGAAGAAGGGTCCCGACCCGAAACGTCAAGCTTTCCTGCTCCTCAGATGCTGCTTGACCCGCTGTGTTCATCCAGCGTCACATTGTGTTATTTTGTAGAAGTGTTTGGTGTCACCATCTGAAAACCTGCATGCTAACTATATTAATTGAAAGTACAGAGGGCGGAAGGGTTTTTTTTGGAAATTCAGATGTAGAATATTATAGCCATGGTCAATTTTCCAAACTAACATTAGCCTTATTATACATTGAACTACTTCTTATGTTTACTGTTAAGTACTGTACAAGGGAAAGCGTTGAGCCAGTGAATGCAGATAAAAATGCAAAAAAATCTTACATTGATTTAACCAAATGTTTGGTTCACGTCAGAGCAAGGTGGACTGTCTGACAGGTTAAACATCTAATAGCCGTATTATGTGCTGTGCATGCAATTGCAGCGCCAGCGTCGCTGAAACTATAAAGGCAATCAGATCATAAACCTGCTCTGTACACTTTTCATTTCGTTGATATTTTCAACTAAAAACTATATTTTAATTTCCAAAGGCCAGAAATTACAGCGATATTTTTCTTCTTCAATTTTGTTTTGTTCATCAATAACAAATTGATTGGATTTTAGCGGAGTGATCATCACTGCTATTTTGGATAACATTGAATGAGGAATGGCTTTGATGAGGCGTTTGAGTGCTGGTCGGTGTGGGAATTAAATGAGCTGCAGTGGGCGCCGCTTTTGAAATGCTGTTGTAGGTGTCGCTGTTGTCCACAGTTAAGCTCAAATACAAACGATTGTGGATCATGTGATGTACGGGGGAGGGTAGTGCTTCATGGCCATTTTCAAATTCCATTGGCCCAGTAGTCATGTGGTTCTACAGAGGCATCCACAATTACACGGGGAATGTTTTGTTAGAGATGTCAGCTTACAAAGGACATCATCTGCCTCCTTCAAATTACTCTCCAAAATGTCCTGCCCCAACAGCTCTCCCGCTACGAACTCGTTTTTAGTAGATTCCCTGCTCAGTGCTTGTCGGGGTGACGGTTTCTATTCAAGTACTTCTATGTACATGCCATCGAGCACGGATATGGGAACTTACGGAATGCAGACCTGTGGACTGCTCCCGACCATGACTAAACGAGGAGAGGTTAGCCATCAAAATATGAGCATCAGCGTTCATCCGTATATATCTCAGGTAGATGGCTGGCCTGACCCTTCCAGGCCATGCCGAATTGAACAACCTGTTAGTCCACAGATGCCCACGTGCTCCTTCCCTGCTAGCATAAAGGAGGAAAGCACTTGCTGCATGTATAATTCAGATAAACGCGCAAAACTCAACCCGACCGCAATCCCTACCTATCCCAGATTGGTGCCCGAAAACTGTTCGATTGAAAATCCTGAGATCCCTATCCCGGGATATTTCAGACTCTGTCAGGCTTATCCATTGGAGAAAAGCCTAGATTATAATCAAGCTGTGGAGATCCGTTCAAATGTGATGCCGCAGTCAAACCTAGGGCTTATCAGTAAACTCCAGGTATCCAACCAGACACTAATGGAAGGGAAAATAAACGAGAAGCCAAACGCACAGGAATCCATTAAGGGAATTTATGTGGAAACTCCTGAACGAAAGCCGAGTTCAGTGGAGGCCAGTGCACCCGCTGAGGAAGCCGAATCTAGCTCGGAACTATCGGATAACGAGGCTAAAGGTGAGCCTTTAAAATATTGAATCTGAACGTGGCAACATCGTACATCCGATAGAAAAACTTACATTGTTACTGCAATACATAACTATATCAGGACAGTATATTTGACTGTTTTATGTGTATTTCTGATCATCAATATTTGCAAACGAGAAACAAAGTCTGCTAAATGTCGCAGAAAAGGATAATTTTATTTTATTACTTGTTGAAAAAAGTACTCCGTAATATCATTACATTGTTAATGACGTAGTAAAGACCAACAAATCATTTACAGATGTCAGCCTAACATTGATAATTTCATTTTAGAGTTGCCATGTGTCTTCTAATCCACTTCTAAGATACAACCCAAAACTTCTACTACCGTAAACTACAAATATTAAGAACACCTATTTCTATATTTAGAGGCACGGCGCAAACTCAGTGTTACTCATTCTATTGTGAAAAGTAAGCTACTTGCACCATTTGCTGACTTAGGAATATTCGATGGTAAGTGCTAGTCGCAGTTAAATGGTCGTTTTCCCTGCCATAGTTAATTTTTAATATGTAACATGTTACAATGAGCAGTAATAGAAGTTCCATACTAGGAACCTGAAATATTGCTAGCACATACAATCATAAATTCCAATTAATATGCTCGATAAGTGGAAACGATAGTATGTTTAATAGCCTAAGATTTACCTTAGGAATAATTGTCATGGCCGCGTAGGTTTGTACTGTTAAGGTTTTGCAATCATTAAATTTGCGCTATGAAGTTGAAAATGACTTATTGGCAAAAATCCTAGCGGTGCAAATAACCTACAGCTTTACGTTTCATTCACTAGTAATGATATTGCCTACTAATCATATATCCATATCTGATGAATTGTCTGTTGTCCGTACATCTTTAATGTTCTGGCATTTAGTTAACAATTGATAAAGAAGCCTGCCACAAAACCAGAGATATAATACTGTTTGTCAATATCCAAAACAGTTTTAAAAATTTCCTTGAATTAGTAAGAAATTTGATCTTTAAATTGAACCAAATTATATTATTTATATATATATATTTGTTTTTACTATTTGACAACACGTGAAGAACGTGTAGAGGTTTGCTGCACTGTGTATAACTTAAGGTATCAGCATTCTGTTCAATCGCCCTGGCTGGGATTTGTTTAAATTAATGTGTTGGAGACACGTTCGCTGAAATATTATTTCTTATTTATTCCTTCTGCTAGAAGAGACCAAAACTCCAATAAGCAACTGGCTAACAGCAAAGAGTGCAAGGAAGAAGAGATGTCCTTATACAAAATATCAAACACTGGAATTAGAGAAAGAGTTTTTATTTAATATGTATCTGACTCGTGAGCGCCGTCTAGAGATAAGTAAGAGCGTGAATCTGACCGACAGACAAGTCAAGATCTGGTTTCAAAATCGCAGAATGAAGCTGAAGAAAATGAACCGGGAGACCCGAATTCGAGAACTGACCACTAATCTAACCTTCTCTTGAGTGTGAAGTACTATTACACTGAGATCCCAAACATTTAATATTGTAATGATTAACTGGAGACTGCAATCCTTCTCTTTCTCCACTCTGGGATATTGTCAACTATGCTGATTTCTCCATTTTAGTGTTATGGTTGTTTGAAAGTACAATAGCACGTTTATCTTAACAAGAATATTTTCTGAGAAATTGCTCTCTCTAACGTGGGACAAACTACTTACTTTGTTTAGTAAGTAGATTTTAAATTATTTGTCATGTTACAATTATTCGTGTAATTTCGGGAAAGTGCGCCGTACGTCAGAACATTACATTTTACAAAATTAGGATATACAGAAAAATGAAATTTATTTAGTGATTACAAATCAGACGTGACAATATCGTGAAAAATCGTAACAGAAACAGACAATTTGAATTGTTTATTCTGAAGTTGCTCTTGAACAGTAGTCGCGCAAAATACCGTGTTAAACTCATCAGGTCTCTAGAAGAAATTCTTAGATCCTTTTGGAGTTTGTGATGGAGTTGTGATGCAAATGTTCATGTCTATTTATATGCATGTGTCTGTTGCACGTATATATATTATATATATACATATATATATAATTATAAACAATAAATCCTAAATTAGATTTCATTTTCTTCAATCCATTTCACAACTTGGGAAGCTTTGCCAATGGCCACAGGTGAAATTGTTAAACTATTCGTGGATATTTCAACAAAATAATTTAACAACGTCAATCATAGTGTTTCTCATAACAAATAAAGGTTTGATAAATGCAGCTACGCAGATGTTAACACAGATGTTAATGCAGATATTAATTAAATAGTATTTCCCTACACAATACTTTAGAACATTACGTTTTCGTAACAGGTGGGAGACTCACACTGAATTGCTAGATCCTAAATTAAACACAAAATCTGCAGTGCGTCTAGTTTGAGACAAGCCGCAAAACTTGTACATGTAGACATCAATTTATCAAACATGGCTTATCGTGCCGTATAAGATTAATTAGGAACTGGCACCAATATGGACAGGCATTTATTTAACGAACGGCAGGACACTGGGAATGTCGCGAATCTGAAAAAAAAGACAGAAAACGTTGGAAATCGACTGAAACTTTAGCTCGATTTCCCTCCGCGGATGCTGTCTGACCTGCTGAGTATTTCTAGGTTTTCCAGCATTTCTGTTTTTGTTACATATTTATTCATGCTTTTTATTTTGGCATTGATTTGTTTGTCAATAATACGCCATACATTTCGTTTTTCCGTTTGTAGCTAAATCTACTGATGCGGCATAAGCAAGTGAGGTTTAACTTAGTAATTTTGATCAATAACATTCAATGTTAAGATTTTCTGAGGAACTATTTAGGGGAAATAGTAACCTGCTTTATTAACGAAAACAAAACTTTCACAGTTCTGCTTCATTGTTTATTTGAGTTTTACTTTAACCAGCAGATCCAAACTACTTTTTTTATGACTGCGACCTTGTTGTTAATAAATAGACACCTTGCATTAGTGATTCCCACGTGCTCAATACAAACGATCATTTTCAGGCTCGAATGTTATTTTATCCGGTACAAAATGCTAAGAATATTTGGTTGCAGTGGGGATCAAACATCATGAATTCAATGCTCTGCTCTTTTAGGATGCGCAGCTTATCTTGTGACTGCCACCCGCGGCAATAAAACAAAATAACTTCAGTAACATGGTTAGATCTTCGGTATCTTTTAGCGCACAGTGTAACGAGTTTCGCATAGTTCCATGAGATTTCTTAAAAGCCATCCCTTAATCTAATTTGCATAGGCAAGAAACAAATCAAAGCGTTAGGAGCGGAGAGTGAGCTGAATGAGGCGGCCAGTCAATGGTTCAATTCGGTACATTATTGTTTTGTAATGGAGAAGGCTTAAACTAATTAATGAAGAGCGTCAGGAGTCAAGTTAAATCTGAATATACGGATACACTACTTTCAAAGCCAACCGAGTTCCTACTCTTTGTTAATAATTGTACGGAGCTAGCTTTTAAGAAGAAGACAAAAAGACGAATGTTATAGCAACAAGTACGCCGTACTTACTGTTATCTCAACAGTGTAAAAATCCTTCGATAATATCATAAACATTCGTGTCATAAAGATTATAAAGTCGTTTAAGTAAACACACATTCTGTGTGCCTGCCTTAGGAAAATCGTGAAGCTTTTAAAATTACATTTTGTACAAGGGCATTGTAAAAACAGATGTATGAATGAAACCAAATTAAGCACATCTAATAGCTCAATCAAGTCCAAGTTTGAAATAAAGCGTAGCTCTTACACAATCAAGAACCGAAATATTGCAGGAATCGTTTAGCATAATAATTGTTTTTAACTTCAGTCCAACAAATACTATTTTTGTCTCTCTGATTAGTTTACAGCAGAGAACAATTTACACAATTCGTTTTTAACAACTGTTTTTTTGCTTACAAAGTGAATTAACACGAATGCTATGAAGCTATAAATGATTAAAGTACTTACTTTTCATTGATAACAGTTATAAATAGAAAAGTAATTCCCATTTGGAGTTTAGTAGCATCCCGATCCGGGCAAATGCACCTATTATTTAAACAGGGCATTTTGGTTTTGTCTTCTGTATCACATGACAGGAAACTTACAAGAAAAGTAATCCTTTACCACTGGCGCACTGTTCAGCGGGTATTTAAGTTGTAATGCGTTCTTTCAATGCGAGTTAATTTGTGAAGGTGGAGAGATAGTTGATAATCAATCTTAACCACGTTAACTCTGTAAAAGACAAAGTTTTACGTGACTTACTGTAAAATGGCAATCAACAAAAAGAGATGCTTTCTGACGACATTGCTTCCACAACCGTCAACTTTATAAACAATAAAGATGTAGAAATTTGAGTTTGTTTTCGCTTTACTGAAATAATCTTAACTGTAAAAATTTAAACCATGCTGTTGTGTAGACCTGACAGTCACGTACCTAACTGCAGCCTAGATTTCTTGCGTTATTCGTAATTTCCAGCATGAAAGAAACTAACCGCTATATTTGTTAATGAAATAGAACAATTACCATCAACGTCCTCCTATCGCTTCAACTTCACGAAAACTGACAACTTGCGAAAAAAAATCAGTATGGAAGTGTTAACTAAAGTCAGCGAGGTTGTTACTTGTATAACCTTAAATCGAGATAAATCTGACTTGCCAAAGTAAAATTGAAAATTAGGCCTTCAAAGCTTACAAATTGCTTAAAGAAAGTGATTTGAGTGCATTAAGGTAATATACTACAGTTCATATCAGAGAGAGGTTGAGTTGAACTGTTCATAATGTGTGTTACCTTTCAGTTTTTCTAATCTTCCTATTTTGACAATTCACCGTGATCGGTTGAGCGTTTTCTTCTCGTTCATCTTGAAGAAAAGACGAATAATAACGTATTTGCCTATGAACAAGAAAGTAAACGGAGGCGATAAAAAATAAAGTTTATTTTAATCGGATGGATTTTGTGAATCGTCCGTGAGCTGGTCACAATTAATTACTACAAGCTCGTCATGGTGAATGCCAATATTACTGCGCAGTTACTGACCATTTGGAAAAATAAAGTTCAATATGATCAAGAAGAGAGGGATTAATCTAAATGAGTCTCGATAAAAAAAAACATTAACTAAACTTATTCCCTTTCTCACAAAGGAAGTTTGCCTGATTTGTATCATGGTAGACCGTCAATGAATGTGTTATCTGAAGAAGTCTGCCGTTTCTCTGCAGCTCGTTAATGGACATCATATTCTAAAATTCGGAAACAGTTCAAACTTCTCGACCCTTTCTCTCAAACTCGCTGCAGTTCTCTGCTGCATCGGCCAGCGACAGACTTGAAAGACTGCACTGGAGCTGGGATGCATTTAAATCCCCAACAGCGGGTACATTCACCTCTTTTGAATACCCTGGTACAGTGGTCGACTATAAACAGACCGTGTACAACAAACATATTTAAAGACAAGAATACTCGCACATTTGTGGGAATATTTTGCCGTCCAGTTTTGGTGAAGCGTGCTTCACTATGCCAAAAAGAGGCCTGTTTTATTAAAGACGCATTAATGTATAATCAAATGCACCTCATAAAATTTTTATTGATAGACATAAAAGCATTTATGGTGGCTTCTGAGTACAGACTATAAAGGGGCGAAGAACCGTTTACTTCAAATGCAATGATGTTTAAAGCAAAGTAAAATATTAGCTGAAGAAAATTCGAAATGTGGAAAATAGACTCAGCACGTTGCGATACACCAGATTTTAAAACGAGCAGCTCAAATCCTTCGTTTTACAACATATCGTTTACTCCTTTAATGGGATAAACCAATCAGTGGCCTGTAAAGGCCTTTTTTTCCAAATCTGGGATGTACAGTATAGAAGCACCAACGTACCTCGAAGGTGTTTTCTTGCCGCTTTATTGCATTAAGCTAACAGATATCTGCTCTTGACATAGATCATGGACTACGCACTGCTGATTATGAAATGAGTGACAGACATTAATTAACTGACGGGGAAAGTAGTCCCCACGTTTCTCCAGGGCTGGTTTAACTGCGCTTGCAGAGGTTGCTCCTTTGGAACCAGCAGAATTTTTCCAACAATTCTGATCAAGTGATTTTGTTTAGTCCATTCATAATGCATGGTTTTCAATTTGGTATAAAGCTGGGCTTGGCCCCCGTTGCGGTCAGGCCGATGAGCGGATTGATTTACTCGCTGTATTGGTAAATATAATCACGTGAGTCCCGCAACCAATAGCTGCAACTGTAGTCGGCAAAATACTATGATTGTTCTGTGTGAAGGTATCAGATACACTTTCCAGTGTAACCTTTTCTATGAAAGCGAGAGAGCCTAAAATGTCGACCGGTGGCACTATACACAATTATTATGTTGATTCTTTCATAGGTCAAGAGACAGAGGACTTATATGCGGCTAGGTATTCCCAAGGATCACACGGCACAGCTTCAAGGCCATCAGGTGTTGCAGACACTTCAGATTTCTCTTCCTGCAGTTTTACCCCCAAGTCAACCGCGTTTTCAAATCCCTGGTCTCCCGTTCACCCTCAATCCTCTGCCGCCGTTGCAGGAATCTATCATCCTTACATGCATCAATCGCATCTTGCGGCTGGAGACAGCAGATACGTGCGCTCGTGGTTAGAACCGATTTCCAGTTCAGTCTCTTTCCCCGGATTCCATCCTAATGGCCGGCATTACGGGATCAAGCCAGAAACTTTATCAACCAAGAGGACTGAGTGCTCTTCCTATGAGCTGCAAACTCTCAGTCTGCCCGACTTCACTTGCGGCTCTTACCCAGAGTGCAGGGAGAAGCTTCCCAAGGAGCTTGGTTGCACCAGCTCCGAGACCACGAGCAACAGTGAGCATAAGGAGGAGAAACAACAGCAACTTGACCCAAGTAAGTGCAAAAAATTGCAGCTTGATTTACAACCCGAACCTGTAGAAGCGAGTATGCAAAGCTGATGGTTTTACAAACCTATAAAAATGTCTAGACGCCTACCCAAGTCTGAAAAGCCACAGCCACAGTAAAGAGTTCATATTGTTTACAGGGAATTTTTACACACAAATTTGAGTCTGACATGGTTTTTAAACTACTGCGTATTCCTCCTCGTTGCACTTTACAGAGCAATTTGAAAGTCAAAAGTAGATTTTTCCCCCAAATTAAACTTTTGTAACTGTATTTTGCCATTCTTGCCATGGAAATTTATTTTCTGTTTCATAACAACCCATTTCAACACGACTCGAAATAGGTTGAAATCAATGTTTCCATTTCTCAGTATATTAAATCTCACTGAACTTGTCAAGTACGCAGTGGGGAAGAGAACTGCAGCTTTGATCAACATTATTGCGAATGCGGACATTCTTTAAAGTGTCTGAAATTCCATGTAAAATTTCAAGAGATGTTCATGCTTTAATTCTTGCTTTCTCCCCCCTCCCATTCCTTTCAGACCATCCCGCAATAAATTGGATCCACGCGCGCTCTACCAGGAAGAAGCGTTGCCCTTACACCAAATACCAGACGCTTGAATTAGAAAAAGAGTTTTTATTTAATATGTATCTCACCAGAGACAGGCGTTATGAAGTTGCTAGAATTTTAAATCTTACTGAGCGGCAAGTAAAGATTTGGTTTCAAAACAGAAGGATGAAAATGAAAAAGATGAACAAGGTGAAAAATAATGAAGAACCTTGAACGAACAGTTGTTTCTTAACCATAGGTCAGAAAACCTTACAGACGGTGTATAAAGCGTTTTGTCTATCTAGTGGTGCCTAATCGAAGCACGGTTTATGTTTCTCAGTGTTGTACTGCTCCAGAGCAACCTCGTGTTTAAACAAATGACGTTCACCCAGAGACTGTTCCTGACTTGCTGCTATTGGGATACATTAAAACGGAACTTAAACTGAAGTCAGCACGTTGCCTGTATTATTTCAAAACTTTGACATTATTATAACATACTTGTTTCAAATAAAAATAAAACATGGAAAGTTGAAGATTTCCGTTGGTTGTGCTACTTGTAAAATGCTGTATTTTCGCTGTACAGTTAGTGTACCATTTCGGTATAAGTATAAAGAAATGCAAATCCTTTGCCTTTCTATTCCATTTTTTAATTCGATTATTCGGTGAAATGTAATACAAGTGTCACTGGCTGAACATCATTCGGTTATTTTCAAGTGCAATGACATTATCACTGTGTTGATAAAGAGTCGAGCCGACGTACTATTTATTTAAAATATTTCAAGTGAAATTAGCAGACCCATCATGGTCGTTATGGGAGGCACATTTTTCGAATAACCTTAAAGTGTCATTAAACTATAGGCACGTTGACTAAGGAACACAAATCAATTAAAAGCTATTTAAACGTTGCTACTTTTTTTTCAAAAAGCATGGACATCTTTCTGTGCGTTTGGGACAATCTGAAGCAAGCTTATTTTAGTAACAAGTGAACATGATCTGCTTTAATTTTGTGTTTATTGCGTCAACTTCAATAAAGATGTTCTTTCTTGGACAAAATACAATGGAATTAATGTAATAAAGATGTACAAATATAATAAGACAGTAGCTTTTCGCTTACTCCCTGATCCTTTGCAGTATTCACTCGATACAATAGATGTGACAATAGATCTGATGCTGTACTGCAAGTATCAAAAGACTAAGCAGAAAGTTCTAACCATGTCCACTGGTTTGTATCTCACGATAACAATAAAAAATTATAAACATCTCAATTTTGCAAACTGTTTCAAAGGTTATTTATGATTCGATAACACTATTTGACTGTAATTTCTTGATCGTTTAAAAGCAGACGGCAAAGCGGTATATTCCGTCAGAAGGCATTATATTGCCCCCCAGGCCTGTCCGAAAATCAGTGTTGCTAAAAGGATGCTGAGATTATAACGACTCAAACGGGATTTTGCTTAAATTAGCTGATCGGCAATATACTATTGACCTCGGGATGAAAGAACACCACTAGTTGGTTAAGTTGTAAAAACAATTCGGAATCCTGAATTGTAGTAACTAGCAACTACATTCTCAAACGCATACTGACACATGTACTCCTGTAGCAAATGCAGCTCAAAATATTTTGAAAAACAAAGGCGCTTTTAATCAATAGAATTTGATTATTTCCTGAGTATGCGAGTTTATTTGCTCGAAGGAAGTTACTTGCGGTTGCTTGTGTAGAAAGGCGTTTATAGTTTATCTTCTGTTGTAGGAACAAGAAGTTATTTATATTAGTATCGCTGGTATTCGACACATAGCACGTTAGAATGATTCGTAGTTGCAAACACACTGGGTGCTTTGGTTAATGATATAAAAACTAAACAACGAAATACACATTGGTGGCAAAACCGTGGTGCGGATTTTCGGTATCTAGACACCTGAGTGGCCAAGGAGTTCTTTATTGTAGGCTACTATCTCATTAATGCACTGAAAACAACCACGTGTCCTTCTAAAACTAGAACTTCATTCTTTTTGGTGAATCTTCTGAAAACTTTAGCGCTCGGAAGGTGTTGAATTACAACGCCATCTATTGCCACAATTCTACATACAGTACTTTAGAACCGGAAGGAACGGGGTACAATAAACCCCACAACTGGCTAGACGTCTGACCTAATGGCTTTATAGTTTTCTTCATATACTTACGGACTTCTTTGAAATCAGCCAATTCAGATGTTTTTGTCTGTTGATAACAAACAAAAACGCAGACTCTGATTAAAGGAGCGAAGACAATTAATGCGTCTTTGTTACTTGAGTCTGGATAAAATTAACTATTCCCAAACGTGCATGTGGGAAGTGCAGTGAAGTAGACTTCGCTATAAGGCAAGTTTACATAACGATTAATCCGCATGCCTAGTTCAATAGCAATAACAACAACGAGGAAAGTTATCGGCTTAGGTCCTTAACTGAAAAGGAAAGCGATAAAACAGGTCTACATGTTCCAAATATGTTCTTTGCAAGATGAAAATGATTTATATGCTTTTATGTATGTCCGGTTGTTAAATGACAGTGGAAGCTAAAGTGAGCACCGCGCCTGCTTCAGAATGTATTTAGTTTTGTAAGCCCAAGTTATTGCTTCTGACCCCGCTCACATGTGCATGTAATTTTATTCACAAATTCAAGCAAAATTATTAGCAGCATGTACTACATATCCAAATGACATTTCTCAGTCTACGAAACAGATTTGAATCTTACCAAATATTTAATATTATTTCATAGTACGCTATCAACTAACTTTTAAACATACGTAGACTCGGCGGGACAGCACTGGACTTTAGGATTTTTTAAAATGCACTATACCTAAAGCAAATCTAGCTGACAGTTCTGAATATTTGTATGTGAAGCAACGTATAGCATTATTAAGATCTCACTGGAGCTCGTTTTGGTTCCGTTTCTTAACAAGCAAGTCAACCAGTTCTTCAATGATTCCGTGAAAAATCAAAGGAGCCGCAATGCCTTTCTAGGTGTACTTCATGAGTCTGTCCACAAGGCGGTGCTGTCGCTCCACTACAAAAAAGTAGAAAACTACATGAGTGTAGATTCACCGGAAATCGGTTAAAAGGAAAGTAATAAGTTTTCACTGTCAGATCACATTTTGAAAACGTGAATAACAGTACTATCTGTAGCCTGACATTTTGGACTAGTTTCAAACTACAAGCTTAACACAATAATCGTAAATACTAACGTTCAAAATCAAACGGGAGTAAGTAAGCACGTAATCACTTCAAAATTAAGGATTCCATATAACATTTTTGAAATTTATCTCAAAATAACGACAAAGTGGAAACTTTCGAATTTAAACGACTTGCGTGAAGAATGTGAATGATTTTCTATTGCAATCTACGTCATTTGCAACTGTAAATTTCACAAGAACACACCATATTTGCATCTGCATTCTCCTTTGTTGCAATGATGTCCATTCCTCGAAACTGTAAAATATGATCTTTGGGCAACGGTTGACGTTGTATGCTACTGTCGAAGACTGTCATAGTCATCTATCGTTCGGAGTGGATTTCCGGAAGAAAGATTTCACAGTGTTTTCCCCCTCATTGTTTAATAAAATTCACTATTCGGTAACGGAGAGTGAAATTGTACAATCGAGTACAGCAAAGTCAATTCAAACGGAATGCATTTCGAACTAATTTTCGGAAACTGTATAATTCTCGACTTTAACGGCGTAAGTATCGATTTATTTTCTCGTCCACCCAGTTTCAAAACAGCAACGAAAAAAGGATTGTGCCTACGTTTAAAAAAATTCCACGGCCTCCAATTTTACAAGTTTATGCTTAAAACACTTATTTTAAGATTATGTTCGAATCAGTTTCAATAATTAATGAGTAATCTTAAGCGTTTGAAATACAGATTTCAATATAAAATGACTTGCACAGCACATGTTGATATAGTTACTGATTTCAAGCTAAAATAAAATGATTTGCACCGCACACGTTGATATAACATCTCCCATACATATCCTGGAAAAAAAATGACTATAGTTTTTAAAATATTGCGTAGAGAACAAAATGAAGAGGGCCTGATTTAAGCTTTAGTTTGTGTCTATGCAATGATTTTTGATGTATCGTCTCAACAAGAAAATATTCCCAGGATTTCCATAAAAAAGCTTGCCACATTTTTCTACTGAACATGCATACTCAACTATTTTATATTAGCATGTACTAAAATCTCCATTGCATTAATACGAATCATGATGCATGTATTTATTTGTCGTTAATCACTGTGGAATTATTTATTTAACCCGATTTGGCGAACTCATCTTTCGGATTTCTGACGCATTTGTTCTCCCATTAGACGGGTCTTCGTAATCGTTTCAGATAGCAAAGCAAAAACGATGTAAAACTAAGTTTAAAACACACACGCAAACACTGAAATTGTATATGTAGACGATTCCAATTTATGGTTCAGAATCTTTTTCTTTAATATGTAAATCATTTTGAATGTTTTCTACCAAAGAAGCACAGCGTGGCGAGAGATTCTCCTCACATCATTTATCCTTTCTTGTAAACTTGTTTAAATTAAGTAATCATTTCGGCAGGAATGATTTGACCGAAGAATAAATTTCCATGTGTAAATACGTACGTAGCAAAATTAATATACATCGTATTTATCAGGTTACCGATTGATGCCAATATTCAATTTATTGAAAAGTGCGGGTTTGCCGGAGAATTTGGTGTGGAACACGATCAGAATCTGCAATGACCATGGAGTCACAACAGGGAAAACTGAAGCTTTTAGTTCTAATTCATGGATAAGTTCAGCGTCATCAAATTATAATCGTACAAATTATGACTTCTTAGTTGGCTTTCTGTTTTCAGCAAATAACTTAAGAGGTGCTGGAAAGGAATACAGTTACTGCACATTTGGGCTCATTTTGAATGAACACATTCTGAATTCATGGCAGTACAAGGAGAATTCTTCTGCGCAGCAGCCAATGACGATATTGCTGGTGTTATTTCCCTGAAGCATTCTAGCGAGTTGAGACAGCCACCCAAGCGTGAGGAACAAAGTTCACTGGTGAACACAAGTTTAACAGATCAAGGACTCTTTTCGCTTAAACTTTAAACACAGTCGCTTAAAGGGGGAAAATAGGATTCTCTTTATTCATGAGCTTTCAACAACTGAAGTTAACCAGCTCGGGAAAGCACGCGTAGAATCTCAGGCTTGCTCTTCCTCCCAATGCTTAAGTTCTTGATCAACTATGAACCTCACACTTCAAACTGTGTGTTTGCCTGAAGAGCCAAGAAGCTTTTCCTCAACAGTGACGCATGCCAGGGCTGAAATGATGGAAATTGTATTCACAGGCATGATTTTCATTTGCCAGTAATTAACCTCGGAGTTTTGGTTAAGTGAACCCATATCTCTGAGGCAAGGGCAACTATTTCCTCCGCGTTCTTAGGAGAAGCGAGGTTTTATAATCTGTATGAATGTTGCTAACATTTTAAATAGCAAGGAATGTTTTGTTCAGCTGCTCCCTAGTATCTCCAATAACAAGAATAATTATAGTTGAGTGATAACCGTTTATACTGAAATTGCAGACATATCTGCTTTATCAAGTAAAAAAGATATCTATTGGCATAAATGTATATCTATTAATGAAACAAAATATCTGTTGAGGCAAATATATATTTGTAAATACAAGTATAAAGGTATGAATATATATTTGCAAGTATATATATATATAATCTGTAAGTATAAATGCATCTGTAGTTACAAATATGCATCTAAAAGCACAAGCCGGAGAGTGACAAACTGAGAGATAGAGGCAGATTGAACAAAATTTACAGAAACATCCAATAAAAATAATCCCTGATCTTAATTCTAACTTTAGCCTTTTTACCCTTTGGCTTCACCAGCGAAACCCCCGCTCAGCCCCACCCCCACCCTGAACACCAACACCTCCTCCCAAAACACCCCCTCATTTTTGACTATATCTTGACCTTGAGACCAGTCTCACCTTGTTGTGCTCTAAAATCTAATTGCTGTGCTGTAACCAGGCCAGCTTCATTTCTCTTCAGTTGAGTGGCGCACGTATTTCATGTTTTCTGTGATGCGGCCCGCCTAATTGTAATGAGAGTGTGCTCAGTATATTAATCCGCATGTTATCTTTTTTTTCCGATCTCAATGCCCTGTACATTTTTTTTTGAAAAAAATATCATTTCCCAGCACGACGTATTGCCCGCGAAAGCGGCAACTGTAAACGGGAGTCAACGATCTTCCCAGCTGGCTTAGAACTGATCTGCGGTTTCAAAGTGAAGCAGCCAAAGCAGTGAGGCAGTTGTGTACCTACAGTATTAGCGAGTATGTTCCACGGGGCATCAGTGCATACTGGACCTGCATTGTCATCATGAGCACTGTGTAGATCGGGTAACCCAATAACATCATAGTAGTGTTTAACATTTATTTTGTTGATATCCACTGTCCATTCTACAGTCTGCACAGATGAGTTCATATTTTGTTAATCCATTCTACTCTAAGTATAAACCAGGAGAAGCTCTGAGTCCCACTTACTACGACTGCCGGTTTCCACAAGACGTGACGAGCAGACACGCTGTCGTCTATGGTCCCAGCAGCGGCGCAAGCTTCCAGCACCCAGCTCAAGTTCAAGATTTTTACCATCATGGGACATCTGCACTTCCTAATGCTGGCTTTCAACAGAATCCTTGTGGAATTACGTGTCATGGTGACCCCTCTAAATTTTACGGATACGATAACTTACAAAGACAGCAAATTTTTACGACACAGCAAGAGGCCGATCTGGTACAATATCCTGACTGTAAATCGTCTAGCAGTAATATTGGCGAAGAACCAGAACACTTAAATCAGAACTCGTCTCCTACTCAAATGTTTCCCTGGATGAGACCTCAAGGTTGGATATATTAGAATTAGCTTCCATCTCACGTTTTACTGCACAGTTATATCGCCAACGTGTTTTAACGCGGTGTGTAATAGTCAGTCTGCTTTTATAGCAACACTTTCTTTGTATGACATTACCGTTCAAAGCAAGCCTTGTTGTTCTTGTTGCTCGTCTGTGGTGATTTGCTTGTGTGCATTTTCCCAATATTTACTGTCTCCTGTGATTCTCGTGTTGTTTAGCAGCGCCCGGCAGACGCAGAGGAAGGCAAACTTACAGCCGATTCCAAACACTGGAGCTGGAAAAGGAATTTCTGTTCAATCCGTATCTGACTCGAAAGCGAAGGATCGAGGTTTCACATGCTCTGGGACTGACAGAGAGACAGGTGAAGATTTGGTTTCAAAACAGGAGAATGAAGTGGAAGAAGGAAAACAACAAGGACAAATTTCCAAGTTCTCGGAACGACGACGAGGAGGAAGAGGTCAAAAAAGAACAGGAAGAGCCCGAGCAAGAGACAACAGAAAAAGAGATCAAGTAACTTTACCCCCTTTGGCCTCTAAGCAAAACGTCATTCAGTTTGTCCAAACTGCACTGTTAAACAGTGTTGAACAGAATGAATCTCCGGAACATTGATGGCTAGGTTAATGTAAACTGTCCACCTGTTTTTTGAAGTTCTTTAGAGCCTTAATTCAACATTATTTCTCATAAATTCGCTGTGCATCATTTTAACCTTTTCAATCACACCTTGACAGATCAGCCATCAAATAGAAATTTGCGGCTTCCCTTATTATAAGTGGCAAGTGGCAAAATCACAGAAGAAATCGCCATTTTGAATAAAGGTTTTATTGCTTCTTAATAAGTCGAAAATATGAGATGGTATCGTGATTGATTTAGTTTGTTGATTTTATTTAGCATTTTGTGATTATACCCAACAACATGAACTGCCTAATAGAATGAATAATTTGGAATGTATTGCGAACACACTTAATGATAGAAAAAATGTGCACTTACGATGTGTCTTAATTACTGTGCGTTTGAAATAATTGATGGTGTATTGCGGCCGGAAATTCTCAACCATTACCTATCTCTGATACGCATATTATAAACACAAGCAAAAAATGACAAGGTATTCCGCAGCAATAGTCACTTTTTAAGATGCTCGAATGTGATTAAATTAATAAATGTTGATTACATTTAATCGTCTACTTGTTTCATTTTCCGACAAGTATTCCGAACGAACAAAAATATTGGAAAGCAAAATCAATCCGGTCATCTCGAAACAATCAATTGAGATTACTGGATCACTATCTTGCCAGTTCTTTTGCGGCCGCTTCTAGGCTGCTCTTTTCCATTGAAATCTGATGTACTTTATTTTTGTTTCAGTATCTCTGTAGCCACAATGTTTAAGCCTGCCATGCAACAACAGGTCCGTTACATGGTCGCAAAAGCCTGAAGATGGCGTAATTCTTTATATATAGTTATAAAAGTTAACGATATCGTCGATGATTAGAATATTAGTTTATCTATGCCCCAAGTTAAAAGTATTTCCAGTGGCCATTGGCTAATGGGATCACATGCCCGGCTCATGTGTGGCTAAGCCGACGCTGTAAAAGTTAGTGTTTGGTGTTACACTGTGGTCTACTGTATGCGTATATCAGCAAATCTCGTAAAACCGACAATAAAAGTTCTCAAACTACAAATCACTCAACAAACTGTAGACTTCTGGCTCCATTTTATTTTTCTCTGGTTTAAAGGCTGCGGAAGAAAGCAACATCTTGGGTTACCGAACAAACTTCCAACTTTCTGCAAAATTTTCCTTTATCGGCGACTACACCACATTTATTTTTTTAGTAGTGTCAGTGGACACATTGCTTATAAACTTCAACCATAAGAACTGACAATTTCGAATCTCCATATTTGCACAGGGAGTACAACAGTATGATCAGTCTGAAACAATTAAGATAAATTCATCAGAACGAACAGGAAACAACGAGGGGGGGAAAGCAAACATTATATTTCAAATGTTACACAAACAATTAAAAAGCCGCTGTTTATTTGCAGAACTAAAAAATAGCGATGTGCGTTTTACCCGCGAGTTCGAGAATTTACTGAGATAGTACAAACAGCTGTGAATTCGAAACAACCTCAGCCATGTAATTGAATGAAATTCTGTGTTACAATGCTCAGAGTCATACGGCCCAATATCCTAACTGGATCAGGTATAATCGGATAAGAAACAACAATTAACCAGTTGAAGGCAGAGAATAAGGCAGTTGGGGACCCGCAGTTTTTGAGCTACATATTGCCAATTTTAAGCATTTTAATGTTACTTGCATTATACTTTATTTTAATACAAATAAATTTGTACACTATCTTAAATATCAAACAAGCTATCTGATCGCTATATATAAATAATTTTACAGAATAAATCGATTCTAAATAAATTAGCAACGGAATTTTTTTATTACATTTTCGTGCGGGGGGTTATAATTGCTCTAAATTACGTTTTTATCATGACTCTCTTACACGTATTACTAGGACTATTTTAAATATATGAATGATTATTGCGCGAAGTTCTATTTCATCAAAAACGTTAGTTTAAACAAATCTGCGTCAAACGGGATATATTTTATATATATATATATATATATATATTAAAATGCTATTCTGCATTTGGTCCCATTTACAAACTGAATGATAAAATCCCCACAACAGTGATCAGGAAGGGACTGCGCAATGATGGTATAACCGGCCTTGTAAAATATTTGGATTAGATTTCAGGAATCTCAAGTTTTCACGAAGCGAATTGTTTACCGAATGACGAGGCTAGTGGGTGGAAATAATACTTTGAAATGGACATAACCTCCTTTGGTTTTGCCAAACAATGGAGATTAACAATTGCCAAAAATGGGTTTAAAAAATTATTCTCCTGAATTGTTGCAAACATTTCCCGTTGGTTGTTGAAGACTGGTCAGTTTGGGTCTCGAACAAAACCGCTGTAGAAACTCTTTCCCCCATCTAGTCTCCAACCCCAGCTCACCCCAGAGAAAAAAATTCAGGATATTAGCAACTTGCCCTGTTGAGAGTTTTATTAATAATTCATGTTATTTTGGTGTAACCTTAATAGTAGTCTTACCATCCTCCCACTCGTCACATTTCTGGTTAGCTGTTCAGGGTTTTCACTGTAAGATCACTTTAAAACACCAGAGCAAAGGTTGGTAAATGTGAGCTTTCTCTGGAGTTAAATCTGCGGGAAATACGGGGCAATGGAGAAAATTAGAAAGCAGATATCCAGCAGACATACTTTCCTCCTAAAAGACGAAGTTCCCATGCATTTAACATGGTGTAACCTTAATTGCTGAACCCGCTCACCGACACTGAAGGGAAAAGATACCGAACCAACTGATTCATATGGTTACGCTTGCATTCACGTCTAATCTGTTAAACGCAGTGCAGAAGTGATTTTAGCCGATTAAGTCAAATTCCATGGAGCACTCGAATATGTTATGCCCTTTTCTCCCGACAGTGGAAACACGAGGAGTTTAATGCCGTGCTATATGTAATTAGATACCTACATATGCTGCTACTTATTTTTCAGTTTCTGACCTGTGTATAATGTATCATACAGCGCTTCGCATAAGTTACAACTTTCCTTGTGATATTAATTGTTATTAAAAGCAAGGACGAAAGTCGCCACAGTTTTGATGCCTGTTTAGCAGGCGCTAGTGGTTCGTTTGCTTTGCTTTCTTCTTTTAATTAGACCTTATTGAATGAAGTGAGAATGTCGGGAGGAAACGAAAAGACGTTTTCTGATACACCACTGGCAGCGGTAGGTATTGTGGGTGTTACCGTCTTATGTTTTGGATTAGCTTTAATTTCAAAAATGCCTATGTCTCTACTTGATGCGTCTAAAGGACATATTAAAGAAGTAGCACTATGGAATGCGCCCCGCATTGGTCGATATTCCTCTTGATGTTGTCGTGGTATTTCCGCTGATATAGTTAGTTAAGGCGTTCGTTACAATACACATTATAGCAAATGGCTGTAGCAAAGAACTCGTTAAAGGGAACATGGCGCTTGCTAGCTATACTTGTGAAATCCGCAAGGAATTGCTGCGAGTTCCTTTTTGTTTGAAGAAAATTTACAACTTTGTAATGGACCTTTTACGACGGAGCCCGTGATCCTATTGGCTGGCATTGGTCATGTGAATCTAGTAACTGCGTTCATGGCCTTTTCATGATTTCCCTTGTGAATATTTCACTGCATTCCGCTGCAAACTCGTCTCAAATCGTCTTTTCTGTCAGTATCTCCCCTTGCCTGCTTTTGTCGTTGGTATTTGACGCCAGCTGCTTGCAAAAAGGAGACTTTCTGCTGCATTCGCAGTTTCCATGTCATTTTCTGTAGAACTATGAGGAAGTCATTGGTCTCATGCTGGGATTCGGCAACCTGATCACTCTTACAGACCTCTGACGTCTGTTTACAGTCTTCCATTTACCCTTCAATTTTCGGTTTATCTTTTTCAAGTTATTTTACTAATCGAAAAAGTAGAAATGGAATACAACATCCAGCAGCTTACTGTTTTGGGGAAGCGCCCTTACCCGGGTAAGTGCTGTGCTGTTTTAAGCTCTGCTGTTGCAGATCATATTGCTGTAAATGGATAGCAGCGAAACGGCGCTTGTTTCATTCGTTGAATTCAGTGGAACTGTTTCGGAGGTTGTGTGCAAATCGGGCTGAACGACCAAACCCCAGCATGGGTTTGAAAAAGGTCCGTTCAAAGCAGATCCAGGTGGTCACTGGAATTCATATGGTGGCTCTGGCGCAGCTTAATTAAATATTTATTTCCCGCAATAGAACGGAGATCTGCGATTCGTGGCTATCTTTGAAATGAAAGCATCGCCACCGGCAGCTGACATGTTTTCAAATGATCCAGAGTGGAGATGCATTAGAATGTGTAACTTGGTGGTGGGATATTTATTAGTGATATTGCAAATTGCGCTATTTTGGTTGCTGTTGTTTTGCGGGAGCTGATGATTGGTTGCTTCAGTTTGTTTCTCTCTGTTCTTTGCATAAGAGGACATGAGTTAGACGCTTCTATGTTAAGGATTAGCGGCAGAGATGAATGACATACATTGCCTTAATCCTAATAATGCCGGGCACTAATCTTGGAAGTAATCAGAATTTTGGAGATGTGTTTAGTGATGTCTGACCACGTGACGGAACTTTGTACAAATGAGTAGTACTCTTCTACTCAGTACCCCGCAGTAGAAATCAGATAGTGCCCTCAATATGCTTGTACCGAACAGGGAATGAGGAAATATTTCTAACTACGTCAATATTTGCAATGTTTAAAATAATAGCAATTCGGCCTGTGGCGATTAATTTCCCGCAACCAGTTGTCCCCAAATTGGATTGTATATTTTATAAAAGCTGTGAGGTCTGCATACGTGAAGTGTTTTTAATTTGGAACAGACAGCTCCAATCCGCGTTAAAATAATTCGCAATGCAGAACGTAATGATCGACAGAAATCATTGAGCTCCTTTCCTTTGTCCTGAAGCTTATCTCAATATGAAACATTTAATTGCAAAATCTTGCTGTAGAAGTATGCACAGAAAGGTGAGAGTGGGAGGAGCTGCTATGAGAGATACTGTCATGAGGAGGTTAGTTGATCAGTGTTGCTTTGCTGTAATTTGCCAAGGCATTGACTTGTACGTATTTTTCCAATTATTAATTTTTTTGACTGAATATCACAATAATTGCATCCATTTGAAATGAATGGTTATGTCCATGTTTGAAAATTGATTTATCTTTCAATCTTCTTTTATTGAAAATAGATTAAACAACTATAATTTGACCATCCATGTTGTGTATTATATTGCGACCTTGATGTGTTCTGAATCTGACATCTATTGGTCAATGAAGATTTTGTTAAACACTGATCTAAGTGTCTGTCTGCTTGTCTATTTACCTATCGTATTGATCAACAGACATATTGGGAAGGTGAAACAGATGCTGTTCAAAATGGCACTAGAATCAAAATGACGTGCAAAGAAAGAGTAATAGCTGTAATTTGATCATTTGCTTTGTAACATTGTGAATGTTTCGATATTAAATGTTGGTTTTTTTTCGTCAAAGCCTACAAACAGCAATGTATGCACTCTTGAATTAAATCAGTTTGGAAAATGTAATGTTATATTCGCTATTGACAAAGCAGTTTCAGGTTTGCCTACATTTACAGGCAACAATTGACCTTAATTTTGTTCATAAAACCTCTTATATAATTTTTAATGCATCGCCCATGTTCATGCCTATGTGTCAGATAATTATTTTACAGACTTTGCAAATCAAGCTTTGCTCGCCCCCATTAAATAAGTAAATGAGACAAAGTTGTTCAAGAATAATTTTTGTTAAAGCTGATTACACAGAATTGTGTGACTATTATACGCTGCACTTTTTTTTACAATATATGAAAAGGCTGAATTGTGATTTCACAGACATTTTCTTAACAATCCGTAATTTAGCATGAATATGTAGAAAAATAAACCTGAGCTGCAGAAATATCATTGTAACTTAAGTAATCAGAAAGCGGTATTTACTATCAGGCCATTTACTATTTTTAGGAGCGAATTATTTAATTTGTGTAGTAATGCGTCACGTAGCCGTGGTTTAGCTAAAACTGCTAAAATACTCAACAAGAACCACTATATCTGTGTGCATCGGTCTCTGCATCTGTGTCTGTGTGTGTATGTGTGCGTGCGTCTCTGTGTATATATCTGCCTGTGTTTGTGTGTGTGTATAATTCACAGTAAATGTCCAATTGTGTATTTAGAGGCTTCACTCGAATAGGATTTGCTCATATTGCATCTTCCGTACAATCGGTGCTCAAATATGATTTCCAAATAACAATTTTAGAAGCAATAATTTCGTGGAAGCATCTTTCATTTAACTTCTGTAACAAAAGTAGTCTGATTCCCGACAACCATTTCGCGTTAAATCATTTATTGCACTGCTTTTATATTGGTATCACATTGTGAAAGTGGGTCAATTTTAACGCAAACATTCCACACAGATTCTAGGCTTAAAGGAAACGGTCCGTTGCAATCTCAAAGACAACTCAGTCCTCGTAGTGTTGGCAAACAAACAAATTTGCAGAACCCGATCTTCTCCTGAGTTTGCCATAAGGGAGACGCGCTGGAAAATGACAATCCACAAAAATGAATTGGTATATGATGCACGTAAGGATTTCTTCATTTCACAGCCAGAACGTAATCCACAATTGTGCCTGCTGAAAGGGAAAGTGTTCGACTGTCAGCGATTCTATTTCACAAGTTTCAAGTGTACAAATGTGAGTTGAAGAAAAAGTAAAATCGCTATGGCCAGCAGTAGAAACCATGCTGCTCAATAATGTATACTGTTAAGAACGGCCCGATTTGTTAGTACAGGACAAAGACAATATTTCTTCCACCGAGTGTCACACGGCTGCCGCAGCCTTAGATTTACGAGGGTTCGACAGAACCAGTTAAACTGTGCCGCAACTGTGTTCTTCAAGCAGAATTACAAGAAGGGAACACAAATCAAACGTCTCAAGGATAAATAAAACCATCCCTATAGTCTGGCATTTTACCTAAAATGCGCTTGTTAAAATATTGCATTTTTACTTCTTAAGCTTAACCCATCGCAAGCTATAAATTGTATTTTATGATTGATCTGGAATCAATGCACTTTTACTCAAGGCCTAGCCAGTCCTGCCCTGAAACCGAAGCCCAGAATACTAACTTCTGAATAATTCCAGAACAATTTCTGAAGAAATGTCTAGGCCCGAAAAGTCAGCCTTCCTGCTCCTCTGATGCTACTTGGCCTGCTGTGTTCATCCAGCTCTGCACCTTATTAGCCCAGAATAATACCTGGGGGTCTATGTTGGTTTATGCTGTCGAGGCGACCCTGGCATGGCTTACACGGGCTGTGTTTACACGTATCATATTTTCCTCGAAATGTGCTTCGACTTCAATTAATTGGTAATACTTTAACCCTTCAATTCTTAAAAGCTTGAGTGATGGGTAGCAGGAAAGTACGTACAAATGACTCAATTCTCCAACGCTACAAGACGTCACGATAAATAACGTCAAATATTTCTGCGAGAGAAAGGAAATCAAATCCTGTGTGGGGTTTGTATGAGAAACTAATGCGCCTGGGGTGGGGTGATCAAAACAAAAACCGGAGAACCTATTTTGTTGCCAACCGACACACTAATCTATAGGAACAACCTTTTCGTTCCAAAGGAAAACACACAGATGTACTCCACCTTTTTGAAAGATTACTGCTATTCTGAGCGGACTTTTGTAAGAAGTCTTTCAGGCCCGCACTAGCGCGCTTGATGCTTGATACCACTGTCTTTCATCATCTGTGCATTTCCAAATCGCAATCTGAAATTTATAAACTAGATATTCCTCAAACCGAAAAAACGAATTCAAATGTTGCATTCATTTCTCTCTTCGTTTTCTTGCCGTTCAGGCGGGCTCAGATTGTTTGGATTTGTACTGCAGAGAAGGACAACAGGTCAAAATTGGAGTCTCCACTGCATGTTTTGGAAATCTGTACATCCCTTTTGTTTTAATTCCCTCAGCACGTACACAGGAATATGCATCAGACATCATAAATACCTCCACCTGTCCTGAGTAAAACATAAGTTGTACAAGCGACAACTGTAGTAATATTCACGAGGAATTCCGCAGCGAAAGTAGAGATAAACACTTTGGCACAGCCGCTTAGCTTCTCAGTCTATCCAGGCTGGTTTCGGAGTCGAATAACCAGTCACAACGTAAAACACAACTTTGGATTTGCGTTTTTGAAACCAATTCCCAATCACAACAGACAACATATAATTGTACGGAAATCGGAATATCTGGGGCAAGTTGCGGTGTTGAATGGGGAAACTGATGGGAAACTTTATGAAATGATTTTAATGCGTAGTGTTTGTATATATAGAAGTAATGTGCAAATAGCTCTGCGCAGTGTTCTACGAAAAAAACATTTTAATCTTTATTAAGTGTCGAGAACCTGACTGTGGGTGTAAGTGACGGGAGGCTGCCTGTGAATCCTACATTGAGATAAGCTGTCTTTCAGGAGAACAAACTTTCCCGATGTTGTTTCCCACAAGGAAGAGAAGTTAAACATCCTAAATCTTTAAGTAAAAATCAGAGTCGAATATCTGCAGAAGGTTTACTTGTTACTTATTTAGATTCATGTAGTCTGCCGCAATCAAATCGTTCATTTTCAACCAATATCGAAGTAAAGGATCGAATGCGTAATTAATACGAAAGAAACGTTTAAAATTGAATTGAATTTGGAAGGGTTAATGATGTTACAAAATATTTTGTATTATTGGGTTGTAATGCTGAATAACAAACTGATCAGATCAATTTTTGCAGTTCCCTAATATTGTACCTATCGTCAGCAGAAGCCAGTTCCACAAACTACTTTACACACGTATTATACACAAACCTATGCATTTACAAAATTATTAAGCAGTATGTTTTTATTCGCATACTCACTTTGTGTCTGTGCTCCTGTACATATCGTTGGCTGAAACAAATCAAATGTTGTTAACAGAAAACAGTTTTCATACTCAGTGTTTAACAGGGTTTTAACTGTGAACCCTGCTACAAATGAACCTACTTGGAAAATAGGTAGCAAAGTGTAAACGTCAAAGCCTCTTCCGGGGATTTTGTTTTGTTGATACGAGCCTGGCTTTCTTCATATCTGCCAGCAGGGAGCGCTATAGGATCATGCTGGTGAGGTCATAGCAAGTATTGTCACTGCATGAATTACCCCAGGGTCAGGCGCAAGAATTTACGACTGGTCAAATAAAGCACGTGATCTAAACTTGTGCCCCATATTTGGTTGCATACGTAGAAAGCAGAGAAATGACATGTGCCTTTTATTTCCATATTTCATTATATATCGCGCGGTCTAGTGCCGAATAAACGTCTAAGAACCACAAATCAAAACCCGTTAAAGGCAGATGAGTTCCTACTTTTTAAACTCCTTCTCAGGTCGCTACCAAAATGGCCACGATTATCAGTTGCCGAGTTATGGAAACACTGCTTCTGTCGGCGAGCATTTCAGGGAGTCGACAATGCTCTCCGCCAGGTATGGCTATGATTACACCGGGATAGACCTCAGCATGACTCGCTCGAACTCCAATCTGTGCGGTAACAGTGAAAGGTCTACCAACTACCTGCAAACAGTTAGTAGCACCTTCCACAGCTCATCTGGGGTGAAAATTAAATCTCCTGAACCTGCCTTCCGTTCGGGATCTTTAATAAGTTCATCAGATAGTGGTATTAAGACGGGTGCTACTATCACAGAATCCAATCACTCATACCAGGACACATCGCCGGTAAACGAAAAGGGGACGAACTGCCCCAAACCGGAAAGTGGGCAAGTAGACAAGGATCCCGCTCTGCAAATGCAGATATACCCATGGATGAAAAAGATGCACCTTAACCAAGGTACGCCATTCGACCTTTTAACATGCCTTTTATTCATGATCGAATTATTTTTTTCAGATTCAGTAATTAAATAATTCAGCAAGCATGAGCTAAATATATAACGATTACTTGTAAGAGGATGACAGTTCCAATCATATGGGAACATTATGACTGTTGCTCCGAATTAGGACAACAATTAACCAGAAGTTGCACCATGCTTGCAGATTACCGATTGAAAATGAAAATATTTAATATTATTTTCACATAATATCGGAACAATTAAGACTCTATAATTTACTGCACATAGGCATTAATCTATTTGTCGGAAATTTTATAATTTCATAAATTTAACTGTGTATATTAATGCACCTTTCAACTTTTTCTTAAGAAGGCTTAAGCGGGCTGGAAGGGAAACGAACAAGGACAGCATATACTCGCTACCAGACCCTGGAGCTGGAGAAAGAATTCCATTATAACAGATACCTTACACGACGCCGGCGGATAGAAATCGCTCACGCCCTGTGCCTGACTGAAAGACAAATTAAAATCTGGTTCCAAAACCGAAGAATGAAATGGAAAAAGGACAATAAATTGAAAAGTATAAATGTCAGCCCCCCAGGAGCGGGTTTTCAGCCATAACATGTTTTATCCTGTTTCTAACTATATAATATTACTGTCCAGATGATCTTTTAAGTTGCAATAGGAAAGGTTGTTTGGCCACATTATGTGCTCCTCTATGAGATGGGTTTATTAATACGTTGTTCTCATGTGGGTACAACGCCTTGCTATCAATTCATAAAGAAAAGAATACAATTTATCAGTTGTCACCAACAGATGTTGAATCGTGTTTTTATACATTAGTGGTAATAGCCATGCCTACATTTAGATTATAAGAGAGAATAAAAGAGGTCATTCGACGGAATGTAGCCAAGCAAACCATTTGTCTCATGCGAACAGAATGAAGTTGTGCTGTATATCTAGTTTCTGAACAATCGAATCCTATGCCTAAACAGAGCTTCACTAAAACTTTAAATTAATAATATTTTATAAACTTAGATGAATATTGTTCCCTTCATCTCTTTTTACATCAAACTTTCTTTTGTTTGGTCTTGCCTTGGAATGTTTATGGCACGAGTGTTGCTGTGGTCCCAGGCATGTATGTCTTGTATATTCTGTACAGATATAATGTTTGAATGATTGACTTTGTCCTATATACATGAAATGTGATTTTTTTTGTCTACGACATTGAAATAAAGTCAGTTTTATCAATAAACATTTCAGCTGGTGTATGAATTCCAATGATGTATAAAGAGACGAACAATTGGTTACTTGTGAATAGGCCAAAAACCATTTCACGTTCTCACTTTACATCTATTCGGTTGACACCCACGTTCACCTCATACTGGACCCAATGTTTCAGAACTCATAAAGGTTCCTTGGGCTGAACCGTCTTTCAATGTTTTTTTGAGTTGGAAAAAAATATTATTGTTGGCAAGAACTGTTGGTCGAGTTCATACTATTCCAATAACTTTATTTAGAAGAATATGAATCATACTTCAGAAAGTCAGCAGCTAGACTACAGACCCGTCAAATTTCTAAAGGCAATTTCACGCTGGTATTGAATGGAAGAATAACACAAGTTTGTTTTTACTAATGGATGTTGACATAAATATTTGGGAGTATTGATGCAGCAATTGATAAGACGTAATGGCATAAATTATCTTACTTACAAGAAAGGTTTCATGGCAGAATCCATTGCATGGAATTATTTTCCAGGTTAACCTTTTTTGAGAATACTTGTGCACCAAAAAGTAGAAGGAAATAATAGGCCATTGAAGCAACAGAAATAGGAAAAGAAAGTAAGTGGAAGCAGCAGCTGTTAATTTTCCCCCCTCAGTATAGGTTCAAAGCTTTCGATCATATTTATTTGTAGGATATTTACACTTACCAAATCGACTAGATCCCCGTGACTGCATGAGAACTACTGTCCAGATTGCGTATTAAAGTTAAGACATCTTATTCTCCAAGGCAGACTTCGTTTGGGCACTCATGTTTTAGCTTTATATTGCTGGGAGAGCATTACGATGAACATGACTGTCTTTAGTGAATAAAAGTTTTAAAGTTTAAGGGTTATTTATAGGGACGCCACAGAGCAGGGTCCTGACTGGCTATGGATGGACACGTGATGTCATTAAACTTTGTTTTATGGTTTGGGAGTTGACAAGCCAAAATATAATTCACATCATATATTAGGTTAAGAGCAGACAAGTGCAGATGGTTAGTGTTTTTTGAGAGGGTCTGTGGAAAGTGACACCAAGAAGCAAGCTGTCCTGTTCCACCGTTATGACTTAGCAGTCTTCTCGTGTCCTGGTACTTTCGCACTGGAAAAGCCGCAAGTAAGTTATTTCTAATCGCTAAAAGAGCTGGTGAACGCGTGACACCTGATGTCATTCGGAGCTCTTGGGCGCATGTACGATTTCTTGGCCAGCCAAAAAACCGAAATCACAATGCAACGTGAGTTTAATTCAACAGCTAGCTGTTACATGATACGTGTTCAGTTAGAGAAATAATATTATAACATTATGAATAAAGTATACTTTATATATGTTCCTAAATATCTAATTATAATTTCAAATGCATAATCATAAACAATGTGTGTTATGATTCTGTTTAACTACTAAATGAAAAATGCAGAAATAAACTACGGATTTTATCGAATCCTTTAAGCAAATGTACGTAGAATTCTTTATTTAATAAAAGAACCTTGTGCTGCTGATCACATATAGTTGATAGATAATTTTCTTAGACCAGCTTTGGGAGCTCGCATTGTTCCTGCATAAATGTACGAGATTAATTGAAAAAAAATCTGCTTGGGAAATGTAAACTGATTTCAGAAATAATTCTGCAAGTTTAAAGAAGAGTAAAATATCTCCTGCCCATTCTTTGCCGATTTTCCTCTGTATTAATTTGCGGAGGTTGTATGACATTTTCAACGATTTGCCCAGTTCTTCATGCCACAGTTTCGTCCAGAATCTCGAGGATTTTCTAGTTGATCTAATTCTGAACAATTTGGACTAGAAATATGCTGCTCAAAGTATTTTAATGATATCTGTTGCAAAACAACAATTCATTATGAAAAACGCTGAATAAGAACACACTGCAGTTAGCGACACCTGGTTTGATATTCTCACTGAGTGAAGCAAGACGCAGTGAACTAACACTATTAATTGGTTTTGTTATATGTCGATAGTAGCTATGGCTAAATGTTACTTGAAAGTCTGAATGACATTGCAAGTTTTAAAGTCGGCTAGGTGGGTGGCGGGCAACGAATTAATAAACAGTGGAAGATGGGATCTGAAATCACCATTTTCATTCTAATAAAAATGAATAAATATCAAAAATGACAGGGGCAGGTTCTGTCCAAACAGCTGAGTCGAAGTATGTTTAAGTTGAAAAATGAAATTCTGGGCACTACAGCCATAAATAATTCGGATCTGATTTTTAATGGCACTTTTGTCCTTTTATCCTAGTTGAATTGATTATTACATAACTTAAAACAAAATAAAAATGAAACTGAAGAAATTCTTCGAAGTTAGAGAAGTAGGCATAGCGACACGAGTGAAAGCAATTTCTGCGTTAAATGTTCGAAAAACGGCAACTGACGAGAATACCGAACAGAACACGGAGAAAAGGGACATGCCAAGATAAAGGAGAAAATATTTGAGAATGGATTACTGTCCACACAGGACTTTTAATTAATGTCGCTTATCATTACAGATCGATATTTTAAGCTTAAGGATGTAATGTAGATTTTCAACGGGTGGCCATGTTAACTCATGAATGGTTTACATGTGCATTTCCAGATACAAATAACAGCTAAGGCAACGTATAGTCAATGTTGAAATTACAGTTTACCTAGAATATATGACAGTACATGTAATGTTAAATGCTTAAACAACTTCAAAAAACCGGCAATGTCAAGTTAATTAGTAGGCCAAAAACAAATGATCGATTGTTACTTGAAATTCTATATGCAAAAATACAAATCTGCTTTTATAACGTTATTTTATGGATCAAAGTGGAAATCTTTACCTTTGAAAAAAACGTAATGAAGACGGAGAATCTGAACAGGTGAAGTTTACAGTATTTCAGTTTCTTCATGAGTAGTTTGGATAAGGAAGTCCAACTGTTTATATGTTGTATTGAACTCCATCTTTGATGTGTGGTTCACTTAAAGTTAACTGTTGATTCTAATTTTTAAAATTATTTTATTACAGATGTGGCAGAATGGAGGAGATTCTTTCGTAAGTAACTGTGTGTTTTCTCTTAAATCGTGACGAATGATTGGACGCGGTTAATTGTTTCGAATTTGGTTTGGATGGAAAACGAGATGGTCACATTGTGTGTCTAAATGGGAGCATTAGCCTGGATTCTAAAATGATTCTCGAAACAATTGTGTGTAACTTACGTTCTTTACAATTCTTTGTTTAATTTGCACAACAAAGTAGAATAAATGATGTTACATTCATTTTCCCTGAAAGGAACAAGATTCTTAGAGCTACAGAGCAAATGTAGATAAAATTTAATCGTGTTTAAATCTTACTGTGTTAGTGTCGAACCAAAGCCAGATTTAGTTGGCTTTTATTTTGCACTGGTGCTGTTCAACACAGCGCCTCCCAGTGCAAGGCTGTATCTCCAAAAGGTCATTTGGAGGAAAATTATTGTTCCGGTTTTAATAACATCTGTAAAATCGTTTCGTCGAGTGACGTGGCAGTAATTAAAGCCGATATTTAAAGTGTACTCTTTTAGAGCCAACAGGGGTGTGTAGATAACTGCAAATTCCAAACTTCTCCAGGTTTAATACCACAGCCACTGTAACACGTAGGCCAACAGCAAGCCTTATGGCTGCCAGTTCACTAAATAAAATGTTCATTTAACTAACCAGGGCATTCCTTTTCATGGATTATATCTGCTAGGCTTACCTTTCGATGATTTCATATTGCTTTTTGTAAGGGTTGACCAGGTCGTTGGTAAAATAATTACTCATTAAAAGCTTGTATTACTCATGGTAACATTTGTTACTTTTTAAATGAAAGTAGGTTTCAGTACTTACTCGTTGTTTTGTTAACAATGAATGATATAGCTAATGAAAATGGCTTATTAGTAGATTCACAAATATAATGTGACGCTAATATTTCGAAACTGCACATTTAAGGAAAATGTGACAATATGAAAGTAGTCAAAACCGAGAACGCCCCCGCCCAAATCAAATTAGACAGGTTCAAGACCTATTCTTTCAAAGGGACAGTAAAGCATCTTGAGTAAGTTACAATTTACCTATCAAAAGCCAGTAATAGGAACGTTTATATCCTGTTTTTTTTTCCACATCTGAGAATGTCAATGTTTCTTTTCACCGTAGGTCTACGATTGCTTTTTCACCTTAGCTAATTGTAATCACTGCTAGGATATTAAGTTCAGACATTTATAGATTCCAGTCCATCTTTACACATAATATTCGATACTATTTTCCCTCCAAGTAACGGCCTAAATAAGTCACGAGATAAACGTCAAACAAGGACTCACTTTAAATAGGTCCGCATAATGTTTAACCGGTATTCGCAAAGCAATGGGCCAGCGCAGTGGATCCTTCGTTTCAGCACGAAGTTTTACAATGCGAATCTTTAGGCGTTGATATGTAATCAACAGTAATTGCTACTGAAAAGCAAAACAGTCTTGCTTTTGCTGCATGGACCTCTGGAAGAAAATGACTTTCTGGGTCACTAGAAAGGTGAACTTTTTAAAAATTCAATTTTGTTTTTTTTATTGTTGTACTTATACGTAGGAAGGCCTTCAGCAGACTCATGACAATAACAGCTTTCATTGAACCACTGAATCTATGAATAAATATAGGGTTCACTTCCCAAACACTTACTTTGCATTGACATTCTCTAGGTCAAAATCTGGAAGATCAAAAGTCGCAGCACTTGTGTGGGCAGTTAAAAAAAGAGGTGAATTTTAATCGGGTTTGTTCATCAATAACTCTTTGGCATTGACCTGTCTGAACGAGTCGAGCAGTAAGGTGAAATACAGGTCACAGCGTCTAACAAATATTAAAATGCGTAGTACCAATCAGCTTCACAATGTGCGATAATTTGAACTGTAAGGAGAATTGGTTTTCGAATTATCGGCTGTTGCAACGATATCTGGGATTTTCTTTGCAAAAAGGCTTTTAAAAGCAGTATTCACTGCTGGTGTATTCGTTGGCGTCACTGGTTGTGGAAAACAGTTTAGCTCTTTTCTTTCCTAACGCATTGGGGTAAACGAAAAACAATCACAGGTAAATGAGATAAAACTTTTAGAGAGGTTATTTTTTCTTGCAAAGATAAAATAATCTAAGCAGCAACTTATTTAAGGCTGAAGTATAGATTTGAACGTTTGTAGATGAGTATTTTGGTTGCTCTACAATAAAACGTAAATAAACCGAGACCTTTGTTGTGCTCGACAAAACAGCAGATAAATCGGGAACTGGACATACACATTTACTGTCAGAAAGTACAGTTCCAACGTTACTTTGTTAATCACCGCATCTCAAACATTTAAGTGTAATGTTTGTACTGTTGAATACACTTACTCTTTTTTCGTTGGCGCACGTTTGTAATTATTCTCAATCTGTTTCGCGTGTGCCTTTCTTTGAAAAAAACTAGAATATATGAAGAGAATTACTGTAAACTTAGCTGAACAGTTAGTTCGGCAAGATTCACACACTTAGAAAAGGTCAGCGTGTGACACTCGCTAAAGTGAAAATAATAATGCAACTTTCCGATGTGTTTGTAAATGATTTCAGTCTGACCCCGTGCCCTTCAGCCTTTAACACACAACGCGGTGGCACTGCAGGGACATTGGAGAGAGCAAAGTAAGGAACCTACAATGCACTCGAGTTTCGAAGCCACCTTAAACATGAGAGGCAAAAGGAATCCTGATTAGTTGGCAGATTAAAATGTATACAGTTTTTCTTGCATATGGCGATCCAACTGACTTGTGTTAATTAGATGTGGAAGCATATTGTCTGCAGTATTATTTGATCCAGCTCTCAGGAAATAGTAGAGATTAGAATAGAACAAACAATCGTTATTTTCCTGGGCTGCTACCACTTTATGAAAGAAGCAATAAATTGAAAACACTTCGAAATAAACCAATATTTGCGCTCCCATGTATAACTTGTATTTGATTAGATTTAGAAATTATTTAGGCCGGGCGATGTTTGTTATAACATCCTGCGGTTTGTTAGTGGTGAGTTCAAATTATTAGCATCTGGAGCAATTATTGATTCACGCTGGGGCACTTAGTAATGTTAGCTGGAGCGGATCGGTACAAACTGTTTCCTATAAAATCTCTCTGAAATACCCAGGGTTCATAAAGACAGTAACAAACAATAACTTCTGCCTTGTAGACTGTACACACAAGCCCGCTCTGCACGCTGATTCATGTTGCTGCCACTGCCGAACACAGAAATGTTTGCTACCACCTATTAAATATAAAACAATGGCTTCTGTTATTTTTCAATGGATAAACAGTTTAAAAGTTTAACAAGCACTTTGTCTGAATTTTGCTTGCTCAGTTAGTGATAGTAGGCCACCTTTAATTATTTGGAGATGCTTGCAAGTGCAGTCTTTTAAAGCACTTTCCCTTATTGTAATTAGTCACCGAATTTGTTTGTAACCCGTCGTCTATATATACCCTGTAGAACCGAATTTGTGTGATGTTTCGGTCACAGATTCGTTTCTAGGGGAGTCTATGGTCGATGCCAACACTACGAAAATCAGCAATTTGCTCTTCGTGAGTTTTACTGCTTCGACTGATTTATTTCTAAGTAATACAGCGTAATTTGATTAAGAATGACCTTTTTTTGTTTTGAATCCAGTTTTCAGTATTGAGTGAGGTTTCAGATCTTCCGCTCAGCTTTGACTGGTTTATTTTGGCCTCCCTTCGCAATCGAACTGCGATGTCTAACGTGTTGATTTACTGATCATTAGTCAGAATGTAGTCGTTTCTAAACTTCCGGATTTACTCTCAGGAAATCTAAGATTACAGAAATTTAACTATTTCTTTCTCATTGCTGCCTGTTTCCATGACGATGGCGATAAATTATCTACAAAGATTGGCCTGAGGTTTCGTATTGCGTTTGACTAGCTTACGATGCTTTTGAATTAAATCGGATCAAAATACATTTTAAGCCAAAAGTTAAAATTCGAATTGTACATCTTACAAATACAATAGTTAGTTACTGCGTTAATTTAGAAAGATCATAGATGTGCATGGATGCGGGAGGAGAAAAACAAATTGCGAAGAAATTGGAGCAAAAACGCTTGAGGCCATCGGATATAAAACTTATATTCTCCTTTGTAGATTTTTAAACTTTCAGAGAAAGTATCTTTGATCTTACAACGTCCTTAAGCAACATGTGCAAAGTTTTTTTTGTGTTGCAGGATGCTTTGTTCTAAATTTATCGAAGTAGACTATGTTTGTCTTTGAATAACTTTGTCCAGAAGACCTTCCTGCATCGGTAATAGCTGTGATTATTTTCTTCAGCTCTGTTATTCTTTTTGTTGTCTAACGGGATGCTTCCTTTGTCACCCTGCGTACACTGGATTGCCGGCCGTTTCTCCAAGTTCCCTCGCTATTGTCACGTTGCTATCCGGAGAAAACAACAACCAAAGATACAAAGACACAGAATGCATTCGCTAGCTTTGATTTATTTGAAAAAAAAGCAAGGAATGGTGAAAATTCTCTTTTGACAAAAGAGCAAATTACCTGAGCAATATTCGAGCGCTCAGTGAGTGGTCATTATTCTCTCCAAATGGAAACCACTATTGCATGCATTCCCCGGAATCTATTTCAAATACTTAGTGACTGCTGGAAAAAAAAATCAAAGACGTTGCAGTTTATAATTTATTTTTATATCAAGGTTTTCTGGACGAAGTTTGTAAAAAATTGTCATTAGCTGTTTCCTTATCCGGGAATCGGGCCCGACCTCGCCATTGGCTCGTACAGTCACATGGGTGACTAACTTTATTCAGTTGACAGCAAGTAGGAGGGCTTTATGGAACGGGAAAAAAGACAACTCGAGAAAAATTAGTATTTTCCACCTTCAGAAATTAATGACCATGAGTTCGTATTTGATGAACACTAAATATGTGGATCCCAAATTTCCTCCTTGCGAGGAATATTCGCAAAATAACTACATACCTGACCACTGCCCAGAGTATTACAGTCAGTCGCAGGATTCTGATTTTCAGCACCAAGGAATCTATCCACGGTCAAACTACAGCGGCCAGTCGTACAGCTGCAGCAACGCTCGGGGCTCTCCAGTGCAGCAGAGGGGTCATGTGCAGGCACAGCCCGCTCCTCAGAGCCACCTCACAGGGCAGGAGGAGCCAGTTGCACCGCTCCAAGTATCCATAGGCCGGCCCTGCAGCCAGCAGCAACATAATCCAAAGAACCAAAACGGTGCAGCTACCAAACAGCCAGCAGTGGTTTATCCTTGGATGAAGAAAATCCATGTTAACACGGGTAAGGACCACTTTCTTTTGGTTTTCGCTCCCCTGCTGCAACGCCACCCCTGACAAATATTTGCGACCCATTGATATAGGTCTACCGTAAATAACTCCTTCAAAAGAGGATTTATGAGCGGTTTTTAAAAAGACCGGCAATTACACCCATCATAAATTTTTATTGCTGAGGAAATAGGCCGCTGGCCATGTGGCTGACTCCATGTGAAAACTCGAGCCTGTGATTAACAGGGATATGTTAGATCTTCAATTTCGAAAGAACTTTAAAGTGATCCTTAATAACATTTTCAACTTCTTGCCAGAGGTGCTGTTCCAGTGCACTGTGGGTGCAGACATTGTATTTAGGTCTGTGTAGTGAAAGCACTTGAAAAACTTTAGGTCCAGTTTTGAATGGTTTTGAATTGTTTTGTTTTTCAGTGAACCCTAATTTTACAGGAGGAGAGCCAAAACGTTCACGAACTGCCTACACAAGGCAGCAGGTTTTAGAACTCGAAAAGGAATTCCATTTTAACAGGTATCTGACAAGACGACGTCGTATTGAAATAGCCCACACTTTGTGTCTTTCCGAACGCCAGATCAAAATTTGGTTTCAAAACAGAAGAATGAAGTGGAAAAAAGATCACAAACTGCCTAACACAAAGACCAGGTCCTCTGGTTCTTCTGCTTCCAATCAACAGTTACAAACTGTTTCCAAGGACCAACAAACAGACCTCACAAGTTTATAGAAGGACATCTTATAAGTGGCTCCTTAAGTGTATATAATGAGACATTTCCAGGCAGAAATTGCATGTACCGATAACATGGCTTGTAGGTGCTTTCCTGCTGGTTTTTAATGGCATTGAAGGGACTTTGTCTTGTGCCTCACTTTTGGTCTGAAATGTAGCAAATGAAACAAAAAGGGAAAAGTCACCCTGGCTGCAGCTGAAATCATTGCGACTCAAGTCAGTGGCTATTCTTATTATACAACACAACTTAGTAACCGTAACAAGTGCGAGGCACTAAGTCGTGAAGACATGGTGAGGTGTACACATCAGGAAGGTACATGTGTAGTCTGCTAGCATGAAAATCAAAGGCTGCGACGCTTGTTCATCGTCTTTTTTTTTACCTTAAAACGAAGACCCAGCGATTTGTTGTGGCAATTTGTGATTTCCACAACTATTTTTGCTTGTAATGTGTATTTTTGCGATTCCATCTCTTTGTGTATATTGTGTTGATATTCGAGATTTATAGTGATCAAAAATTAGACAGTGTTTTGTGGTTTCTTTATTTAAAATGAGAAAATGGTATTTGTAATTGTGCTGCTGGATGGATTATTGTTACAAGCCTACAATGCAAGATTGCTACATTTTTATGTTCAAGAACGATACCAAAATTAGTACGTGCTACTAAAATTCAAAATAAATTTAGTAGTAATAAGCTGAATATCGTGAGTAGTTTTCATTTTTAGTATCGGGACATGTTTGCTTAATGAGTGCAGCTTTTGTTGCGAGGCTGACGTGAACAAATGTCATGAAGAAGACCTTACATAAAATAATGCAGAATCCCCAAAAATCTAGGCATCTGCAATTCTACGCCACATGTGTAAAGTCACAAACCGATATTAACTAAGTCAACATTTCTGAAAGAAAAATGGGCTTAGCTAAATATTGCCACAGTAATGTTCAGGGTGCATGTTAAACTCTTTTCTCGGTTTATTGGTTGATAAATGAGTAAGTTGGTTACACCAATCTGTGAACGTTTAGTATTACAAGTGGGAATGTGTTTCCTTTCGATTTTCTCCAGAACGGATGAGCGAACAACAATACAAGGTACACTGTTTAGAAACAGAAACGGTATACACCGAGTGTATTTTGCTTTGTGAAAGCACTATTCGTTTTTCCAATCTATTAATCTGTAAAGACACACTGGTGGTTGATTTAGAGGGGCAAGGACAATAGCCAAGAGGCTCTTCAATTAGGCAATTTACACCTAAACACAAATTACCGAAGGTATTTTGATTCTAGCAGTTTTAAGGAAGCTAATGTTGTTACAACCAGACGAAATGAGACAGAACTTCCTGAAATACAAGATCGTATGTGTTGTGCCAACATTCTCACGATATCAATCAGGGACACACTGGTATGTCATGGAGATTCAGCATTCAGTTCTTTTATGCAATGTTTTAACACGGTCAATCATTGCAGAGTATCTAGATGTTTAAACGCAATAAAGTGCCCGTTGTGTGTCACCAAGGAAGATCTCATTAAATATTCCAAATTCAGTACTATTTCCTGGTAAAATTGCCCCTACAAGCTAAGTAGAAAAATATATTTTAAATGCTCACGAAGCCAATGTGGGAACGCTTAATGTCAGGTTTTGTAAGGGGCTGCCCAACCTTTGGGTGTACGGCAGCTTCGTCAAAATGAAGCGATATTTTTCTTCTCTATGAGAATAACAGAGCAAACAAGGGGAGCGAGATAGTGTTTACTTGCTTTATTACAATCTAAGATTTTCTCCTCACGCATTATAAATTCACGGAACAACTTAAATGTTTCGGATTTAGCCCATTTTATTTCTAACGTTTGTGAAATAGGAGGTTGCGAAAAAATGGCTAGTATCCACGATATTGCCTTAAAACAATTAAAGCCATTGGTAAAATGTATATGTAGAGGGAAGAAGTCCGGAGGGGTTCGGTCTAATGGCCTATCCAATCCACTAAAAGGAAACCGAGCCAAAGCAATTCTCAGGAAATCATTATTCGCAATCATGCAGCAATTTAGGGGGCAATGCCAGGATTCCGTCAAAATGCATAAAGTCAAGAAAATCTATTTCCTAGGAATTTCGATCCTCAACTCAATTTCGTAACATTAAGTAACAAAAGAAAGTTGGCGGTGTAGGTCTTTTTCCTGTTCCTTCACTGACCTGCAAGCTTGCAGCTGGCTTAGCTGGATATGGTCTGTTTGAAAAGGCGAATTCCATGATTCTTTGTTCTTTATAGGATTAGCCGTGTAGTTCTCAGACTTGCACATGACATTACTATAATATATCCACGTCTTGATATTATAAATGAGTGATATTCTCTATACGATTTAAATCATTGTCTTCAGTACAAAACGCTAAGATTCACGCGTAGCAAGATGTCCTTTTCTGACGCCTTCATGTTGAGAAGCTGAAAAGGTATTTTACTGAAGTTCGGCTAAACTGTAGGAACAGGTTCACCAAAAGGACAAATTTTCTATTCGATTAGCTGTATTTCAGCCTGGAGGACTGACCTCTAAACCCTTGACCTTTTGGACTCAATCCTACCCTTCGCCTTTTCTATGTGTTTTAACACAGACAACATTTAGTTAAAGTCGGTTGAAATAGTTTCTCACGTATGAACTGTTCCAATTTCTGCAGGGACAACTTTTGCATCTATTCTGAGACGATAGTATAGTATTGTGCCTTTATGGTATCTCTGAGCTCTATTTCTATTACTGCCGTTTCCCCACTTTACAGAAGCGACACTGCAACCCATTGCCAACACTTTATCTCAAATCATAGAGTACAGAAGTTGTTCATTTGTTCAGCTTAAAACTTCAATTAATTTTAGCACAAAACGTTCTTGTGGCATTTTCCTTGATGCATGAATAAAAACAGCATTCAGAAACACTCCCAGATATTCACCTTCAAACACTTACTTTAACATTCCCATTAAATTCTTTCTCCAAAAATTCACCACAAACTTGGTTTTGAGATATTTATTGATACTTAAAATATTCGAAATCATGTTGACGTTTGTACTGAATAATGATCTATGATGTTTGTCAGACCAGACTTGAATTCTACTCATACCAGTCAAATTCTATGAAAACATGCAGAACAGCAAAATTTAAAAAAACACAAATCAAATAAAAAATCCAGGTATGCAGTTGTAACTAATTCTGTTCTCAAGCACTATTGCATCATGAGCAAAGTCTGCATTTGTTTTCATTATTCATTAATTAAACAAGGCTCATTCTCAAACCAAATGGACAACAGTTCCCTATCACGTTTGTTTTTGGTCTGACATGTTTTACTGCTAAATTATAACTCGTAATCATCCCTGTCCCTTAAAGAATCCATTGTGTCTTCCATGAAAGTTGTGTAGAACGGTTTTCCTTCTGTTTACATTACCTCAGGAAAAGTGAAGCAAAATGAACTTCTTAATTCCTTGCAATCCTTCATAAATCTGTATTCACTGAATTTGAGATTCAATGTGTGAAAATAGCTAAAATAAAGATCAATTAATCAGCTGCATATATTGCCTTTCTAAGGTACAAACTAAATTATCTGACCATACGTATACTCAAAGAGGCTGTAAGCAGTATATGACTTTGACTTTTGAATAACACCAATATCCTTGAAAAACAGCCTACTTTTAACCACAGTTATCAACAAGGTCAATTGACAATGTCTCATATTCATGTGGCCATGTAATTTATCAATATTTAAACCAGCCAGCCACACATATCCATGTACGTACTGGTTACAATTTATAATTCAAATGTTTTAAATTCAGAAGCTTAATTATTTTCAAGTTTTTTCACTACATAATTTGTCACAGATATCAAGTGCATAGAAATGGGAAGCATGGAACATAAAAGTCAACAACATCATGATTTCTGAACTGTAATATCATTCAAAATTCATAACGTCACATGTAATATCAATCACAATCAATCAACATGCATATTTATATCCATCGATGCACAGCTCCCATGGCCACATATAACTCTTATATCTGACTATGTACTGTGTATATCCATACCTTCTTTTCCTTAGCATGCATATAATTTTATCTGTGCACATACATGCTTATACGCCTGTGTGCATGTATACACGTGTGGATATTTTTGTATGTATGTTTACATGTATGAATGAATGAAGATAGAGTCCTGATGAAGAGTCTAGGCCTGAAACGTCGACTCTCTTACTCCTCTGATGCTGCCTGACCTGCTGTGTTCCTCCAGTTCCACACTGTATCGACTATGTATGAATGAATATATTTATATGTAAGTGTGTTTGTGTTTGTGATAATGCATATGTGTATGTACTTATGTCTATGCACATCTAAGAGCAAAATACATGCATTATTTGACTTTAAATTAAACAATCTCAATATTTAGTTTCACTGAACAAATTCGAATGAACTTAAACTCAAACAAGTAGCTTTCGCCGCATTTTTATTGTTCTATACATGGTCTCGTTACTTCGTTTCTTGTCTGGAAAGAGAAACAGCTGAATGGAAGGCAAAGAGTCAATACGACCATGCCATAGGCTGGTCATTCAAAATGGGACAAAGCTGATGCAACCCAACGCTACTAAACAGCCATATTTGTTAGTCTTTCCTTTTAGAATTTTAAAACATATTTGCCAAGCTAATGTTTCTCAAATGATGAAGAATTTTACAATTTAAGGTTATGTCCAGAGGAGGTGGTAAGATTTTATGTATCCTTTTATATTTGATTCGGCCACGTGATTTACTAAATAATTAATGCAGTACGTCCCGAAAGAAACACGGCGTCGTCATTAATCGGCCAAGCAAAGGACTCTATCACACTTGAAAAGTGAACAGATCCCAAGAATATTATATACAAATGGTCCGCTATTTCACTTTGCTGTTGTAGTTCGTTGCAAGAAACTGAAAAATGGAAGCTTGGTAGGTAAACAATTTTAGTTTTGTTTCTGCTAAGATAGCAAATGAATGTAACTGTCATATATATTTGATGAATAGCGCCCTTTGCTTCTTACTCTGTGCTACCAGGCGACAGTCATAAGTTGTAGTAGGCAGATATACTGACCTTCTATTCGGATTAGCTTTAACAATTTGGAGCAACTATGATAAACTTCAGATGCAAAAATGTGTAACGGCTACATTTTGAACGTGGGGCTAAATGTTCGTAAGATTGCAATGAGGTTATTATTAAGGCGTAGTTGGGTGTCATGAAATGGCGTAGATTTTACGGTTTACTTGTGCTTTATTGCAAACAATGCCGGCTGTCATGGCATCTGCTGCCTATTTGTATACAGCGAAATAGAGGCCTGAGCATTGTTGAATACCACGAGTCATATATTTTGTTTTCTTTGAGACGTACTGGAAAGTCTGTGAAGGAGATTCCACTGGAACAATTGCAGGTACTCACGTCTACAGAAACCAGGTTCATGAGCACTTCGTGTTTTTAAGTCGATATTTTGTTTTAAAAGGTGAAACAAAAGTCTCCTTTGAACACACGAGTATTTTCTTTTCCCAAAAACGCGAATATTGCTTTCTTATAGTCAGTCAAATAATGATCCACAAAACGAGGAGAGCGTGCTTGGCCCGTTTAAAGAATACATGGTTATGATTTCTACCCAGAACAAGAACAAACTCTAATTTCACCATTGGTACATTTTATAATGTAACAAAGTGGCACAATACTGATTTGTTGAATTAAGGTCAGTCCAGAACAGAGAGGTGTATCTCATAAGTATGATATAGGTAATACAAGGCAATAGTGCCCATGAATGATCAATCTATTTTTTGCTGGCCTTTTCAGTGACGTAAAAAAGTTTTAGTTTTAGGGTAAAGACTGAGAATAAATCCTAAGTAAGCATTTGAAGTTGAAGCAATGAGCAGTGAGACCTTAACGTAAATTACAGTATAGCGTTTTAGTGACTGATCTTGACAGCTCTGTTCCTAAACCTTTTACTGTACGTGTACTGAACGCTGCATAAATTACTATGGTAAATGCAAATATTTTTGAAAAAGGATTTGAGCACATTGTTCGGCGGTATTTTACGATATAAACCTCGGCATTTATTGCTTCCGTTGCTTTTATCACAAAACACTTCTGGAAATTGAATTTGCTCTGTCGTCACGTGTGCAGAGTCGACGTTCGTTTCCTTTTTTAATAAATTATGCATTAAAACAATAACCTATTAATTCAGTTATTCGCCGATGACAAATGCAGCGCTGTTTTACTGATGACAAAGCTATGGTTGTGCCGCCAAGTTACTTTCTTTTCGACTCTCAGTGCAACTCAGTATCACCTACCGTTAAATTCTAATCCAGCAAAGAACTACGCAGACAAAAATCAATGAACACACTTTAATTACAACTTTTTTCATTAAACCGGAATAAAGTATTACTTTGTGTTTTTTTTGGGGGGGGTCAACAGTTTTCCGCTCTGTTATAAATCACTGCGTGGAATTCCTGAAAGGGTGAAAGGCTACCGCGACCAGGCGAAGATTGTAAATCTCTCTCTTTTATTGCTCCATGAACATATGCTGCGGTCGAAGATGTCTTCAGATCCCCATTTGATTATATTCCCCGTAAAGTTGGGTTCCCACAGTGACAAGCATTAGCACATAGTTGCTTCATCTTAGTCTCCTCGTAAAATTATCAGTGAAGGTATAACTTGCCGTAATAAAATGGTCTATTTACACTTTTGGGATCAGGAATACCAGAACAGAAATTACTTCAAAGTCACGAACATGGATAATTTGAACGATATAAAAGATTTATCTTCTTTACGAGATCCCACAACAATCTCTGTTATGAAAAATGTCAGAAGACAGAGATTCGAACTTACTCAAAGTCGTTTTTGGGCGAAAGCAATGCTTGAGCTAAACAGTGAGTTTAAACTCTTATTTTCTTTTAAATAATTTATAATGCAGTAATTGCAAAGCAATATTTTTATAACGACTATACAAGCCACAGAGGGTAAAGTAATTTAGATAAATGTTGCGTTAAGCCAGCGCTAGGTGCAATAAGGTCATGCATTACTGTCAATAGAAATCTTTTTTATTGCTATTAAATTACAGGCAAATGTTTCAGATATTAAGAACAGTTGGAGGTAACATTTAACAGAAACATTCAGCAATTCGACAGAATTTAAGTGAAAAGTATTTTTCGCTATCTAAAAAACATTATATTTCAAAAAAAAATTTGCTGAAGAAAAGTACAAAATAAGCACGGAGACACCATTAATCAATTTTCCAACGCCCGTTTTGGTGAAAAATTTCTGCAACCAGATAACTGGTTCTGGTGATTTAAGTTGCTTCTCCTGAAAGTGAAAGGGAAAATTTCACATTAATTCGCAGTCCACAGACATCATGTTATTGCATAAAACTGCAGTTTCCAACAATGATTAATTTGCCCTTCTAGACAAGAAAGAGATTCACTTTCACAGAACTGGTATCAGTTGCAGAATTTCATTTCTTTAACGACTTCTGTCAACTAATTCAAATTCTAAGCAGGATAAATCTAACGTCCTGCTCCTTCGACGGATTTTAATGAGCTCACTCCCACAACATATAATCTAAGTATATAGCTGGAGTAATTTCTATATATGCCCATATAAATATATGTAAAATCACTTTATTTTAAGCGTTTGTGTTGGGATGAAACCCATTGATGTGATATTTGTTTTCATTGTACTAAACATGTTAAAAATGTATACGTACGTTGCCTTAGATATATGCATTCACAGAATCCGATTCTTACTGAAGTAGCACTTATTTTGATTAGATGAGTGAGTGCAATAATTAACGCAATGAACTAGAAGGGATGCTAGGTAACATACAGCCTAGAGTCAAAGAATTGGTAAAAAATACAAATCTATTGTACAATTTAGCAAACATAGTGGCTATTCTGAAAGAAACACGACCTCACGACGTGTTTTTTTCAAGTACAGTTCAGAATACTGAATTTTCACTCAATTCTTCATTAGTGCTAATGTAAGAAGTGATTCAAAACACCATTCAATCCATATTAAATTGATGTTAGTGAGGTAGCGCTGGATCAACTTACTGGCTCAATCAGAACAATCTGGTAACACAGATCACGTGAACAAATATGCCTGTATCTTAAGGCAGCGCCTATATTTTCTGATTATAAAAGGTATCCGTTGCACTATAAAATTCATAAATTGCAACTTTTTAAAGGAATACTTACCGGTTTATAAATACCATTCGTTCGTTGGATGGTCGATTACAAAGTCTCGGTTTAGAATTAAAAGCTAAAGCATCTCTGTACACCGTTTTTATTGGTAGTTGTCCCTGAGACTGAAGCCATTTCTATCGGGAATACCGTCTGCATTTCGTATCGAAATGTCTGTAAAACCGCAAGATCTGGTTTAAGGCAGCATTGTCTCCAGGCAAACGGCAGAGGATATTTTTCGCAGCTGCAGGCTAAGAAATTGAGTTTGAGAAGTATAGATTTATGATAAATTGACACACAGGTAAGCAATCGTATGATAAAATGTAACCTATAGCAAAAGGTTTGGTTAATGCCTTCAACAAGAGGCATATTATTCATGCCAAATTATTTGAAGTTCTGATACAAACTACTGTATTCTTGCTATTTCCGTGAAACATCCGCAAAATGGTTTTGGAGCAAAGTAAGACGATTTATAGAAAAGAAACATTGCTCTTCCTTGGAAGTGCGCAATTTGAGAAAGGTTAGATCGGACAAACTAAAGCAGTCCCAGATTTGTCTTGTGGCTGCATTTTAGCTGATTCTGCAGTTTTATGTAAAAGGAAAACGAAATAAAAAGGCACAGAACCCAGAGAACTTTTCAAACTGTCACTAGCAAACTTAGATCGTAAATCACATTAATTTGTTGTCTCTAGCTTATCGTCAGGCTGCAGTCCTCTTTGATTTATGCGTTTCAGAAATATATTGCGGGCTAAAGTTATTGCGGCAGCCCGTATAAATTATTTCTCAATTAACGTTATTATATTTCAAGGAAAACAATTTGTGATTTTCTAGGAACTGAGTATATCCGTATTTTTAAATATATTAAATATCGAATGTTATTTGGACTCATAACAAATGCGTCAGGAGATGGTCTATAATAGCTCAGATTCAATATTTCTGCTGTTATCAACTTCACCGTTAACCAGTTTAGGTAAATCCTGATAAACGAAATTGTCCCCTTTAATCTCAGTTCCTGGTGTCTAGGCGACACTTCCGTGGAATTTTGTCGTTAATAGTTAACTTGTTTTCATCCCCCAGTTCCAGAAACGCGTTCAATTATTCTTCACCAATTACTTTAAACAAAATAATTGCATTATTTTCCAACTTGAAAACATCATAACTCCTACTTATGTGCATATTTTAACGTCGTTGCTGAAACACTTTGATCTGACTGTAGTCTGTGTGATCGGCAACGGGATTAAAATTGTTTCTTTATGAAATTGTATTAAAGTTAGTGTAACAAGACTATTATTCGCTAAAACTTTAATGATCATAATTGAGGACTTTGCATTTAACTTACAGCATGTGTATAACTTGTACAAATTAACGCGTGTTTGTGTGCAGATTTGGACATTTTATCAGAATGTCCACAGGTATAAAAATAATTTCACAATGTGTATATGTGCTTTGCTCGGTCAAAAAAAAGGGGAGCATTTTTCATTGCTGTCTGCCTCGAAGCTGCTGGACTGCCATGTTAGTCAGCTGAATCCAATTACTCTGAGTAGCATTTCATTTTGCTCGATGGATCCACTCACTTATAACTTCACCTAAAATTTCAATAAACCTCCCTGCGGCCCACGTCATAGTATCTATTAACATTTGTTAGTGGCTTTAGAATATTGACCTTCCGAAAGAGAAGTCCGAACTTTTTAGGCATTGCATAGAGTAACCGCCTTGGGCTCATAGACAGTCTGTCCTCCACAATCTTTTGGCAGACGGTACAAGTAGTAAACAGAATCCATTCCGAAGTTTTTCTACCCAGCAAGTTTGGTAGTTTAGGAACATGACGAAATAGAAGTTTGGAAAACTTTTCAACGTAGCCATTCTGTGAACACTGTTTACATGGACGGCCTGCTCACGCTCAACGTCGGAGAGTGAGAGTTCTCTTCCAAACCTGCGAAATTAATAAGATGTTAAAAAAAAGCTTACCGTCCAGGTCATAGCTGAACAGATCTAAGTTATCAGAGACTGTTTGGAAGCAACCAGTTTGTCGACTGCGCTCGCTTTCCTTGGAAAATCGCGACTTTGCTCGGCAAATTCATAACTTAATCCCAGTCATTACAGAGAAATAAAAGATTTTAAATTGACGTATGGCCACGTGAATACATTACAAACATTATGGTAGGAGGCATTGGACCGAGGACGCGATGCCTTGACGACTGTGATTTGGATCCTCTTCTAACTTCAAATTATACGGACACAAGTTGGTGAGACTAGTTTGCAAAGTGCTGTGTCTTAGTGGGATTAAAGACGGATAGAAGAGCCATGGTGAAATTGTGTGATGGGTTGTATTGTGAGGTAGTGGAGGCGCTTCCGTTGGTTGTTCATTAAGTGGTGAGTTATTGCTGTACAAGCCAAAGGTCATTTCAAAGGCTTATGATTCTTATATATTGTCAGCTAATGACGGGGATTTCTTTGTCCATCTGATCTGCCGCAGTTGCTGTTTTTCTTAAACGCATTTCCAAATTTAAGCATGTGCTTTGAATTGGTATAATGTCGACAAAAACGCAGTTTCTGCCTGACTTCAGATTCCCTTCACCTTCCATCTGTTTCTTGCACATTGATTTAGAGTTTGGAGCCTGTCTGGAGATTCCAGCGGGGCTGTATTATTACATCTTAGTTCCCTTTTGCATAACCAAGCTCTTTATTGCGAGCATTATGATCATGTTTGATCGATATAAAATATTACATGATGCTTGGTATCCCAATGACAAAGCATAACCGCCTGTCAATATAATACATTATTCATGAGTTTCATATATGGCGCCAGGCCTTTTCTTCCAAACCTCCATATTTGTATTGTTGTTAGTTTGCTATAAAATAATAGACAGAGCTGCTGGTTTGTCCTTAAATGCAGATATTTAAACGACATCAAGAAGATAAATAATTGCTGATTTTATATTGCGAAATTTGTTGAAGTCAGATTCGAGGAAACAAAAAGTCTGCATGCCTGATATACCATTATGGTTCTTATTTAATAATCCGTTCGGTCGTAGATTGTATTAAAAGGCCACAACAGAATATCTGTTTGCTTACCAAGTGCAGTAGGCCTCAAAATATCATGTTCATTAGGTGATAAGTCTACCCTTGAGGCATATTTCTGGTATTTAAAGTGGAAGTTCCTATTCAAAATGCTCGTTGCTATTAACAGATTTATGCTTCCGCAATAACAATTTGAGTAATGAAAATCGCTTCAAATAAATGATTTGTTGTGTTGAAATTCTCGGGAGGCATTCTTCACCAAATATTTCATAATATAGCGAAATTCCGAACTTTACTGAGTTTAAAAATATTTAACCCCTTCTTCTGTTATTTCTTTTTAATTTCACTTGTTAATGCAACTCAATTCATTAATCGTAGAACCTTGCTATTTAATAGCATCGATTTTCCAATTTCTGGGGCATTTAAAGTGATTTTTTTTAAAAAAAGAAAAGATCACAAAGCCATTGGATTAAAGCTCACACGAAAACATTTTTTTCAGAAATTTTAATGTAAATAATAAAGCAAATATACTATGGACAGAACAAGAACGGATCTGCACGGCCTGTTTCAAGTTCCCTTCTTCGTTTGATAGAAGCCATAAAGATTACCTAAAATATACAGAATATAGAGAAATAGTATTAGTGAATATGAAAATATTAAATTACGTTTTCTGTTTTCAGAACAAAGCCAGGGCCTTCTGGTCAATCTGGTCAGATTCCACGTCCAATCCAAGCAAACGCACGTAGAAAATTTCTGTGCGGTGAGTTTTTGTGACTTTCATTTTTAAAAGCTTGTTGTATTCACTGTGGTCAATAAGTAACTGAGATTTACCCGTGGGGAATTCGTTCAAGGCTTCATATTTTAAAGGACGGAACGCATATGCCAAAACTCAAAACACATTTCTCGAATCTGATCCTTGGTTTCTTGAGTTGCGCCTGTTATGGCCGCCTGTGAGTTTGTCTCTACTCTGTGTTAGAACCAAGATTTTTGTAAAGTAAACCCATAATTTTGTCTATATCTTGTTACCATCATCTGATTGCAGAACATAGGGGTCCAGGAGAATCGGTGCAACTGCAAACGGGAGAGAATTAAATGTTAGTCAAACTAATCACTGTATGGCCACTCATAGTGCACTCTTTAACAAGATTTGTCTGTAGAGTGTGGATGTATTAACTGTTTGAGATTCGTTCAAATTAGGAGTCGACAACATTTATAAAGCATTAAACGTTATTCGTTTCAGCCTATAATGGTTCGCCAACTGCTTTTATTTCAGTCTTCAAACACTGTTTTTCAATCCAACTATGCTGTATTTGTTTCCATTCTTTTTCCTTTTATAACTCTCACCAAGATTTACCAGGAGATCGACACATTTGCTCTGATCAAATATCTCGTTTGTAAGTTAATTGGTTACACACTAGCGTCATACTTCTGTATGAGCCATAGGATGAAACATGATTTAAAACAGGAACGGCACAACTCATGCAACTTTTATAATCGAGACTAAACGTCTTTATCCTACTTTGCAAGGAATAAATTAGCCTACGTTGAAAGTAAATTAACAGCGGAAACCTGGTGATTATTAATTCAACAATGGGATCATGTTGTCTTTCTTGCAATTCTGGATTATTTTTCCAGAGGCTTCAGGAAATTGCAGCAGAAGGCAAATCCTCTCAATTTAAAGCAATTTAAAGTTTCCAATGTCTATGGTTAGGATCCAACTGCAAACCTAGAAGATATTGAATTATCCAAGCTGAAATCTGAACAGATGTGGATATCCAACCAGACCGCCTAGCCAGAACTGATCCTCTAAGTATATACACAATTAGCATTGCTATGTCCCATAATAATCTACTTCTCCTGGAGAGCAATGGCCGAAGGCAAGAGACATTTCAGTAGGGTTTTTAACAAAACATATCAAATAATCAAGCAAGTTAATCAGATATTTGTAGAATTAGAAAATAGCTAAAATATATATCACTACTGACTTTAAATTGAACACTCCGGCCAAACACCAAACAGAAGAGAAAAACGTTTTACTCCATCTCTCTCCCGACTTCCTACCTGAAATCAAATCTTTGATTTCAAATTTAGCTCCCAGCTGAGGTCTATCCAAGGCAAATTTCAACTCTTCCTGTTCTAGGTATGTGCTTCTGCTGAATGTGAGAAGCTTCTGGTCTGGTCCGTAATTCAAAATCCTGGCAATTTTCATTGGTTTATATAAAATCCTGCTAGTGCGAGCGAAACGCCTTATAGATAAGAAACTTGCCGAGTATGGACATTCTTTTTCAGGTCTTTCCTCCTACGCTGTAGCTGTTTTACACTTCTGAAGATGGCAAGTCTTTGGAAAGTGTTTTTCTTTTCATTCTGTAGTGAAGCGTTTACGACCGAAGCACTAGCAGTCATAAATTTTGCGTAGCCCACAATGACAGGTGCATTGATATTCACTGTGAGGGCTCTAGTTTCTTGCTTACGAACTGCCCACCTTTAGAGATTGTTTCGAAATTGTCAGGCTACTCTTCTAATATTAAAGTGAATAATAAACAAAGAGAAATGAATTATTTGTCTAGCATTAAAAAGATAGGAACTATCTTTCCATGGTCTGGCCTCGGATAAATAAAACAGGACAAATGGCATAGCATTGTGAGCTATTACATGCGGTGGGGGTTGGGTGAGAGACATAGCTAGTCATATAGCTATGTGTGTCTGTATTATAGCAGCTTACCTTTTATAACGCCGCTATGTAGACGAGCTTAAAGTCTGTCACACTGGAAAACGGAAATATAATTCACTAATTTCAATCCTTTTGTGGTGCATGCGGCACCAGGACCCACTTTGTAACATTAGTTTTCGTCAGTAAGTTTTGTCATTGATGTTGCTCAAAAGTATTTAATAATCTGTTATTTTCCGCTATGTGTGCCGCGATTTTGAATGATATATTCGGAAATACCAAAGTCGGGATGATGGCCCATAACAAGGTGTTACTTATCAAATCTTCATATTAGGTGATGCACCCTTGCATTTTAAAAACATGTAAGGTAAGAAAGATCTGAAAGATGAACGGAGGAACAGTTGACCGTTGTCCAAATGATTTATGACCCGTGGCTGCGATTTAAGTTCAAGCAGAGTTCACAAGCAGCTGGTGTTTCTGAACCAGATCTGCCGTTTCACCACAACCTTTTCACAATGCATTCATATTAATGTTAGTTTTGATATTCTGAAGACAGCGCCTTCAAATCCATTGCAAACGAGAACGCAAGCTGAAGTGGCGGAGGTTCCGATCCCACGGCAGTAAATAATACTGAGTTACTCTCTCTTATCTCTTACACATAATACAGATTAGATGGGCAGAGGGGATGGAGGTGAACAGAGATGTAACTAAAATTCAAATAACTAAGCCAAGGACGGCAATATACTGTCAATTTTATTAAAATTGTATGCATGGATGGAAATTCAACCCAGGATAACTGAAGAAAACAAAAATATCACGAAACAAAACTCAAGTTGGAACAGAAAAGCAAAACATTGACTTTTGTTTCTAAAAGAAACAGCTGAGATGTGCACGTGTGCCTGACTGCAACTTTGGAGGCCGCAGATCATAAACCTCATATTTCATTAGAATGTCAAGTCTTGTATGGCTGAAGGCTTTTTCTAAATGAATAGAAAATCTATTTGTGACGTGATGTAGTAGCTAGATAAGTCACACGTCCGATGGCTGCGATGGTTTCTCCAGCAATATGTGTTATTTAAATAATGTTACAGCCTAGATATTATTTTTAAAAACTGGCCGATCATTTTCTTGTAAATTTCAAGTATATTTCACAGTGGGTTGTTTTAATCCGCCTTTTGATCGTTTAATTCCAGACACAAATAATTTCCGACTTTAACACATATCTTAGGCAACCTAACTCGTACTACAAGACACCATGCCACAATCAAAACGTCTTAGCTTTTTTTTGCCGGACCCCTCACGTCACGCAGATGTGGATTTATTAGGAAGTCTCGTTATCAAAGTCTTCGGTCGAGAGAATGCTTGAAGTAAAATACAATTTTTGTCATAGAAAATTCCCAAATAAATGAGGAATATTTAGGAAGTTAGTGTTAGGGTCTCATATAAATCTATACAGAAATAAATTTTAAAAATTTGAACTTTTAAACAGTTTGTGTGATATCGTGCATTTGAACAGCTGTTGCAACAGCGACAGGAGCTTGATCTGCGTTGTTTCAAAACAAATGTAAAATTGTGAACGTTTATTGACGTTAAGAAAAATTTGAGGCTCACAAGGGCTAAACATGCATTCATTTGCTGCTTCTCTGATTCAGTTTAGGTTAGTGTGACCTTTTTTTATATCATACATTTTCCAAAAAGATCATCATGTCCAGTAATACGTGCTATTTTGTTGCAGACTGGTGCATAAACAAAAGCCGATGTAAGCAGTAGGACGCAGATGTAAAATGCTGACTTGCTTATTTCTCAGTTTTAATTAGAACAAAAAGATTGAATAGGTACTAGTTATACTTTAACTACTCTGCCCGCCCTCTGTCATAAAACAGAACGATATAACAGAAAGCAGCAGATTCGCTTCACACAAACCTCTTTTACGTTGAAGAAAAAGAAACCAACAATGGCGAGGGAACACTTCGTTGGTTTTTCACCTTTTGGAACTGGTCCGATCCATCATGTCCTGTGTAACACTGTCTAGATCACAGAATAAAACGGTCTGTACCCACAGCAAATGCTGCAGGCAAATAAACCGCCTGTGACTATGGTATTTTCGATCCTTTTATGAGGCGTCTTTTTGTTTCTCATCATTATAAAAGTGGCCTCAATCAGTGAAGCCATCTGGAATAGCACTGTGTGTCCCACCGAAGTCCACTTACATCAAGAATGACTGGGCCATGTTAAGCACTTTTGGGCTTCCAGTGTGGTAGAATAATAAAACGGGAGTATAAAGCTGATTGTTACCTTTATGTTGCGAAGTATTTCAGATGATGGAGACATGTTATTTCACATCCGGTATACAATTACTTATTATCAAACATCAAAATAGCATATTTATAAATGAATAATTCTGTCTAGTGGACATTAATCAATTCGTAATGTATTATGTATTTAAATAGAAGAAACACTCCAATGAAGTGAAATGTAAGAGCAAGAATTAGAACTACAAATGTTTTCTCCAATTTGTTTTCAATAAACACTTCAAGGACTGCATATACAATTTGAAACTAATTTCTCGGAATTCAGTAAGATAGCTCATAAAAGTCTTCCAGAAGTTGTCAAATAATTTATTCCGAACTTCAGCATACTTATTCATGGTCCCGTAAGATAATTCATAGAGTAGTAAAAGGAGGGGGAACTTATTCTTCTAACAATGTATTATGGGACTTTATCGATGGGATGCACCGTTTATGTTGTATACTCTGAATAGCAGTTCCAAACGTTTAATACTATTGTCTTTTGCCTCGTTACCCAAAGGACTGCTGCAGACTTGTGAATGGTGGAATAGTGTCACGTGATCGAAAGTGTCAATGCTCTTCGATAAGGGTGTCAAGACCCTATCATTGCGAAATAGCGAGATGCAAAAAGCGACTTACTACGATAACTCCGGAATATTCGGCGGTTACACCTACCAAAAGACTAACGCGTACAGCTACAGTTCTAGCCACCAGGCCTACCCGTCATCATCAGTTGAAAATGATTATCAAACCTCGACGTGCCCCATTCAGACATCCAATGTCAGAGTCCCAAATCATAAACCCAACGACATGAATGGCAATTGTGTGAGAACCAGCGGCAGCCAGGGCACTGCCCAGCCCCCAAGCATCAATGAGCCACAGCAGCCACCTCCTTTACCACCCTCACCCAATGCAAGCAACACCTCAACACAGAAAAGAACCAAGTCAATGTCAAATTCTTCCACCAGCCCAGCTGCAACTCTCACGAAGCAAATCTTTCCATGGATGAAAGAATCTCGTCAAAATGCCAAGCAGAAAAACAACTGCACAGTTGCAGGTATCCTTCAGCCCTTTTTCGATTTGAATCAATTCTTCTGATTATTAGGCAGACAGGTTGCCAAAACATTACACTTAAGCAAAGCCATTGCCCCCAGTCTGACCAAATTGGGGCGGCTCAGTAGCTAGCACTGCCGCCTCACGGCGCCAGGGATCCGGGTTCGATTCCACCCTCGGGCGACCGTCTAAGTGAAGTTTGCACATTGGCCGTCTGTCTGCGTGGGTTTCCTCCGGGTGCTCCGGTTTCCTCCCACAGTCCAAAGTATAGGCTAGGTGGATTGGCCATGGGAAATGGAGGGTTAAATGGATAGGGTCTGGGTGGGATGTTCTTGGGAGGGTCGGTGTGAATTCGATGGGCGGAATGGCCTGCCTCCACACTGTAGGGATTCATTGATTTGATGTTTGGGAAGAGTTAAAGATTGGGGCACGTTTAAACATTTTGGTGATCATTTGTAAGACACTGAATGCTAAGTTACTTCTCAGGGAGGAATGATCAGGAGGAAGAAAATTTCTGAAATATTAGGTTGACGCTTCTCTTTGACACTTGACTACTACACAACTAAATTGTAATATATATAATTCTTGCACTTAACCCAAACAACGTTACTTTTTCACACTGGATTTCTATCAACAGAGCAGAATCTAAGAAAATAGAGTTCTTTCAAAACTTTGTTGGCATTTAATTTACATATAATTCAATTTGTTTGTTTTGATCTCAGTTTATTCTTTCATTCATTTACATTTCCTGCAAGTAGAAAATTTTGTGCACTTAAGACCTACAAGTATAGCAGAATAGAAATCTTTAATCTTTCAGATGTGTTCTGGTGGGCACCACCAATCTGCACAACTCCAATTTCTATGGGAATAATTTAAAATAGTTCAACTTCTATACCGAAATAAAATACATGTCGAGTCGGTTAGTCATTGTACTACATTATTGGATTGTGTCGAAATATCCTTGTTTAACATCAAACTGCGTGACAATTGCAAATTTTCCTCACTGGGGAATACTTTTTTTGAGGTAAATTTGTTTGTCAACCCCAGTTTTAGAATAGGGAACCCTAACAATGAACGATTTGTTGCACTGCAAAATTTTAGGTTATCATTCTGAGGAGTCATAAAGTCATAGAGTCATTCAGCGCGGGAACAGGCCCTTTGTTCCAACTCGTCCTCGCCGATAGATATCCTAAACGGAACTAGTCCCATTTGCCAGAGTTAGCAAGAACTGCAGATGCTAGGTTCAGAATCAACATAGTGTGGAGCTGGAGGAACCGCAGGTTCGGCAGCATCAGAGGAACGGGAAAGTCGACGTTTCGGGTCGGGGCCCTTCATCAGAATCATTTGCTAGCATTTGGCGCATATCCCTCTGTACCTTTCCTGATCGTGTAGCCAACGGACGCCTTTCAATTGCTATAATTGCACCCACCTCCACCACCTCCCCTGGTAGCTCGTTCGATACACGCACCACCCTATGCGTGAAAAGTTGACCCTTCGGTCCCTTTAAAATCTTTCCCCTCTTACCTTAAACTTATGCCGCCCAGTTTTGGTCTCCCCTACCCTGGAAAAAAAATACCTTGACTATTCACCCTATTCATGGCTTCATGATTTTATTAACCTTTATAGTCAATTTTCACATCAAATAGTTTTGGGTGAAGTAGGAGATAACAAAAGTGTGGAACTGGATGAACACAGCAGGCCAAACAGCATCTTAGGAGCACAAAAGCTGACGTTTCGGAAGGGTCTAGGCCCGAAACTTTTGTGCTCCTGAGATGCTGCTTGGCCTGCTGTGTTCATCCAGTTCCACACTTTGTTATCTCGGATTCTCCAGCATCTGCGGTTCCCATTATCTCTGATACAGTTTTGGGTGAAGTGCCTGTTTTATTATGTTAGTAAAACTTTTGCTGGAAACTCCGAAGAAGCAATCGATAAATAGACACCTCATGGATTAGGAAAGAGCACTAGAACGGCGCAAAAACTACTTGCGAATGACGTAATTTAGAAGTGGCTTCAAACACCTGCTCGAATGTTATTGCAAGTTGTAGCACACCTTTGCCATCGACATGGTGCTCAGATTGTCACGTTTGTCTTTCTATCCAAACAGCCCGGGAGAGGCAAAATTTATTTATTTTGCTAGTTCAGATTAAGGATAACAACACAGCGGGGTTTCTAGGCTGGGCGTGCTTGTTTACAGGTTTATTTATCGGAACCAACATACTGTTTTCATTTTGTAGGTGACAACTGTGAGGATAAAAGCCCACCAGGTCCATCCTCCAAGAGAGTCCGTACTGCCTACACCAGCGCACAACTCGTGGAACTGGAAAAGGAATTTCATTTTAATCGTTATCTGTGCCGTCCTCGGCGAGTTGAAATGGCAAACTTATTAAACCTTACTGAACGCCAGATTAAAATCTGGTTTCAGAACAGAAGAATGAAATACAAAAAAGACCAAAAGTCCAAAGGGATCATGCATTCGCCTGTTGGACAGTCTCCAGAGAGAAGTCCTCTTTTGAATGCGCAAAATAACATTGGATTCTCAAGCCAGCTCCCTACTGTCAACAGTCTGAGTTACGAAGCTCCTTCGCCCACATCATTTACCAAATCCCAACAAAACATGTATGGTTTAGCTGCGTACACTGCACCGCACAGTAGCTGTCTACCCCAGCAAAAAAGGTACCCAGGCACAGAGTATGATCATCACACTCTGCAGGGCAGTGGTAGTTTTACCAATCATAACTTGCAGGGCAGCCCTGTGTACGTTGGAGGGAACTTCGTTGATTCAATGCCAGCTTCTGGTCCCATGTTCAACCTTAGTCATCTTCCGCATCCTTCATCAGCTACTGTGGACTATAGCTGCGCCGCTCAAATACCGGGCAATCACCATCATGGACCTTGTGATCCCCATCCTACATATACAGACCTGACTCCTCATCACACATCTCAGGGAAGAATTCAAGAAGCGCCCAAACTAACACATCTGTAATGGGCTAGCACGTTTTGCCAAGTGATGTCACTTCGCTTTTTTATTACCTCATTTGTATCAAATATTCTCCTGCTACAAGACTGCCACAGTATTCGTCCACCATTCACTTTCTACCTGTTACATTGCTTTCCTGTATTCATTCAAGGGTCTACGCGTCGACCATGCCTTCCGTTAAGATCCTAGCGTAATGCAGAATGCAAACAGGGGAAGAATTGCTTGAAATAGGTGCTTTTGAAGGTAAGACATAATGAAGATACTCTTCAACAACCCTTCTTAATGTGGAATTTAAAAGACTGGTAATTCTAACCTCCACTTTGGTGGATTTTGACCGTAATTGGTGTAACTACCCAAAACTTCAGCTCTGGACTTCTCAGTAATGAACGAACTGAATTGAACATCAATGATATGTATTTATTATTTTAAGTCGAAAAGAAAAGATTTTTCTATTACTTATTTATCCTCGTCTTAATGTATTTATGTGAGATTTATAGATCTTATACAATCTGACTTTGACCTGTTTGATCCATGTCTGTTACAATCATATTTCTCCCCTTTAGTAAACCTGGGTTGAAACTAGATGAGAGGATAGTTTTTTGAGCAGTTGTATCAGTGGCTGGTGTTTTTAGATTATATAAGGGTTATCTCTGAAAGCAAATTGTAAGTTACGATTGTAGTAAATCAGAAAATATGTGGCACTACACAATAGACGACACATTTCTATAAGAATACTTTATTTCAATTGTCTGGTACTATTCCAAAAGATATTTAGAATAAAAATGTGTTCTTTGACTAAACCTGGATCCTTTATTTATAAATACGTATGCACCATTCCAGCTGTATGCTTCGCCATCTTGTCTCCTCACTTCTCATTAATCCAAGACAAGCTGACTCCAGCCAATGACTATGATGTTCGGCAGAGCTGTAGTCTGGTTAAATATATATATATGCAAAACGATATATTACATTTTCCAAACATATGTTGAAATAATATGAAAAACGTTTGCGACGCTTTTGTATTGTGCTCACCATTGTATCATAAGATATCAAATGTAGAATCAAGCGTACAAAATAATGAGAAGGAACAAAGCAGGAGGAATTGTAGAAGTTAAATCGAGATGAAATGTAGTCAACTAGCAAGAGGTAAATAAAACCGTGCAAAATAAGATACAAGCATGAACATTTTGGTTACCTTGACTAATCTTGTCAATCATTATTTCGTTTGTTTATTTTTCTAATTTACCTTTCGGTGGAATGTAATTTTCCATTGAAATATATTTGAGGAAAAAGTTAACGTCTTTTGTTTCCAAAAAACTCGAAAAACAATCAATCCAAATAAAAATAACGAGTGAATAATGCCGCAGAAGTTATCTGATAATACAGGAATAAATCCAAAAATAAGCCCCAATCCGTTACCGTTATCTTATGAAGACGTCGACATTATTATGTAGAAAACTGTGTTCCGAAGTGCCCCGGTGTCAGGTGCCTGCGACAGGGAGCTTAGTCCCAGGCATTATCTGCTGACTCTCTCCACAGCAGCAGCCCGCAGCCCCGACACATGCGGCGCCATTTTGTTTGACAAATAAAGCAGGGGCGCTCAAAGCCTTCTGGCAACAAAGATATCTCTCAGCCGTCGAAAATAATGTCATTATTTGAAATAAGGATGAAGTGGGCTTGACAACATCTGAAAACTTCAACAGCTTGACGAAGACAAGGTCTAAGCTTTTGTTTACGACTTTAGAGCTTGAAGTCAGCGTAGCAGTTACAAGTTCTCTTCAGTGTAAACTCCTGATTTACTTAAAATCCTTGACCATAAGCTAGTGATAAAAATGAATGTAGAATTGTTCAAAGACACCGCACCCCGCTCTTTTGGTTATTGTTACTTTAAACATGCCTATCACGAACGCCAACGCCGAAAAACGCTTCAGAACGTTGTTTTGTCAGTACATCACCCACTCGCCAAGGAATGTAAAATGTTGACTTTCCAATCCAACGGGAGAAAAAGGACATTCTTATAAAACAATTTTATGTAAGCCGGAGACCAGCTGAGTAGTATTACAAAAAAGAAATATAATGATGCATTTTAACTGGGGTTTAATGTTTGCTAATCCCAAGCATTTCGTACATGTGAGCACAGCAAAAATAGCAAATACTATGCTTACTAATTTGCCCATAGCAGATTACAGAAAGAGCAGCTTTTAAGTTTTAAACGCCAAATAACTCACTGTCGTTGCTCTTAAATGCGGGAAGTTCATAAATCACTGCAGCTGTGCTCGGGGAGAATCCGCGAGATGTTACTTCGAAAATGTTTAAATCATTGGCTTGTGGGTGTTTATGAAATTAACAAATAACATTTAAACAGGGAGCCATTTGTAAACAGGATCGGCTGATCCAGACGGAGAAAGGGCGATGCTACTTGTTCAGAGTGCAAAAAAAACATTCCAAACCATTTCAAATAGCCCAAAAACGGGGAGGGGTGGAGTTGCAAAAAGTTTACATTATCTGTTTATATGCATGTTAAAATCCAGGGACTGTCTGAAAGTGATCCTGTTCTACTTGGCACTGGGCCTCACTGCCAGCTCCTACTGTCCAGGGTGCTGTTCAGGCCACAGCTTGTATTCATTCTTCCACACCGTAGAGCCTTGCGATGATTGTCACATTTCCAAAGATTAATTGATTTGTCGTTTATTACTCCACGCTACACATATGTAGGCAGAAATCTAGAATTGAGTGTTCTTTTCTTCTCAGGACTAAAACCACCCACCAAGTGATGCAGAATGTTTTGTAACAGTACAGTACACTTGCTATCTTCTAGAAATGACTTTGCATTACTTTACAGTATAAACATGGCCTGGAGACCGCAGGGAAATGCTGCCTACACCTTTATATATTTTATTTCAGAATCATTCAGAAAGCCAGTGCTATTTTCCACCCCTGTCATTGGTTAAGGCGATCATGTGACGATAAAATCAGCCTCATCTCAACATCGTGTCTGTGTATTCAATAGACATAGTTTAATAATAGCACGGTCCCTCAGCGTTTGTAATCAGTACATTTTATAAATATACATTTTCAAAGAAACTATCAAATAAGCAATTTTCTACCGATTCTGCCCGGGCAGAAATGAACAACGGGTTTGAGAGAGAGGTTGGTTTTATCAATAGTGAACCATCGCTTGCCGAGTGTCTGACATCCTTTCCTCCTGTTGGCGAGACATTTCAAAGTTCATCAATCAAGAACTCGACGCTTTCACATTCGACACTGATTCCTCCTCCTTTTGAGCAGAGCTTCAGAAGCTTGGACCATGGTAACACAAAACAAAATGAGAAAACGCACACTTCAAAAAGCATTGGTCGGGCCACGTTAGGAGACAAACCTCTGGAATATCCGTGGATGAGAGAAAAGAAAAGCCACAAGAAAAAAACTGTCCAAGCAACGGGATCATTCTCATCTTGTTCTTCTAATGAAGGTCAGGTCCATCATATGTTTCCTTACTTTTTTGGGGAGGGGGAGCGGGGATGGTGGTCATGTTTGGTGAGCAGCGTTTTTTTTTATATAAAGGATTATATTTGAAGCAGTAATAAACGATTCGTTGACTGAAAGATGTCAGGCCTGAAAAATGCCAAAAAACTCCAACTATATTCAAAATGTAAACAGTGTCTGCTGGAGCCTACAGAACTCTTAGTATTCTGTGAGTATCAATGACCTGCACATCAGCAAATTCCAGACATCTGTATCTGTTTTCTGCTGCCCTACTGGGCCATTTTCTGCTGGAAGCCTTTTGTGTCTAGGAGGCGGCCATTTTATGTTCCTGGATTATTCGCAAAGATTTGTGATAACTTATCGAAACTTTCCCCTCCTCACTACAGAAAATGAAGAGCTTAATGAGCCGGACAACGGGAGTCCTTTTGACAGCTCCAGGAGACTACGAACCACTTACACAAACACTCAGTTGTTGGAGCTGGAAAAGGAATTTCATTATAATCGCTACCTTTGTAGACCACGGAGGGTAGAAATCGCAGCTCTTCTCGATCTAACAGAAAGGCAAGTCAAAGTCTGGTTTCAGAACAGACGCATGAAACACAAAAGACAAACTCGATTCAAACAAAGCCAAAACGCCGATTCAAAGCGCCATTTTCCTAACAGTGTTAATCAGAGTGGGTTTTCCACAAGAAGCTTTGCTGAGACACCTGTAAATAAAACTTTGCATTCGTTAGAGAGTGACAAAAATGCTGAGCCATATCTTAGCGATTCTGCTCATCAAGATACATTAAGCGATATCAGCAGTGACCTGTTCAGTGTTATTGGCACTTCTCTGATCTGCACTGAGGAAACCCATAGTCATTACTTCCCACAGAGCTCAGATGAAACTGACTCCCTGCTACCTATGCTGAAAAACTGCTCGGCTGGAACGAGTCCTAGCAGTCCAGAGAGTTTCAGCATCCCATCTCTGGAGGATTTAGACAAAATTACAATCGAATCACGTTTAGATCTAATAGAAGAATTACCTCAACTGTCTTTGTTGGAAAACGAGGACACACTAGTTGTTCCATCCAACCTGTTTGACGTTATAAGTGACAATTTTAACTCAAACGATTTTCAAGAATTGCAGTTTTAGATCGACATCCCCTTCACGCACACATAAGTCTGTTGATATTCTTTAACACCGATATTTGTAAGAGCTGTATTACTAAAATGGAAAGTCATGGCACATGCCTACTGATCCTAAACTTTAAGGATCTCCCACTCGTGTCTGCATTCTGTTATGTAACCAATGTAACAAGTCCTGAGAAATTCCATGAAATGCAAAAAATAAAGTATTTTCAGTATTTTATTTTAAATAAGGTGAATATTTCAAGTATCTGCAATTTTTCAAAAACTGGAGTCCGTTTGTCTTTACAATACATTTTATAAGATAGCTTTGTGTAAGGATAAGAATTAACGTGGAAATATGCAAGTAAAAGTAAACATCCGGGCACTGCTGATTGCTCTCAATTTAATGGTTGAATTGCCTTCGTCCAAAGTTCCAATCAGCAATATTCCTAGAAAATAAAACAAAAAGATAATCAGCAACCAAACAACATAAGTGATAATAGTGATAACTGAATAAAACCGATTGCTCATGTCAAAATATAATTATTTCTATGGAGATATTGGTCGTTAAGGAAAATGCATTATTAAGTTATAGATCATCTTCCACGATTTCCCAATAACGCCCGTAACTATTTAATGTTTTAAGAAAATAGTTTTGAAAAACAATAAGATTACATTCCTCAATCTACACCATAGATTTTATTTAAATTTAAACACTGAAATAAATTGAAATATTTAATTAGTTGATATGGAAATCGAAAGGGAGGCCAACAGGGCTGATTATTCACACACGGAAAAATCAAGTTGATCATTATTCAGAAGCTCAGTCATTACAGAATGAGAAGAAACTGGTGCTGATCACAGGTCCACCATGGATGTGGTAATTCGGCAGTGGTATAAACCCGTGAAAGACGCCATTTTGTTCGGTCGAGTCAAATCTGGGAGCTGAATAGATCAATGCGTTGATATTTTATTTCGGAGAACTGTAAGGAAGAAAATATCTATACTTATGGCGTTCGAATAAGGACAGGTTGGCGAGCCCTCTGATATTATAACCACATCGTAAAACATAACAACTCGAGTAAAGGCCGCTTGAAATAAGCATATTTGCTATTTGATTCTCCTTGGATTTTATTTAGAGGTTCACAATAGGTTATCACTAGTTGTGCAATATAATTAAGACCCAAAACAATTCAACTACATTTTGATAGGATATCTGGGTAAAATTGTCAGGTGCCGGAGGATATTTAAGAACAAGCACACATTGGTGGAAGATTTAGTAATATTTAGTTTATATTTACAAGATGGCATGTACTTCATCATGGAGAAAGATCCGAATGAGTAAATAACTAACTGTAGCAACTGAATACAGTTCAGTGTAATATGTTGCAGCAGATCTATCCTACTAAACAATTGGCTGCAATTTGATCTAAAAGTTCTTTTATTTTTAAACCACTTAGAAATCGAATTCACGGTGCGATGAAATCTGTTGAGCATGTTATTGCCTATAAATGACATATAGAAAAGAAATAAAATGCATCACAATTTAACCCAGAAATTCACAAGTTACTGCGAAGGCAAGATGCAACTTATCTTCCTGTTTCATTAAAGGGAATACGTATGCTTTTCAACCGTTTACTTAAGTCTATTTGCAGCATCAGGAAACAAAGAATAACACTCTATTTTGAAAGAAGTATCTCTGAATCGTTCACACACCTACGCAATTTGTGTTAGCAGGTTTTTGTTGATTGTGACAGACAAAGATGTGCATCAAAACGCCCACGTTCCATATTTGTAATGCCCAATAAATATTTAATTTTTGAAGTTCTTGCTTTATCTACTTTATTTTCAGAGAAAATAGCGTAGTGCGAACATTAAGTGTCTGCTTTGTTAACAGGAGACAAGACAGCGCGCTTAATGTTTAAAGGCTAGAAGAGTCCTCACGAGGTTGTTTCGTATTTCAAGATTTGCTGTCGCAATATTAAAGTTCCAAAGTTTGTATTAGGTTCGGTTATTTATACGGAGACCTTAAATGCATGTTAGTTCGTATTTTCGCTCGGATAGTATCATTGGAATTATACGTCCAGAGTATTTTGATTTAAATTTGTGTAAGAAAAATCCAGGTCTCGCTTTGAATGCTGTACCAAAAATAAGGAACGATTTTCTATTCAGCTATTTATACTAGTCGGACTCCTTGCAGCTTCACCTCTGCATTCTAAGACCGGTCAATCAAGTTATAAGCTCATGTAGTTCTTTCTGAAACTTCATGTGTTGTATCATGGTGCCATTATAGCGAGGTCATGCCTTCCCGATTCAATCATAATAACAAGTAATATTTGACCCTGCATAAATTATGACGTTCATGGCATTTCTATTAATACCAAAATATTACACGTTTTCCAAATATTTGAAACATTTAGCCCTAAAGGAAGGGTGGGTTTTGTGTTTGTTGTTTCTAGTAATAACCAGCAGCTCTCCAGGAACACTTGAGTAAAGGATCACGTGGTAGCAAGATCAGTCATCACATTTCATGTTTATGTGAACAACTGCCTGATATATTTACAGCCAATATTTCCGTTCATTTTGCAAAAGTGATAGCTGCAAAGGTACATTTGTAAATAAAAAGGAAAGCTCATTTGGAATTTGAAACAACGCACTAACAAACAGGGAGTTTTGCTGGAAGACTTGCAGCTCTGTCTGGATGCATAGCTGTCAGTGGGGTATTGTTAAGAGTTCATCAATCATGAAATCTGCACTTTTCCCTCGACAGCAGTTCCTCCCTCTTTAAAGCAAGCCAAGGCCAGCTGGGATCCCTCCAACAACCGCTGCCAAGGCGGACAAATGCAAAAGCGAATCACACACCAGTCTAATCACACCACAGACGATACCTCCTGTATGACTAACCTTCGAGAAATCTGGAGTCTAACAGCGATCCCTCGTTACTGCTCGTTAAAGAGGGTAAAACATTTCAAGGGCACCAGAAATCTTGGCTCAGCTGTGAATGCTATGTGTGCTTAAAATATTGTCACGTCTGACTGCATTTGTGGTATTGGGTCATCTACGTTAACCTTTTAAAACATGTCACTAATAGATGTGTTTTCATAGGAATCCCTAATGTATAAAACCTTGTACGTTATATTTTATTTACAACCCCATTTTTACTCTGGTCGATCCACAGACCAGTTAATGGAGAGCTAATCTAGTTGCTTGCACAGTAGGCCCAGTGCAATATCTATATTTTTTGAATGTACGTCTGTGCCGTTGCTCGACAACGGTTCAGCCTTCTTTACGAATTTAGAACGGCTAACATCACCTACCCCAAAACAAATGCAGAAACGGCAGGCAGTTCAAAACAATCTTGACATTCGCGTCCAGTTTTGAAAAATTGCAAAACAGCCCCGGTACTCTTCTCAACATTTGATTTTGAGTCCGACCCTGTCACTTGCAGAGATCGAAGGCCATCGTCATCACCAACATTACTGAGGACCACCACCCGCGCTTCACCTCCCCCAACCGTCCCCTAGGTCCTGGTCAACATACTACAGGGCTAAAATAGAAACTGACCTTATGAAAAGTCAGGTTCCAAGCAGGATAGTGTGCAAAACTTCACATATAGATAGTGCACAAATTGCTGCATTAAATAGCCCTGAGAAACTACAGGCTAATCCCAGCGTCTATTTGTAAGACATTTGCCGCAGAATCTTAGGCCAGGTATTGCTAGCACAGCCAGGTCCAGTTTTGCTCCAGATTCTTGATGATCTAACATGTAAATCTATGACGTTTTACTGATGTGAGTATAAGAAAGTATCGTACTGTATAAATGCAGAAATAAATACCTTCTGATTTGGGAATAGTTCCTCACTCTACTGCAATGACTCCACACATTCTGCTAAAGCAAGTCGGCAATATTCTTTTGACCTTTACACAAGGCCATCTTCAATCATACACCCCCTCCCCAACAATTTAAACCAGATCATCTACTTTTAGAGCTGATTGCACCTCGAAGAATAGTCGAGTGCTTACAGAAGTTATCACATATACGAATGAGACACTGTCCATTCTTTTCGAAAACATTTTTGTGCGATGAACTTAATTCACTATTAAATTACTAAATAATCAGTTAAATGACACGGAAGTATTGCGTAAAACTGTCAAAAGACAACAATTTTCTAATCAACTTCTTTCATTAGTTCAACGTGGAGCACTTGAAACTTCAGAAGAGGTTTTGGAAACTGAAGTGGGTTGATTTTGCATTTATAAATTCTACGTAAGCAAACACAGCGAGAATTCATAAAGCGTTGTAATTTTCCGATTACAAACTATAACGTGTTAAATATGTAAGTTCGCATACGGAAAGAATCATCTCGACGTTTTCTTTATTCGTTTAGTAATTTTATGTTCTGCTGCTAGGCGGATTGTTTAAGATTGCGACACTAGCAAAATGAATAGGTATTTCATGGACTTTACTATTCCAGGCAGTAGCTCAGTTAAGTGCCCACTAATAATTAATATCATATTTGGAAGGAATTCATTACATACCAATAGTTATAACAAAGTTTTATACTTTCTGCTAATTTCTACTGTTAAGAAATCTAGCAAGTAGGGCTCGATATCAGTCAACAGCGATTAAACAAAAACATAATTCGTGCAATGACCAGTTTTTAAAATATATTGCTTTTAACACGTTATTCGAAAAAAAATAAAATTTATAATCCTGCACATATCTTTTAAAGTAAAAACTGCAAAGTTATGTGAACAAAATAAGACAAATGAAGTCAATGAGAATGCACGATGCATATGCTGGGAATGGTCTATGCAGGAATTTGGTCATTTGCAAATCCCATGGCAACTGTATGCTTTCAAAGCCTTTAAACTCACTTCCCCCTGAATTATACATAACACAGCTTTTCAAGATCAGATTAAAACTGCTGATCGCAAAATGAACGAGACAGGTTTTGATAAGATGCACCGGAACAACTCGAGCAACAGAAAAGCAACTGGAACGTAATTTTTCAAACTCTCTCTAAGATTTAATTGCGAGGAAAGCAGAGTGCAATCTCAAATTGATACTCACTTAAAATAAAGCAGAAGGACAAGTGTTCAATTGTAGATACACGGACAGATAGATAGTGTTAATCAAAAAGATGGACAAAACAGACCTGTTATGGTGTAGGGAGATGGGTTTTACGTTCCGAATGTGAAATACCGAATATATATATACACACATTTCCAGTCCTTTCTCTGAGTGAAGAAACTTTTTTTCAAACAACTCTAATTCTATGTTTTACCAAATGAATGAGTTAATGACACGGCACCTAACAAGCTGTTGATATGAATTAGACTGCACACTGCCCCTGGCGATTAAACAGAGCAAGTCATCATGTGCTAAATGCACTCACATCAACTGACACTTGAGTTAGAGCTTCGTTAGTGAGTGTTCTGATACGTAAATGAATGAGTCAAATGCTATCGCGGAAATATACAGGAAAATATTCAGGAACACATTAGCCAAACAACTTAAATATTTAGGTTTATTTGTAGATTTCCCGGAACACTTGCAATTGTTCAGATCGGGACCTCATTTATCGGGCATTGCATTTTGGCCCTAATGAAAGTGACATGTTGCAGTTCATATGATTACACGATTTAACTTTATTCTGCAGTATGTCCATAAGGATGTATATAGTAGGACAAATGACAATCCAGAATGGGCGACATCTAACACTGGGCGGTGAAATAAACAATTCAATCATTAACACGTCTTACCTTTTGTGTCAGTCCTTTTTCTTAAAAATATTGATTCCTGATGTAAATATATTTATAGTATTTTACAATGTTCAGTGTTATTAACGACAATTGACAGCTTGCTGATCGTTAATGAAGGAAGTTCTGTAGTCTGCGTTGTCTAGTTGTTTAAACAGCGTTCAATGGGCCTATGCTAGGATTTGTAAAGCCACGAGTACGCGAGTTAGACAATTGTACTTCAGATCTCTATTCAACACTTCGAACTTTTACCGATATCATAAACGTCATTTAATGTAACTGTGTTCTTCAAGGACCTGATTATTATGTCAGTTACTATGATTTTAGAGAGAAAATAGCACCTAACAAAAGAAACAAGGCCGTTTGCTGGCGGTGCATTCTAAACTGTACACCAAGGGACAGAGGCAGTGCAATACCATAAACTCAACTTCAGAAACCATTGAAACACTCATTTGCTTTACTATTTTCATAGACTTTTCGTTCTTGTTTTCCCGGTGCTGTAACTATAGTGGTTAATTCCTTGGAGCCAAGGACATGCAATCCCCTGTCACAATTGTACCCTGCTTTAGTGATCGCTGTAACGTAAACTAGCGAAGTCTATTGACAGAAGACGGCGTGCTTCACTGTAAACGCCACGATCACGCAACTGAAGCCTATCATTATTCTGCAGCGGTTACACTTCGCCCACACAAACGAGTGTCTTACCTTAGGACCGGCTATGGGAGATCGTCCGCTGAAAAAGTAAGGCTAGTGAACGCCTCTGCGGTCTGTGCTGATGATGTGATCTCAATGGAAGGTGAGCATTGAAGAGTCCACTCCTCTCGGTGGATCAGCAAGGAACTACGGACGCCATGGCATCGCTCCGGTGACGGCCGCTCTGATTGGGTGGCTGGAACCACGTGCTTGTCTTGCTCTATATTAGGAATATTTACTTCCTTTGCGGAGGAAGTGAAAGATCTGCTATGGTGATCAGGGATAGACAGCAATCAGCTAGAGCTAAGCATCTAATTCTGCTGTAGCACATCATTGGAAGAATGAACTCTTACTTAGAATACATTCCCAGTTCAGACATTCTGACGTTTTCTCCGAAGTTCTGCCACAGTAATTCTCCAGCAGTCTCCCTGCAGCAGTGCTCCGGACAAGGTCGGTATGTTTCAACTGAGTCAGTAGACGATCCATCTCCCACCCAACATCACCCTCATCCATCGATGCCTGCTACTCTCGAACTTTCCTATGACTCCTTTCCATCTGCAGATATTCACTTCTTATCTCAGAGTAACGTCGCCTATGACTTTCCTTGTGCCGTTAACCAGGATCAGGATGACACTGGGGAAATGCTCCCATACATCACCTCTGTTTACTCAGGAAGCGCGTCTTTTCCGCTCACTGCGCGCCAACACGAATACAACAATGTCTTTGTTGAGCAGGAAAAACATCAAACCTATGGCAAGGAATTCCAAAACTCTTACCCTGTACGTGATCAGAGTCTATCGACGTCTCAGAGCAGCTACCAAAGGTCGGAATCTTCCACAGGGCGGAGGATCGCTGCAGCAAATACCTTTGAATGGATGAAAGTGAAGCGAAATCCTCCAAAAGCAGGTCAGTAATCTTGCAAACCTAGAACTGAAGGTGCAAACGAAATCTATACGCCTTCTAAAGTTCTCCAAACAGCAATTTTGTATTAATCCTTTCATAGACAGAAACTCGCAATGTTAATAAGTGACCTGCAAGTGTAAACTACTGTTTAAATAATTTCACCTAATGTCTTTCCATTCTCAATTTTATGATCCCTATTAAATGTGTTTGGGCAATAACATGGATAATATCGATGCCACTTTCAGGGTGTGTGTGAGAGTAATGCTGTGAGGAGAATAAGCTAACCAACTTCTCTGTGCTCTCCCAACAGAAGATAGAGCCTAACTATTGTGTGCCTTTTTGTAGCTAAAGCAACTGACTATGGGATCACCAGCTCACCCAGCACCGCCCGTACAAACTTTACCACCAAACAGTTGACCGAACTGGAGAAGGAATTTCATTTTAATAAATACTTGACACGAGCCAGACGGGTGGAAATCGCGAATGTACTACAACTTAGTGAAACCCAGGTGAAGATCTGGTTCCAGAACAGGAGGATGAAACAAAAGAAAAGGGAGAGAGAAGGCTTTCTTGCCAATTTGGCTACTGTGAACTCTTCTCAGAATTCACCTTCTACAGAAAGTTCGGATAAATCGGACACCATCTCTCCCCTGCCTTCCCCATCAACAAAGAGTGCATCAGAAAATCTAAACTTTGTTGAACCGAAGCAAATGCTTTCAGGAATTGGGCCTTAACTTTCAACATACTTTTGGCCGAAAATGTTGGAATCGTTTAGCACCTGACCAAAGTTTTCACCTTTATTCTATTACAATACCGGCAGGTGATGCAGACTGGGTTGTTTGTCTATATTGGTTTGAGGTGATTAAGGTCTGTAAAAATATTAAACTAAGCTCAAGGGTTTGGCCAAAGTTTTCACTTTGACATGCAATGTGTATCAACACAATTGGCATTAACAGTTACGTGCAAAGGCGGAACACAATCTGTCACTCAACTAGTGTGAAAAGACTTTCTTTTCTTAATACGTTTGCACAGCCTTTATAAAGTCTCAAGAAAAGCAAGGTTCCCCACAATGCACCAGGTTTCCCTCATATGCTGCCTTGCTGAGATTTCTATTTGCGCAAAGGAAATTGTTTACATGGACTGTATTTTTTATTGATTTATGTGTGATGACATTGACGAATGTAATGTAGCATGTTCGACATAGCTCCTCAATGAGAGGAGTTTGCACAATTATGCCTCAGGTTGAAAGGTTGCGTTTGCTGCAATGTAACACTGTGCCTATGTAGCATTCTTTCACTGGTAAATATGTTACTTAGCTACTCTACCTCCGTGTTACTTACCATTGTGTATTAAAGACTGGTTATGTTGTATTCAGCTGTATAATGATCTAATTTAATTTTTTTAATTTAATCTCTTAAATGTTGGCCAGTTTCAGTAATTTTGATTGTACGATACAATGTCCAATGGTAGGAATGTGTAAAAGCTTGGAATAAAATATATCAGAATATATGAATCACTCGGAAATCTCTCGCATTTTCTGTACAGAAATTGGACTCAGGAGTTTGGTCAGGATATTTGCTTTGATCTGGAACGTGGATCAGGACACATTTATCTGTGCAGTGCAAAGGTGAACCAAAGTGGTTGACTCAACCAGTGTAAAGTCAGCTTCATAGACTGGTGCAGAAGACAAGCAAGAAGGACACTTCCTGTTTTCGGTTTACTCTTGATTATTCTCTATCATTTTAGTTCAATCAACAATAATTTTACGATTCTATGATTTTATGATTCCTGTCATCAATGTACAGTTGATTGTCTAAAATCGAAATGAGGGACTTCAATTTTTATCTTTTATTGTCATTTTTTGTTACTTCTGTTAAATCAAAAATAATGTTTGAAGAATATACTTAGCGTCAGGTCTCCTCTCCGGAGCCAGGAAGAATGGGCCTTTACATTATTAACGAGTTATAATGAGTCCATTTGGAATACACATCTTTACTCAGCAACTTTCTACAAAATGATCGATACGAGAGGCAAAACATTCATTCAGCTTCCTAATCAGTTGAACAAAAGATGTTCGTATTCGAGAGGTGTGTGCTCAGTGTTGAATTGTTTTGCAACTATAGCTAACGAGCTAAATCTTAAACATAACGTTTGGGGCATAAACATGAAGTACCTCTTATTGGCCTTGGACAAGGTAATGAATCACACTGTGATGGTGTTGCAATTGACTTTAGGAAACAAATGAGAATCTATATAATTCCATAAAGACAACCAAAATACACCAACGGCTGTTCAATCATAAACATCGCGATTATACAATGTGTCAAAATTGCAATACCAGTTAAAAATGACTTCCCATATTAAAACTATAACAGTTGTTTTTGAACGATCATTCCTTCTGATGACTTTCAATATTGCAATAATATCTCTAGTTTACAAACTAACTGAGAGCTGAACGTGGTGATTTATGTACTGATTTAAGACTTGACTAATGTTGAATTTAGCACAGCGATTTAATCAGCCAAATGAACTTTTGCTTCGCATCACCCTGATTGTTTAGTTCTTACTTACAATAGTAATATAACAATTTCACGCAAACATTTATTGAGTAAATGGCTGTGAAAAGAAATGGCAAAAGACCATACTTGTAAAGTATTGAGTTCGGGATTCCTCAAAGTGGTCTGCAGTTAGACAGCAGAATAAAACGATAAAAGTCAACCATGTTTTAAAATATGTATATTGCGTAAAAACGAGCTTTACATAGCATCGTTACGAACAATACAAATAAAATATATATCTTCAGGCTACTTGTTGTTTTTACGAAAAAAGCATTCTTTTTGTAAGGCAGGGAAAGGGCACCACTAATGATAGAAGACGAACCGCTTGAATCTTGATAATCGCTTGGGTTTAGACGTTTGCTTTTCTGCTTTTATGTATCACTACAAACTGGAGAATCACAATGCAGAATGTCAGCACATATTTCAGATCAACTTCAAGTTGTAGAACTCACCAAAGGAGAGCAACTCAAATGATCATGCCGATATTTTTCTCTCAAACGTTTGTGCCATTTGGTCCTAACAACTTAGTGTTAATTACTGTTCCACTAAAACAACACACAGCACTCGCCGAGAAGCGGTAGTTCAAAGAATTGCTGAAGTCGTAAAATTTACAATGGTCTCCTTGGGAATCAGCTCGGATATCTTTGATATGGAATCCACGATTCTTTGATGGTGGCGTGCAGAGGACAACGTACTCCACTGTGCCTAGAGAGAGAAAGAAGTGTTTTATTTAAAACCTAATTGCACATGATGTTTATTTTGTTTTTAGATAGTGACACATACTTCACGCAAGCCAGGAGACCGGTTTAAAAACTGGACATTTTCGAGAGTATGAATAAGTAATGCTAGGTTACGCCTTGGGAAATGGCACATCCTGGTGCGATTGCATGTTATAAACTTGCAGGTCTTTTGTCTTGTCCCTTGCTGTTAGGCGCCTATTGTTCGCTTTTATGTTATCATACCTCTGATCCCAGTAGTGATTATTCCCCAAAGCCCCTAAAGACGTGGGGGGATGCCAGGGATTTTATTATCACAATACAAAAACTGTTCGTAACTGTGACTGTTTTGTAAGGGTCACAATAGTCGTTTGCACTTGTTTGATATCCAGTTTTACTTCTGCCCTGAGCGGAAGGACTATTCAATATTTACTCTGCCTGAAAGGGGTTGTGGAAGGGTGAGCCATGGCAGGCATCCCACCGATCCCACCCCCCAGCACCAGGTTCACTGAAAGTTCATGAGAGAAACCAAAACGATTAGATCGATGCTTCGTGTCCTGCCATTTCTATTGAGATCAACATATTAGCAAAAATGTTTCAATATCAAGCATGAAATAACCGTATGAGTTTTTCACAACAATTGGCTTTAACTGTTTGAAGTAATAAACTAAGGCAATACACACATCTTGTGTTCAGATGGTATTAAAGTTCAAAGTTCATTGTAGCACTGCATGCATGAATACTTAATGTTTCTTTATGATTGACGAACAATTAATATGCCACAAAACCTACGCTGTTCATGGCAAATAATAAGGAGGCGCCACTTACGGGCATTGGCTGATACCCGTTATATAGTTTTATTTGTTCTTTATAACATTTTTAAAGCATACATATTTAAAAATTAACTAAGTTGGTTGATAGATCAACTTCTACGTTTTCTTTATGGAATAATAAAAATATATACGTGTATGATATGTGTTGAAGCAGGAAACATATCCTTTTTGTTTGACTTCAGTGACATTTTTACCCGGTGTTGCATAGAAAGCATGCTGCGGAAAATGAAGTTCTACCCTCCAGACTGTAAAAGCATTCGTAAAATCATTCGATGGCAGAATTCTCCGTTTTGTTTAAAATGCGCCAGTTTACCGGAGAAATCTCTAACGAATATCACCATCAGCTGGGCCTTTCGAGTGCTTCCAGCTTGTTCGAATAGGCCGTTATGATGCAGAGTGGTAGCGTTTCATTGGCCCTCTCCTGATTTAACACGCGGCTTATCCACATGCTGAATGTTGACGAGTAACGTTTGTCTCTGTTTATTTTGTTATTTATTTACATTGTAGCTGTCACCGGATTAAGGCACTCTTTGAATAATTCGTTATTGCATCGTGCTCCCAAGCGAGCACTTCCACGTACATTCACATTAAGTAAATTCAGAAAACCGGAAATTCAACTTCTTGACACAAAATCAAATGATAAACTAGTAAGTGTTCGAGAAATTATATAATTAAATAGGTTAAAAACTGACGTGTACGCTTTCAATCCTGATAGCAAACTGAGAAATTCCAATCCCACCAATTCCGCGTTACCTATCACACCAGTCTGTAGGCTACAGTTGATGACAAGACAGAATGAAAGCATTTCATCATCTTGTTTTACATCATACAAATGTATCGAATCGCAGTGCCTAGCACGGTGTTAGTTCACAGTTATACAACGTAAAAGATGCAAAGAGAACTGCTCTTGATACGACGCTTATTATCACCGATCATTCCCCTTTTCAACACAGTAGTCACCTTGTGTTTATAATAGAACTGACAACGGAACTGTTGACACCATCAACATGTTGTGGTTCGTGCATTTATTGGTTTTACAATGACTAGATTGACAATTGTCCAATTTCAATGTTTCCAGACCATTTCAGTTAATTTAACAGTTTGCTTTAGACTAGCTGCTCCGTCTTTGGCATCGCTTCTTCAAGTAAAAAATGTCAACCAATAAGTAGCTAGAAGTGAACTTTCACCAATTAACTCGATATCAATTAATTTCAAATGAAGTTGTGCCAGACTTTAGCCAGTTAGGTTTATGAAAGAGATTCTGCAAGCAGAACGTGTCCTCAATCTATACTTGATCAGAAAAATCAGAAATCCGCTACTGCACATTGTCACATTAACGCTGTTCCTTATGAAACCATTTTCGTCCATGTGTTTCGTCAAGTCACTCCATTTCGCCCTTTGAAACATGCGTTCGTATCCATGGGACTTGCAAGAATCATCCCTTGACATGGTGTATATTTTGCGTCGAGAATTGGGTTAGAAGCGCACTTTGCTCGCTCTGCAAATGGTTACTAAAAAAAATCTATCGCCATTCCTTCTGGTCGTCGGCTATTAAATTTTAGATTCGTTGTCCAGACACTAACCGCTAAGAAAATGACTAGTTAATCTGTCAGGACTGCGACAAGCTTCATTTGTTATCCGCTGGTTCCGTTGTAGCAAGAGTTACTTGCAGTATCTGCTGTTGCTGGGGCTAGTTAAGATGCGGTATGACCAGAAATGGTACAGTAAAAATGAACATCTCGCATTAAAATTCAAAGTAGTTCAACCTAAAGGCGTGTACGAACAAACACAGTCCTTACTGAGCAGAATCTGTTAACTCTGGTTTGATAGACTAAATGAGTCATTGTGTCAAATCAGCATATTTAATAATTAATTAAATCCGATAAATCTGAAGAACCTAGAACAAATAACACAGAGTAGAAACACTGATCACTTTTCTAAACTTGCGGAAGTTAGTAAGTAATGCTTGGCAAAGTAGGTATATTCAGCACAAACACTTTCTACCGGAAGTGCTTGGATTTTATAAAGCAATATTTTGAATCAAGTACATTGCAATCAGTATAGATTAATCTAAATGTGGCCTGCATCAATGAGTGCATCTTAAGTATGTTGCTCCCAGCAATCAGTGAACTGACTGTTAAACACAAAATAGCATTCCCATTCACATTCCCATTCTCCTTTTGCAGAGTCGAATGCTTTAAACTTCGATATGCCAGTGGCTTGGCGACACAAACCTCTTGATCAATACGCTTTACAAAGTCGTCAGAAAATCACTGTATGCCTTGTATATGATACAAAATCCCAAACCTTTATTTAACAGGAACTCATAAGGTTACAAAGCTTCTGCGTGATCTTTGCAGATTTTAAACGTAATGGAATAATGGGAATTCCTTACGTGATCCAACCTAAAGGAACCATTGTGAAATTCGATCATAATACTACAAGAGACACTGCCCTTCGTCTAATCCCTGGCCTGTTATGATTTCCGCCAAAATGCCCGAGTGCACAGTTAAATCTGTAAAATGATTCCGGGAACAATCATGAGCGAAATGATAGTTTAGTGTCGAGAACAGAATTTTTTTTGAGTAAAGGGAGTGAACAATATCCGATCTATTTGGCATTTTATAAACAGATTTAAATCAGCTTCCTTGACTCCTTTCTGTGCAAGTAATGGCGAACGTTTGCTTGTTTGAATAATCATAATACAATTCAATTCCAAACTGATAGACATGAAACAATTACTTGTAGTTACTCGATTCCCATTTGAGGTATACAAATTATTTTGATTTATGTACTTAGAATTAAATGAGGTGTTACCTCAACTACAATACAAGCAGTCTTAGATAATCCATAATTTTGGTCACTGTCAACGGTCTTTCCTTTCTGAGTCATATTAAAATAAAATAACCAAGATGCAGCAACTTGTCAATTTATATTCCAAACATCGTATATTCCGTGAAACCTGCAAAGTTATATGGGGCGTGTAGATTCAGTTGATTAGGCACTGACCTCTGGCACCTTAACTCAAATTCAATGCTGACAGATTAGTGGGCTTGGAAGGGCCACTGCTAACGAGGTTGGGCACTCTCTATTCAATATCCAGTTGGCATAATCTGTGGCACCAAACTGTCTCTTGTGCTCCTGAGATGCTGCTTGGCCTGCTGTGTTCATCCAGCTCCACACTTTGGTATCTAATTCGGCACTAACTGGCAGCTCACTAACAGCGGCCAAGTACGTCGTGTGGAAAATGGAGAAACGTGCATGTCTCTGTGACAAAGCATGATATCGAGATCAAATAAAGCTAAGCTTTCTATACGACCTGGAAGTGTTTGAAGATAATACCGGATGCCTAAAGTGGAAACAATTTAATCCCCAAAGTAAATATAGATTTTAAGTAGTATTTGTATCGGGTCCAGATTATTAAAATGACTGTTAATTACTATTGTAAAGGTAATGTTCAGCAGCTGATTTTTTTTTGTTGTTCATAACCATTTTGCAGTTTCTTACAATTTAGTGATTACGGAAAAACAGACGCAATACACAGCAGAACACAAGAATCAAAAGGAGGCCCATAGCATCCGCCCGGCTTGCAGAATGGGGCAAAGAACAGTATTCCAACTCTAATCAGCGTTTTGAGCAGTGTTTGCACCGATAGTTCAATGTCTATGTATGTCTAAATTATATCGAAGATAATTTAGCTTACGCGTATTTTTCTGGAAGAAAAGTCACTGGATAATTCTGGGTAATTTTCCGTTTTATATCCACAATGAGCTGGCTTGCTAAATTTTTAAACCGTACAATAGTTGGGGAGATTCTTTTTTAAACGCATGAGGCCCGTTTTAAATTGAATATTGAGAAATCATAGTAGTAACAACTAAAAGGGTTCGTAACAGGATTGTGCGGCTGCTTTTTTGGCCATACATTTCTGTTATATTAAACAAGGCGGTAGGGTTAGGTTTAGGGCTAGGATGCAATTAGTTAATGCCACATTAAATCACATTCTTTCACCAGGATTCATCGGTGACTGGCCGTGATGTGTCCCCAGTATTGTTGCAGTTAGAGAAATGCTTGCTTGCATATGAGGAAGCGGCCCATAGGGTTACAACAATGGAATTGGATGAAGGTACGGTTGACCTGCTGCTTAGTCGAAAGCTCTCCTGCAACTGTATCCCTAACCGTGGTCATGCATCTTTCATTACAACGGAATCGCGTGGCTTACTTATTCGTTAAAACAAGTTACATACAAACATCTTGGTCGACGTTTAAACATTATGTTCTGGTTACCAAATAAATTATACATTTAATTCAGTATTGGAGACAGAAGAATTATGGCTTAAAACTCGCTGCAGGACATCTGAGCGTATAACACAGGCTGCAGCGCCTGTAATAAGATAAGAATTAGGCTGCTTTTATTTCCGAGATGTTCAACTAAACGTTCTGTATCCTCTCAGATATACCCAAAAAGTCCCACGGCACAGCTCAAGGAAGAGCAGGGGAGGTCTCCAGTATTTGCTAATACTTATCAACCTACAAAACTAAAAACAGACATGTGGAGGCCGAACAGAAAGCCACATCATCTGGCTGCTCTTCCTGGGATCTTGCCGTGCGCCAATTAATTGCTGCCTTTCCCAACATCACAGCAACGACTACAAGTTATTTAGCTGCGCAACACTTTGAGAAACCCTAAGCTCAGGAAGGTTGAATAGGTGCAAGTTATTTCTTTCTTATCAAGGTTACAGCATATAATTGGAAAGAAAAATAGTCATACTATGTAAACATCTTAAATTATCAGCAATAACTTCAACTCCCTTCCTTATTAAGTTAAAACTGGTCAGCAGTGTAATTTATTCGAAGCAAGATAAGTGTGAACGGGTACACCATCTTACACTGTCTACTTCAATTCAGCAACTGTGTATATAGCCAGTATCCAATGATTCTACAGGCAATCTGTTCATGTGTTGGCTTTATTCATTTCGATTCGCAAATAGTAAATGGAGCATCTTTCGAACAGATCCCCTTATAAATGTTCCTGTAGAATTACTAAAGTTTGACACCCCGCATCTGCAATTATTAACAAGACTGGCTCCATCCATTTTCTGTATATACAGAAAGTATAGACCTCCTTCCTAAGTAATTATCTAAGATTAAATCTCACGCAAAGAAACAGCGCGAAGTATTATTTATGTTTACTTAGCCTTGCGATAAAAAAGGTTCAATTTAATAATCAAGTCTTCAAATTATTACCGCCATATATTCTTATGATTATGGTGATATGTTTTATATTTCAATAAAGAGCATAAACTAAACTAATATTTGTATAAACAGCAGAGTCGTAAAAAAAGTAAAAAGAGTAGCGGTCCCCAGTTGTACGCTATACTTCGCAAACTTCTACAATTCTGAAAGTATTTAGGGAACCACAGTCAAAGCCACCCCAGTGGACCAAGTGGAAAACAAACCTGTATTTCTTTCAACTGCTATTATCCACGTGACTTGTTTAAACATATAACTGATAGGTACTAGCTCTTGAACAGGTATCTTGACGGGGTATACGAACAGCTGCATTGGATACAAGAATATTGCCAGTTCAAAAATAACTCGTATGCATTACTGAAACACACCAATCTTCACCAACAGTCTTGGCTTACTATTTGTTCCTGGAATTTTCTCACTTTTGAGGATTATCAGGCAGTTACTAGGGTCAGAGAGAAAATATGAATGAATTATTGCACCACAAGAATTTGAAATTTTGATTCCAAAACGTGCAATTTGTGTTCTCATTGTTACAAGACTTTCTGCTCTACATTGGAGTTCCACCCAAATCATGTGGTCTGTTCACATGTAAGAAAGCAAAGGCTGATCCAGCTTGGCTCACAAATGATGAATGTCCTATGGCTTCATGGTGAAAAAAATGTACATAAATATTGTTGTCTTCTTTGTTGATATGTTTATTGATTTTTCTTATTGCACATCCAGATCATTTAAACGGTTATGGAGATAATATTGTTTAACATTTAATTAATTCTACTTCAATTGCATTTCAACATGTACGAATGACACAGCAGCTGAAATATATATCTCACCTCCAAGTGTCACACATTATGATCTATAAACAAATGTGTACCAAAAACAACTGAAGTAAATGCTATTTCTTTGGTCAAAAAGTAAAGAATTCATACAGATCATATGTTGTTTTATCCATAATTCACCGTGGCATCCTGATCACAAACATTATATCACATCTGCAAAACATCTAAATATGCTTTTCTGAAATTGCAAGGCTAAGTGTTAGGTCTAGTTGTTATCTTGCACCATGTTCATTTATTAGGTGTGTTTTATTTTAGAGAAAATGTTTCAAAATTTCAGTCAGACCAATACGTATACACATGCACATTTATCATTTACAACAGCATGAATATTAAATATCCACATCAGATTCCACAGATATTCAAAAGGAAAACTAGTACGTGTGATTTCCTTTTTTAGAGAAGTTCTTTATTGCAGCTAGCACTGTAATATTGAACCCGCAAAGGCTCATGGTCTACCACTCTCACTATTGAATGCAACATCATCCCTCACTTGAATAATGACAGAATACTGAAGATGCTGGGAATCTGAAACAAACACAGAATGCTAGAGAAACTCAGCAGGTCTGGCTGCATCTGTAGAGAGAGAAACAGAGTGAACATTTCAAGTGCTGTATGACTTCTTCAGAACTGGAATCATATTGTGCAGTGTGTTTGGCACATATGTGACTGGTATGTGGTGCAGGTGTAACAGCATGGTGATGTACAGCAACATGTCCACTCCCTGACTAGTCACTACTGGAAACCATATCAACCTTCCTGACTTTGTCTCTGTAATAAAAAGGCAAGTCAGGATGGAGGAACTGGGAGCTTTTAAGTTTCAACTGAGAGCACAAAGGACAAAAAGTCAAGTAAGGAAAAGCACTGAAGTAGGAACAAAATGAGAGACTGCTATGGGGTGAGCAAGGATCCCTGAAATACACCAGGATGAAACTATGAAATGGGTATCTGTCCCCCAATGCTAATTTTCCTGGCAACACGACATGTGCCAATGCATTCCAAGATGCAACACTAACATGTAGACCATACTGTAATTGATTTGAAAATGTGTAATAAGGATAAAGTGAGACTGGTTATGCATCAGATGTCAAGATGCATGGAAGGGGCACATGCAGTAGCTGACAATGGAGCGTGCCTGAGATTTTGATGCTTGGTGAAAGAGATGGAGTGCTGGAGGAGCAAGTGGGGAGCTGAAGTCTCCAGGTAACTACTCTGGCTTTCATGTCTGGAATTGTCACCATCTAGTCTCTATCCGGCAATGTGTGGAAATGAGAAATTGCACACAAATGACACAACATTAACAAATAATGAGACATTAATGCATGCAAATATGACTCTCACTTCTTACTAGTGAGAATCCTGTCTTGCCATCCAAGACAAGGTTGGGAAATGGGGCGTTTTTTTGACATTGAAAAGCTTCACACTGATCATCTCACAGATTTTCCAACTCTTTTACCTTGGCTCATACTGTTCAGAGACATTATATCTTCTAACTTTTTTTTGTGATCAAATTGTTTTTGTTACGTTACTGCATCATCTTATTGTTAGAATATTATGCACTAATGTAAATGGATCTAGAAATATGCCTCTGTAAATCTTAAAAGAAAATTTGTTATCATACATTTACCTCATAGGGTTAAAATCTTATATCTCACACACTATCATACACAGAAAAATTAGACAACAGATGATTAAAGATAAAATGCTCACAATCTGGAATTATTTCAGTTTCTTTCATAGTAGTTCTTAGTTTCTTAGATAAACCAACATTTTTGCTTTAATGGAGGTCTTGTAAAAGCAGAGGGCTCTCGTTTCCTCTAAAAGCAAGGGTTCACATACTTGAATTGTTAGAAGGTTAGATTAATTTTGAGTAACATTTTGACAGGGTGTTAGCGTGAGTCTGACTTCCACTTTCAAACTGCATTTCATTTCTTTGTGTAGTGATCTTCACACTGCGTTGATAGCAATTCAGATGGTATTTCAGATGTATCTATCTCATGACAGATTCTGCTTTTTAAAAAAAGGCGGGTAACAGACATGGTTGGCCTATCCATGCGATCTATTACAAGTCCAAAGTCCTTTGCTAAATATTTTCATGCATCAGTCCAGTAAACATCTTGTGTTGTGCTTTTTCACTGCCTGACAATTTCAGACAGCCATGGTCTTGGTGTACAGGGTGAGGAGTCATCATAGAAATGCTGATAAGATCCAAATCCTTACTTGTCTAAAGCACATTGAGATTTATGTCAACATTGTTCAGTGAAGACAAAAGACAAATTATCTAAAAACTAAAAGAACTGTGGATGCTGTAAATCAGAGACAAAAATAGAAATTGTAGGAAAACCTCACCCATTCTGGCAACATCTGTGGAGAGAAATCAAAGTTCATGTTTTGGGTTGAGTGACCATTCCTCAGAACTGGTAAATTATCTGTTCTGTTGATGGCTCATCCTTAAATCATGGGTTGTGTGAATTCAACACGTGGCTGTGATTAGCCATTTTAATCAGACATTTGCTTGCATTTTGGCAATGATGTGGAGGTGCCGGTATTGGACTTTGGTGGATAAAGTTAGAAGTTACATGACACCAGTTATAGCCCAACAGGTTTATTCGAAATCACAAGCTTCAGAAGCCCATCACCTGTCGTGCAACTTCTGATTTCAGGAATGTACTGCAGCTGAAATTGTCAAAATCATGCGACACTTTCATGTGAAAAATACATGCTAAAAAAAAACTATTTTCTAATCAACCTGTTCACAGATATTATTACACAGCTCTGGAATATGTGGGAATTGGACCCAGACCTCCCGGGCTCAAAGGTAGGGATATTACCACAGCACCATACCAGTCATATTAAAGATATTGTTCACATTTGAAAATAGTTTTAACATTTGTAATGTACACCTGCCTGAATGTGACACTATTTTATCTGTAGGAATCATAACACTTTTGTTAAAAGAAAGAAATCTTGGTGATCTGATCTTGCTATCTATTATTAATGTCTGTCAAAATTACTCGGCTTTGACATTTAATTTTTTGAGGTTAATTCAGAGAACTTAGCACAAATGACAGTTCACACTGCATGCCCACAGCAAGCAACTGCTCACCAGACTACTGGGGAAGATTATTTGCATTAAATATCTCAAGCTCAGATTTTTTACAAATGAATTTATGCAAATGTATGCAATGAAACTAAAACTGAGCATGTATAAAAAGGGTCAAGCTTATGTACAGTAAGAACATTAATGTTTTAATCTTTGAATACTACATTTCATTCATGACAGCAGTGAAAGTAGTGACAGCCTCTGTATAAACAGTCTACACAATTCTCCAGTGCACTTCGGTATCAATTCACAGAGGACCATTGTGGTTCCCATGACGTTGTGTCTCACTTCTCTAGAGATCTCCTCCTTTCCACAGATTCTTATGACTTAAATGTACCGCTTGCTGTTGAAATCCCCAGTGGATTTGAACTCATATCAGAAAACTCCCTAGGATTTGGCAACAAATTAGGCACTGCAATGAAATATGACAAAAAGAAATGAGGAATATTCGAAAACAACACACTGGTATAGTTAAAACTCCTTTGCTGGGACTTTGGTTCACAATAAAGCTATCATGCTAAAATCATTTCTTCATTTCTTCCTCAGGAAAAGTAGATATATATTACATAATGGGGTTCATAACATTATAATATTTGGGGACTGTAACTTTAAGTTTAGAGCAAATGAAGGAGGTTATATGACCTGTTCTGAAGTCTGCCTGTGAATAAGTCTGTGTGGTTTAATAGTTAGTGATCAAAGGAAGACTTAGATTGATTTTCTGAGAAGAAAGTGCACAACATGTATGCTGTGGTTGGTTCACTTGCCGAGCTGGTTCCTTAGTCCGCAGACATTTTGTTACCCCGTTGGGTAACATCATCAGTGCAACCTCCAATGAAGCACTGTTGTGTTTTCCCACCTGATATTTGAACTCCGGGGTCCATTGGATTTGATTACCTCATTTCCAGTTTTCCTTCGCAGTGATGTAAATGTGGGATCTCGTTCTATGTGTTTGTTGATGGCCTTCTTGGTGGACAACAGGCCTCTAGGATTTCCCATGTTTGTCTCTGTTCGGTCTCTCTTAGGATGCTGGAATTGTCCTAATTGAACTGGTAGTTCTCTTTACCTGTGTGAATAGAGATGAGTGGGTGTTAGTCATGTCTTTTGTTGTTAGTCGGTGTTCATGTACTTATATGGCCTATTTTTTTCCTGTCTGTCCAATGTAATGTTTGTCACAGTCCTTGCATGGAATTTTGTATATTACGTTGGTTCTGTCCATAGTGGATAAGGGGTCTTTGGTTTGAGTTAGCAGTTGGCATAGGGTTGATGTAGGTTTGTACGCTACTCTGATGCCCAATGGCCATAGGATTCTTGTGGTTAGTTCGGATATGTTGTTGTTGTATGAATGTGTTCGGGCATGCAGTGTCTTCCTGTTGTTGTTCGTGTGATAGGTATCATTCAATCCAGTTGTTCAGGTATGTGTTGTCCTGAAATAATTGGTGGAGTACTCTTCTTCTTTTTGGCATAGTGCCGGGTTGCTACAGTGTGTTGTCACTCAAATAAATAACCCACTTCATTTGTAAGTTACTGTTGAAATTTAGTACTTGGTCAGTGTGTGTGGCTTTTCCGTATAGCTTCATCAGGAATGCCCGGTTGGCCCTGTGTTCTATCATCATGTCCAGGAATGGGAGGTGTTCGTTCTTTTCCTCTTCATTGGTGAATTTGATACCAGTGAGAGTGTTGTTTATTAGTTGGTATGTCTCCTCTAGTTTGGTCCGTTTGATGATGACAAAGTGTCGTCCACGTATTGGATCCATAGTTTGAGGTGGATTGTGGAAGGGCCGTGCTTTTGAGTCTCTGCATCATCGCTTCTGCTATTAGCCTGGGATTAGGTGACCCCGTGGGGTCTGTTCGTAGATTTGGCCATTAAAGGTAAAGTGGGTTGTGAGGTATGGATCCAATAGTTTCAGCATGTTGTCTGTGTAGATGGTGTCACTCTGGTCTCTGATGAAGGTCTAGGCCCGAAACGTCAGCTTTTGTGGTCCTAAGATGCTGCTTGGCCTGCTGTGTTCATCCAGCTCCACACTTTGTAATCTCGTCACTCTGGTCTCGTTCTTTTAGAAGCATTGCTCGTGCTTCTCTTGACAGTGGTATGTCAATCGATGTGAAAAGGGCAGTAACGTCAAATGACACCGTGGTCTTGTCATCGTCTATTCGTACATCCTTGAGGGATTTCAGGAACTCCTGGTCTGAGTGGATTGAGCGGGGTGACTTCCTGATGAGGTGCTTTAGTCTTTGTTGCAACTCCTTGGCTAACCTATATGTCGGTGTGCCTGGAAGGGAGACTATGGGTCTGAGGGGTATATTGCAGGGGGGGGGGGGGTTGTTTGTCCCTTCTGGTTTCATTTCTAGGTTGCCTGTTTTGCTGATTTGTCCAGTCTGTTTGAGTCTCTTTAGTGTGTTGATGAATTTATTACCCAGTTGCGGTGCCGGGTCTATTGGCACCTGCCTGGTACATGTTTCTTTCGGCAAGGACTGTCAGTGCTTTAGTGAGGTAGTCCCATTTGTTTAGTATTACTGTCATGCACTCTTTGTCTGCTGGTAGTAATATGACATTTTTGTCTTTTTTTTCAGTCCTGCTAGGGCCTTCCTTTCTGATGCATTGAGAGTGTCAAGTTCACTCCTTCCAGACAGTGTCAGAATTACTGTCTGTCTTATGGCTTGTTGTGTTTCCCCATTGATGCTGTTGGTCTTCAGTATGGCTTCTAGTGTAAATTCTGTGGTGTTAATGTCTCTGAGATTGTAGTTGAGTCCACTTATTAGAACAGCTTTCTATGTGTCTGTTAGTTTCCTGACTGAGAGGTTTCTCATTTAAGTGTCTGACCTATGGTAATCCCTTTGGTGGGTTAGTTTGGTTAGTTTTTCTCATAGCATCTGTCTTTTCTTGGTTCTTGTTACCTGATGACTGATGTTAATGCCTCGTTCTAAGTCTGTTGTCCAGTCTACTTTGGTAGTGTTTAGGTTTTTGGCACGTAATTCCTCTATCATATCTATGGAGCCGGTTGTGTGCATCATTGAGCATTACCTTCACCATCCTGTGGCCATTGTGTTCTGCTGTCCTATATGCATGTGGATTAATGATGGGGTTTTGTATCGTACACTGTGTGGTAACACCTGGTTCCTGAGGCATCCATGTAGGAAGTAGAGTTTTTTGTTGGTAGCACTCTATCGTTTGGCATAGTTTTTCCCATTTCCGGGCCAATTTGAGCGGACAACGCCCGCAGGTCTCTAAGGTTCTTGAGTAGGTTTGTAGCTTGGGTTGTGGATGCTATGGTCGGTTTGCTTGCCAAACTGGTTCGTTTCATTACCCTGCTGGGTATTATCATCAGTGCAGTCTCCAATGAAGCGCTGTTTTGTTTTCTCGCCTGGTAGTTAAATTCCAGGGTCCGTTGGATTTAATCACCTCCTTACAAGAGTACATGAACACCAACTAGCAAAAAAAGACATGACCAACACTCATTCATCTCCATTCACACAGATAAGGAGAACCACTAGTTCAATTGGGACAACACCAAGATCCTAGGGCAGGCCAACCAGAGACAAGTATGGGAATTCTGAGAGGCCTGCTTCCCCACTAAGAAGGTCATCAACAAACACATAGAATTAGACCCTATATATACACCACTGCGAAGGAAAACTGGTAATGAAGTAAGCAAATCCAACGGACACCAGAGTTTAAATATCAGGCAGGAAAACACAACAGCACTTCATCGGAGTCTAAACTGATGATGTTAGCCAGCAGGGTAATGAACTGTCTGGGAACTAACGAATCAGCTTGGTGAGCAAATCAAATTTGTAGCTCAGCAAACCTGAGCTACAAAGCTACTCAAGAACCTTAAACAACAGGTATGCATGGAGACAATAGCAGCAGAAGAGTAGACTCTGAGTCTCTCGAAGTCCCCTAAAGGTGTTATATGATCAGTTTGGAGATAAATATCAGTAATACTGAAAATTGCCTGTTCATGTGGAAGCTGAAAAGAAGTTTCCATGCGACATCCAATTTGCATTCTCACTTAGTCATAAGGTTAACGTTTTTCATGTAGCCATTGGTAGCCATCAGGTTTCAGGCTTCCCTACAATGTTTATCACAGATAGAGAGACAGAATCTGTGGGGGCACCAAAGTGAGATCTCTGCCTGCAAGCTCCCTCCACTGGATACAGGAAGAAGTCAGTCTCAATGAGTTTGGGTAATGTGCTTCCTCTTGCCGTCCTACCTACTTCTGTGTCAGTCACAAATTGGTGATGGTTCATTTACTCTCCTTATCCAAGACATTATATATCTTGCAAAAATAATCATGGCTCCGTCACTGATCACTGTGGCACTTCACCGTTACAGGTTGTACCCTGAAAATACGCCCTCATTCCAAGTCTCTATGGGTTAACCAATCCTCTACCCATGCTAATACCTGCAATACCATGGGTCCGGAAGTAACTTTATGTGTGGAACCTTAGCAAATACTTTCTCAAAATCCAAATAAAATGTATCCACTGCTTCCCTTTTATCTATCTTGATTGTTAGCACCTCAAAGAATTCTAGGAAATTTGTTAAGCGTGATTTCATCTTCATGAAGCCATGCCGACTCTACTTTGTGTTCCATATTTCTAAATGCACTGCTATTACATCATTCATAACAGAATTTGAACATTTTCCCAATAACAGATATTAAGCTAACTAGTCTATAGTTATCTGGTTTTCTGACTCCTTCTCTCTTTAAATAAAGGTGTTACATTGGTCGTTTTCTAATCCCTAGAAGTTTTCCAGAATCTAAGGATTCTTAGATTACTAAAAGCGCATCAACTATCTCGGTGGCTTATTCCTTTAACATCTCAGAATACATTCCATCAGACCCAGGGCACTCATTGGTCTTTAGCCTGATTAATTTCCCAAACACCTTTTCTTCAGTGATATTATTGCATTATTTCTTCCGTTCATTGATTATTTAGTAATTTTGGAATGGTATTACTGTCTTCTATTGTGAAGACTGCTGCAAACTATTAATGTGACTCTGCCAGTTCTTGGTTCTCCGAATTATTTCTGCAGCCTCGTTGCTCATTGTCTAGGAGGCCTTTGGTCCCTTTGGCTTCCCTAATTCTCTTTATGCACTTACAGTCTTGCTGCCCATCTTGACACTATTTGCAAGTTTATTTTTGCTTGCTTCATTTTTTGCTGTCCTTTAAAACTTCCCCGATCTTCTCAATTACCACTAATCTTTGCCAGCTTTTTTTAATTTGATGCTATCCTTAACTTTGTTAATTAACCATGATAGGCTCACACCAACTTAAAACGTGTCTTCCTTGTTAGAACATATCTTTGTTGTAAGCTATGAGCTATTTTCTAAACGTGTCAGTTGTTGTTTCTCCACTACTGTAGATGCTAAAATCCTTTTCCAATCCATTCCAGCCAACTGCCCTTATTATTTTTTTAATTACTCTTATTTAAGCTTAGTACAGTTGTTTCAGATCCAAGTTCCTCCCTCTCAAAATGAATGCTAAATTCTGCCGTTTTATACTCACTGTTTCCCAGATTATCATGTATTCTCAGTTAATTTATTACGTTTGCATCATTGCACATTATCAGATTCAAAATAGCCTGATCCCTGATTGGATCAACAACATCTTATCCTTAGAAACTGTCTCTCATTATCTCTCGATTTAATCACTGTCCCACTGTATAGCTCCTGTTAGATGACATAAAGGCTACTCCTACCATTGTGTTCTTTCCCATTTTATTTCTTAGCTCCCATCATATGGATTCTATATCTTCTGACTGAAGGCCATTCCTTGCTGTTTCATGTATTGTGTCCTGTAACACTGCTATCCACCACCCTGTCCTTCCTGTCAGTCCTTTCAAAAAGTCACATACTCCATAATATTTCATTCCCAGTTTCATCTGTTTGTAAACATATCTCAAAACTAACGCGCTATACAAATTTAAGGCATTTTCCACCAAAATTAATTACATTCTTTGTCAATCAAGTTCCTGTACTTTCAATTGAGACCTTTGATCATGTGGAATGCAAATAACATTACAAATTCCTTTTCACATAATCATAAAGCAGTAAAGGAGGCCATTTGGTTCATTGTGCCTTCCTGGTTCACTTAGCACATATATGCACATTCCTCCCTATGAAGTAAATATTCAATTTTCTTTAAAACTTAATCTTGAACCTGCTTCCACCAGCCCTTCTGCAACGTAGATAATAACAACTCAGTGCATAAAAAAGATCCCCTCCCCAACTTCAGCCCTTTCATTTCCCTACCCCGAGCACAAATTTTTTAACCAATTCTCATAAATTAGTATCTTCTGTTTTCCATATTCTTGTACACCTCAACTAAATCTCTTCTCATCCTTTTAACAGTTGTTGGTGTGTTGTTACTAATGCAGTTGCTTATTGGAGTAAATGTTGTTGAACAATTATAAGAATTGTATGAGAAAACTGACACATTTCTACAAAAAGACTGGATTGCTAAAATAAAATTGGGAACATTTGTGCTAGCCTAACTTATATTGCCACTCTCTTTACTTCCCCTTTCTTTGTCAGCATTGTCGCACTACATAGTGGCTTTCTTTTATTAAACAAAAGCTCTATGTCTGCAGGAGATGGTTCAAATTTCTGTGAAATAGCTGGCAACTCAGTTATGAAAATGTATACATACCATAAGCTCTGGAAAAAAAATAAAACACATAGATTAGACTAGCAACATATACTTGGTTTAATCCTGTCAATAGCACTAAGAATATCACACCTTGCTTTGGAGTCGTGGAAAAAAACTGATAACCTCTTTAACTTTTTATATGATACATTATGAGGCTTCTCTAAATTAACTTAGCCTCATATTGCAGCCACCTCATCCATTACTCTTTTATCATCTCAAATGTAATAAACTCTGGGATATTAACACCTTCTTTTTACCCACAGCCACCTTGTATTGCTTCATTTAATATCTACCATGACAGCCGTGACATCTAAAATACAACTATAGATTATATTTTCTGTAGTTATTTTTATTTGATATTTTCATTGATCTCCTAAAATAGAAATTGGCTAGCTATTGTTCAGGTGCCGAAGTTATTGGTAATTATGTTTACGTTCTTTGAATCATATTGCATATCTAAACCAATGATATGATAATCTATTGATTTTGGAATTAATCTTACTATTGCAATTCTGTTGTCAAATTTTGAGAGACAGCATGTAATAAGTTTTAAAATAATGGGAAATAATTACTCGCTGTCAATAAATGTTATTTGAAATTAAGATTTTCCTAAAGATATTAAAACTGAAATGGGTATATTTTTCAGCATTGCAAATGATTTATTAATTTCTAACTATATCATTTAAGGCCAAAATGCTTGCACTCAGTCAATTATTCAGTATCCAGGCTGTGTACTTTTAACGGGTGATTTTAAAATCAATATGTTAGGCTGACAAATAGAAACAAAGCAATATTACAGTTTTCAAGCAATTTGATCAAAAAGGAAATATAAACATGATAATATCTGTAATGTTACTGTATGTAGCTAAAGAAATCAAATGTGAACTTGCACTGATTATATTGCACTTTGTGGGAATATTCAAAGTATATTTTATTTATAACTTATTTGTATTTCATATTTTCCAAACAAAACCATTGAAAATTTTGAAATCAGTTTAATAATGAGGTTTTGAATTTACGATCTGGGCTATGGTTTCTTGAACATATTGTAATTTGTGGAAATTAGTTAAAAATATTTTGGCAAATTGAGTCTCAATTTGAAAATGATGTGCTTTGAGGCTACAAAATGTGGGGAGAGTATTGAAGGAGATATTATGGAAGTGATCGATTATTGATTGAGATTGGGAAAGAGTAAACAGAAATGGAGTAATGTAAGCCCTAAAAATGTATGCAAGATTCTTTCCTCAAACATTATATTTGAATGCCTACAACAGAAAAAAAAATTGTTGGATCAAATTATGAAAAATACAGCAAATGTATAGTGTGGTTGTGATTCCTAAATTTGCTAAACATAGGAAGAAAGATTTAATAACCGACAAGAGAACTTTCAAGAAGTTCATTAAGCTAAAGATTAGTGCAGTAGTGGGATCTATATTCAAGGATCGTGATGGAAACAAGGCGGCAAAAAAAGGGGAAAAATTATATTTCTGAGTTCTTTTGCACAGTGATGTTTACAGGCAAACTACAGAATGACCAATATAAAAGCTATTCCAAAAGGGAGAAAAAAAGCTAATTCAGCATTTATTGCACAGTTTAACGTAGGTGGTAAGGATGATGCAGGTGTCTTTAGTTAAACATGAAATTACCAAATATCTAGATGAATAGAAAATAACTGGAAGGAGCCAACTTGGTTTTGCAAAAGATTTCCTGAACATATTTTGATTATCTATAACACTTAGAAAGGAATTTACCAGATTTCTTTCTGGTTTAATTAGCTTTGAATCTAATTTGCTACATATCTCAAAAGACCACATGGTACCTCCAAACTAAGCAGCCTTCCGTCCAGATGAATAAGAATGACAACTATATGAGATATGTCGGATGGACTAGCTGGTTGTTTCTTGTCCAATTATTTCAAAGTTTGCATTGCTCATTATGACTGACATCAATTTAGATATGGTGGAGGAAATATGTCCAGCACATCTGGTGATCTGGTGGACACAGACTTGTAAAAATCCTTTGATATGAGGAAGGACATTCTTGGGGAAGAGTATGGCTTGGAAAGAAGCAATTTGGCCCTTGATGGATAAACTTGCTTTGCTTGGAAGAGGCAAGTGAATCCCATCTCAGTTCTGTAGGTCTAGTTCCTTTGAATGTTCATTTAATTTCCTTTTGAAGTCACTGATTGCTTTCAGTTGAACTTCTTGTGGACAGTGAGTTGTGGGGCATTCCCACTCAGTTCAAAAAGTTCCTCCTCCCATTAGTCCAGCCTTTCTTGACCAACAATCTTTAATCTGTGTTTGCAGTTTTCGTTCCTTCAATAGAGACAGTCTTTTCTTACCTAACTTGTTTAAATCTGTCATAATCTTGAACATTTCTATCAAATCTCCCCTCAATTTCCTTTCCCTCATCTACTTTTTTCCAACCTAATCTTGTAACTAAAATTTCTCATTCTTGAAACCATAAATTTCTTCAGTACCCTCTGAAGGATTCTCATATTCTTCCTAAAGCATGAGACCATAACTCGATGCAACACCCACCATTGGGACTTAATCAGGGCTTTATAAAGATTCAGCACAACTTCACGTTGTTTGTACACAATTTATGAAACCTGTAAATTTTCTTCATTTTTGATTGTGGACTGAAATTGGAAAAAAGACTGTTTAATAAATGAAGGATTATCAAAGGTATTAAAAAAGTTACCATGATCGAGTGCTGTTTGCACTGCTTTATGTTCAAGCAGTTGAGGGAAGACTAGATCCAGACAAACAGGAGCCAAGATGTTTGTACAAATGGAAATTCAGCCAGCAACAGATAGCTGATTGCATTGGATAACGGTGACCCTAAAAAAGGCCTTCTGCTTGCCTATAACAATGTGATTGGTTCTCAGGTAGCTATATGGCTTATAGGTGCGAATGTTTGCATCAGAAGCCATCAGATCTCTGATAAGGAAGTAGCTGTACTTTCTCTGCATTAAAAAGCATCTCAAGCTTGAAGGAAGTCGATTTATTTCTCCTCAATTGTTGCTGAAAGCTTTAAAAATCAACAAATCAGAGGCTTTTTAAGTGTGTACCAGTGCCTTGTGCCTCCCGCAAGCAAGTGAAAGTGCTTGAAGAGGGAAGGTCAAGAAGCAACAAGCTCTGACAATCTTAATTATCCAGTTGTAGCTGATTTGTCAGCTGTTGAACTGAATTGTTGCTTATGCTTGATAAAATTGCTTGATGGTGGGAACACATTGGGGAACCAGCCCTTGCTGTTTTGCTGCCATCTCTGCTATTATCTTCCCCATCACCTCTCCACCCTTAACCCCATCTCTACAGGGCCGGCATGACTTTGCCTAATGTTTTAGGTTTGTGATACTTTGTGAAACCTGAAACATTGCCTATGTTTATCTTTCCATCGAAGCTACTAGATTTGTTAGGCATTTTCAGTATTTTCTCCCTTTATTTCAGATTGCCAGAACATTTTGCTTTTGCATCAAATTAATGTTTTAGTTAATTCAGAAGAATGGCAGTGGAAATAGGATAATTTATTTGAAGAACTGACTTTGTCAAAAAGCAGAACACATGCTTATAAGTATAGCTTTTATTTGTGCCACTTTACAAAATCCAGAAATTGGCTAAATTCTACGCATTTGAGATTATATTTTCTTGCATTTTTTCCTCTTCATTAAGAGGCAGATCCAGTCAAAACAATGCGCAATTGGGCTTGAGTAAAAGGCAAATATTGAACTTTAAAAATTTACCAATAGAAGTGCCTACAAAACAAAATAGGATCAACAACAACTGTATTAAATACATAAATAAACAAGTGTTAAACGTGTATTTTGAATTCCCTCAGCTTGCAATATTAACGCAGCAATATCACACTATGTGTAATATGGCAAACACCAGCAGGAACATCTTACAGCAAAAAAAACAGTATGGCTTTCTAATTTCAAAAGTGTTTCAGGCAGAAGAGCAATTGGTGGTGAAGTGCACTTACCACATTTTTTGCTTCAAAGTAAAATTACAATGAACACCAAAATGCTGTAAAATGCTTTGAACATGCAAAAAAATTAAAAGGGAACTGCTTCTCCACATATACTGGCACCATTCACTTACTGCCAGTTCTCATGTGCCCTTTTAGAAATGTATTAATCATAACTGTCAAAAATATATCTTTGGTGGGCTTTTGGTTTGTTGTTCCAGAATAATAGAAATGATAGAATGCTATTGGCTAGTCCTGCAGTTTAGGCTTATGTCCAATTTCAGTCAGATACCAATTTTTTAAATGTTGCAGCGTGAAGAATGAGGATTTACTTTTAATAGAAAGAAATTGCTGAAAAGTAATCACTATACAGTGACAGACCTTTCAAATTAAATGCAGCAATAGTCAGTCACCTTCTAACAGTGATTTTAGCCACTGACTTTATTTTTGGGCCACTGTTCAGCTGTACATACATTTTTGAGTTGTTGATGCTTTTGAAGGTGTTTCTGATTTTGGATGCTGCTAGGTTATCTGCTTGAACTGTCATATTTCATACCAATGTACACCACTCAAGATGGCCATCTTCATTTCAAATCTTAGCACACAATGGCTGTTCACAAAAGTTAGATACTTCCAGCTCCATAACATATCACAAAAAAAAGTCACAGAAGAAAACAGGAAGGGATGATATTGTATCAATAACAGCCACCAAGGAAAGGGAATATGGATTAGCATATTTTGTCAGAAAACAATCATAATTAAAGTGCATCAATAAGGCCAAAAATACAAAGTAGAATGAACCCATTCAGCCTATCGAGTCTGCTCTGCCATTTGATCATGGCTGATATTTCTCAAACCCATTCTCCTGCCTTCTCCCCGTAACTCTTGATCCCTTTACTAATTAAGAATCTATCTATTGCTTGATCTAAAGATACTCTAAAGACTTGGACTCCACAGCCTTCTGTGGCAATAAGTTCCACACATTCACCCCACTCTGACTGATGAAATTCCTTCTCACCTCAGTTCTAAAGGATTGCTGTTTCACTCTGAGCCTGTGCAGCCTGGTCTTCGTCTCTGGGGGAAACATCTTCTCCACGTCCACTGTCTCCAGGCTTCTCAGTATTCTGTAAGTTTCAATGAGGTCCCCTCATATCCTTCTAAACTCCATCAAGTACTGACCCAGGATCCTCAACTGTTGCTCATATAACAAGGTCTTCGCCCCAGGGTCATTCTTGCAAACTTCCTTCAGACCTCCTTTTAAGCCAGTACATCCTTCCTTAGATATGGGATTCAAAACTGTTCAGAAAATCTCTGCTCTTGTATTCCAGTCCTCTCAAAAATACTAACATTGCTTTTGCCTTCCTTACTGCCAACTGAATCTACATGTTAATTTTAAGAGAATCCTGAACTAGGATTCCCAAGTCCCTTTGTGCTTCAAACTTACAAAACTTCTCCCCATTTAGAAAATAGTCTATGTCTCTATTCTTCTAACCAAAGTGCATAACCTCACACTTTTCCACATTGTATTTCATCTGCCACTCTTTACCCACCCTCCTAGCCTCTGCTTCTGCTGCCTCCTGCTTCCTCGACACTACCTATCTTTATGTCATATACAAATTTAGCAACAATGCCCTCAGTTCCTTCGATCAGACTATTAATGTAAAACGTGAACAGTTGTGGTCCCAACACTGAGAACTGCAGGACTACACTCATCACCGTCCCTATCCTGAAAAGGGCTCTTTTATTGGCACTCTGCCTTCTGCCTGTTAGTTAATTCACTATCCAGGCCAGTAACCTGCCCCTAACACCATGAGTTTTTACCTTATTCAACAGTTTTCTGTGTGGATCCTGTCAAAGGCCTTCAGAAAATCAAAACAGATCACATTCACTGGATTTCCACTGTCTAACTTGTTCATTATCTCCTCAAAGAATTCTAACAGATTTGTCAGGCATTGCCTCCCCTTGAAAAAGCCATACTGACTCAGTCCTGTTCTGCACATCCAAATACTCTACAATCTCATCCTTAATAATGGACCCTAAAGGCTCACCAATGACTGGGGTCAGCCTAACTGGCCTATAATTTTCCATCTTCTGCTTCCCTCTCTTCTTAAACAGGGTGTTACGTCAGCCATTTTACAATCCTCTGGGTTCATCCCTAGCTCCAGTAATTCCTGAAAGATCACCATCAATGTCTCTACAATCTTATCAGGTATTTCCTTCAGAACTGTGGGGCGTGGTCCATCTGGTCTAGGTGATGTACCTAGCTTCAGACATTTCAGCTTTTCCAGCATCTTCTCCTTAGTGATGGCCACTATATTCTCCTCTGCCCCCAACTGTCTTGAAATTCTGGTATCTTACTGGTGTCTTCTGCTGCGAAGACTGATGCAAAATACCTATTTAGTTCTTCCACTATTTCTTTGTTCTCCATTACTACTTCTCTAGCATCATTTTCAAAATGTCCAATAGCCACTCTTGCCTCTCGCTTACCTTTCATAAATTAAAAATATTCTTGCAAAATTTGTTTATATTACTAGCTAGCTTATTCTTCTTCTACTTAATTTTTAGTTCTTCTTAGCTGGACTTTCAAGCCTTCCCTCTAATCTTCATCACATTGTATGCCATTTTGATGCTTTTATGCTGTCGCTGACCTCCTTTACCTGCCATGGTTGCTTTCTTCTCCTCTTAGTATGTTTCTTCTTCCTTGGGATGATTTTCTGCTGTGCCTCTCAAATTACCCCTAGAAACTCCTGCCACTACTCCATCATTTTCTCTGTATGAGGTTGTTGCACATATTGGAACCAATGACATAAGAAGAGATAAGGACGAGGTTCTGAGGACAGATTATAGGAAATTAAGCAGGAGGTTAAAAGTAAAGAGAGAGCAATGTATTATAAACCAGTTGGCCTGACATTGGTGGTATGAAAAATGTTACAGTTCACTATAAAAGGTTTAATAGCAGAACACTTAGAAAATAGTGACTGTACTGGACAGAGTCAGCATGGATTTGTAAAAGGGAAATCATGCTTGATAAAATTTAGGATTTTTTTGAGAACCTAACTAGTCGAGTCAATGAAGTAAAGCCAATGGAAGTGGTTTACTTGGGTTTTCAGAAGGCTTCCAATAAGGTCCCATGTAGAAGATTAGCAACTAAAATTAAAGAGCATCAGATTTTCATAGTATACTGGCAAGAATAAGGAACTGGTTGGCAGACAGGAAATAAACAGTAGGAATGAATAGGTCTTTTTCTGAGTAACAGGCAGCGCCTAGTGGGATACTGCAGGGATCAGTGCTTGGATTCCTGTTACTCACAATATATTTTAATTATTTAGATGAAGGAACTAAATGTAATACTTCCAAGTTTGCAAAAGACACAAGGCTGGGACGGTGAACTGAAGGAACGATGCAGAGATGCTTTAGCGTGATTTGGATGAATTCAGCAATTGGACAAATGCATGGCAGATAATGTCTAATGTGGATAAATGTGAGGTTATCTACTGGAATAGCAAAAATGAGAAGGCAGATTATTACCTGAATAGTGATTAGATTGGGAAAAGGGGTAATGCAACAACGGCTGGATGTCCTTATATGGCAGTCACTGAAAAATGCACGCAAGTGCAGTAGTCAGTGAAGAAGGCAAATGGTATATTGGTCATGATAGTGAGAAGATTCAAGTACAGGAAGAGGGATGTCTTGCTGCAATTGCTCAGGCCCATGGTGAAACCAAACCTGGACTAGTGTATGAAGTTTTACTTTCTTTATCTGAGGAACTGAATGGCAGAACAGGTTTGAAGGGCTTAATGGCCTATTTCTGCTGCTATTTTCTCTGTTTCCAATGCTGACTAAGCCTTCAGTTGCTTAAGGCCAAACCCTGAAATATCTTCCCTATACATCTCGACTTCATTTTCATCCTTTAAGTTGCCCTTGAAACCAACCCTTTGAAGAAGCTTTCGAAATAATGTCTCCTCTTTTTTTTGTGTCATGAATGGGATGTTTCACTATGTTCATTCAGTACGCTACAGAAACTTGTGGTAGCTGTTCCTGCATTACAACAGTAATTACACTTACAACGTAATCTGTTGGCTATAAAGTGTTTTGAGATGGCTGTGATTGAGATTGGCGCTTTAAGAATGCAGTTGTTCCTCTCAACCGTTGGTGTTTCCAGCAGTCTTGGCTCCAAGCACTCGAACTCCTACCCCAATCTTCTTCTTCTGCTCCTCCACAAAACAGGCCACATTGCCCAAGCGTTTATACTCAAGCGTTCTGCTGCTTTGAATTCAGCACAAGTCCCCAACGCAACAGTTCCAAGAACAACCGCAGATGTCGCACGTGCGCATCACCGATGGACCTAAACAGGAAATGACGCAAGACCGTCGGAAGTGAGTGGTTGCTGTGGTTGACATTGTCTCTGTAAGAGTTTGAAGCCTCTCCCCGGCCCAGGAGAGCAACCGTTTTGTGCCATGTCAGTAGCAACAGATATGTTTGTCTGCCAGATGGCAGGTAAGACTTCAGAGCTGCTTCGTGTTATTATAGCGGGGTTAGCTTGGTCCCTGCTGGAGAGAGCAACAGGTTACCCGGGGAGGGGGTTCGGGATGGGGATTGGGCACTGCTGGCCCAGTGAGATTCTCAATTTGACCTACCTTGGATCAGTTGCCGCCTCTATTTTTATTACGCACTTACATTAGGTTGTAAAACCCATGCATGTATTCTTTGAGTAACAATAGCTTAACTTTTTAAATAGTGTCTGCGGTGCTTTGGTCATCAAGCTTTTTTCTTGGCCTGCTGTGTTCATCCAGCCTCACATTTTATTATCTTGGAATCTCCAGCATCTGCAGTTCCCATTATCTCTGTAACATTTCTGTTGTTTTGAGGATCGCGAGTTGTTTTCCACCGTACGAGTTTGAAGATGACTGAATAAATCAATCGGATTATTTCTAATTTTGAGTTTTACTGTAAATACTACGTTGTTCACAGTTCAGCTGCAAACAGTTCAAAGCTTGAAAAAAAACTCTGCCTGAGTAACCTCTCGGCCAATTCAAAATATAGACTATTTAGACTGCAGTTACATGACTTCGTTTGAATCTTTGTAACATTAAAGTCGTATGGGACAACGCATGCTTTGAACATGAGGTTCCCACTCTTAGTTCGGGCACATGATTCAAATTATCTGATGATTCTGGTGCATTAAATTACCAAATATCTGTTACTTATATTTTTAAAGTACTGAAATACTTTAAATGATCATGAATAGACTGTATAACTGCATGTTAAATTTGTGCATTTTCTGTGCATTAGGTAGTTCATAATAGAACATAGAACATAGAACAGTACAGCACAGAACAGGCCCTTCAGCCCACAATGTTGTGCCGACCATTGATCCTCATGTATGCACCCTCAAATTTCTGTGACCATGTACATGTCCAGCAGTCTCTTAAATGACCCCAATGACCTTGCTTCCACAACTGCTGCTGGCAACGCATTCCATGCTCTCTCAACTCTCTGCGTAAAGAACCTGCCTCTGACATCCCCTCTATACTTTCCACCAACCAGCTTAAAACTATGACCCCTCGTGCTAGCCATTTCTGCCCTGGGATAATCTATAATGATAATCTATATTGATTATCATATAGCTACTGTATCAATTAAGATATAGAATGACAGTGTGAAAGAAAATATTGCAAGTGATAAATCTGAAATAAAAACAGTCCTGGAAATGCTTAACAGGTCTGGGAGTATCTGTGGAAAGGAGTTAGCATTTTAGGTAAATTCCTAATGGGAACTGTCTTAAAATCACATTTTAATACTTAAAATTGTAATTGCAATCCATTTTAATTGTGATGAAAAGACAAAGTATTACTCATCTATCTTGTGGAAAGTGTGTCTACTAATGTTTTGATAAGTTTATTCAGTCTTTAATTTCATACATATTAATTGTGGCAAAACCCAAGCATCATAAATCAATCTCTCCAAATAAATGAGCCTTTTTAGATATCTCATTGAATCCCATCTAACCATAGCAACTACTCACCGGGGTTCCTTTGACATTACCTTCCAAACCTATGACTTCTACCCACTTAGAAGTAAGAGGTCAGCAGATGCATTTGCACTCTACTTTGTGAAAATTGCTGAGCTAATCATATGTTATCCTAGCTTTTTAAAACAAATTTATTCATGGGTTCTGGGTGTTGCTGTCTCAGCCATTCCTAATTGCCCTTGAGATGGTGGTGCTGAGTTGCCTCTTTGAACTGGTGCATTCTGTTTGATGTAGATAAACCCACAATGTCATTAGGAACAGAGTTCTGGATTTTGATCCAGCAACGCAGAAGGAATGGCAGTATTTTCCAAGTGAGGATGGTGAGTGGCTTGGAGAGGAACTTGCAGGAGAAGTTGTTTCCGTGTATCTGTTGCTCTTGTCCATTTAGATTGTGGTTGCCATGGGTTGGCGAAGTGTTGGCTAAGGATCCTTTGTGAATTTCTACAGTGCATGTTGTAGATGGTGCACAACTGGCAGTGTGTGTCAGTGGTCAAGGGATTGAATTTTTGTGGGAGTGGTGCTCATCAAGTAGATTACCTTGCCTGAGATGCTGTAAAGCTGTTTGAGTGTTATTGGATCAAGTAGGCGCATATTTCATCACACCTGTTTTGTGGCTTGTAGATGATTGTCAGGATATGGGGAGTTGAGGCCTGAGTTACACACTGCAGGATTCTGAGCCTCTGACTTGCTTTTGTTACCACCAGATATCTATTGCTAAATGAAAACTGAAAGAACTGTAGATGTTGTAAATCAGGAACAAAAACAATAGTTGCTGGAAGCTCAGCAGGTCCAGCAGCATCTGTGAAGAAAAAGATCTCGAGTTTTAGATCTGGTGACCCTTCTTCAGAACAATTATTTTGCTAGGCCAGTACAGTTTCTGGTCAGTGGTAACTCCAGGATATTGATGGGGGATTCAGCAATGGTAATGCCGTTGAATGTTGAGGGATGATTGTTAGATTCTGTCTTGTTGGAGATGGTTCTTGCTTGGTATCTCTGTGGCATATACATAAATTACAACTTTCAGCCCAAACCTGGATATTTTCCAGATCTTGCAGTATTTCAATTTGGACTGCTTCGGTATCTGATTAATGAATGGTGTTTATAAAGGACTTTATAGAGGTCTAGTTAGGCCCCATTTAGAATACTGTGTCCAATTCTGCGCCCCACACCTCAGTAAGGACATACTGGTGCTGGAGCGTGTCCAGCGGAGGTTCACGTGGATGATCCCTGGAATGGTAGATTTAACATACGATGAACGGCTGAAGATCCTGGGATTGTATTCGTTAGAGTTTAGAAGGTTGAGGGGAGATCTGATAGAAACTTACAAGATAATGTATGGCTTAGAAAGGGTGGACGCTGGGAAGTTGTTTCTGTTAGGCAGGGAGACTAGGACCCGTGGGCACAGCCGTAGAATTAGAGGGGGTAAATTTAAAACAGAAATGAGGAGACATTTCTTCAGCCAGAGAGTGGTGGGCCTGTGGAATTCATTGCCACAGAGTGCTGTGGAGGCCGGGACGTTAAATGTCTTCAAGGCGGAGATTGATAAATTCTTGACCTCACAAGGAATCAAGGGCTACAGGGAGAGTGCAGGGAAGTGGAGTTGAAATGCCCATCAGCCATGATTAAATGGCGGAGTGGACTCGATGGGCCAAATGGCCTTACTTCCACTCCTATGTCTTATGGTGTTAAACATTGTGCACTCATTGTCAATTGTCTGCACTCTGACCTCAAGATGGAAGGGAGGTCATTGATGAAGCAGCTGAAAATGCATGGACTGAAGTTATTATTTGGAGGAACTCCTTCAGAGATGCCCTCATGCTGAGTTGACTGACCTCCAACAGCCACAACCATTTTCCTTTCTGATAAGTATGACTCCAACCAATGGGTATTTTTCTGCTAATTTCCATTGACTCTAGCTTTGCTGGACCTCCTTTGTGCCACACCTTGTCTGATGTAGCCTTGACGTCGAGCCCTGTCACTCTAAACTCACCTCCAAAATTCTGCTCCTTTGTCCATGTTTGAACAAAGGCTATAATGAGGTCAGGAACTGGGGCTGTGAGGCTTTGGTGGAACCCAAACTGAGCATTAGTGAACAGGTTATTGCTGAGCAAGCGCTGCTTGATTGCATTGTTGATGACGGCTTTCAAGAATTTGCTGATGACTGAGAGTAAACTCTTGGGACAATAACTGGCCAGGCCAGATTGTTGTCCTCCTTATGTACAGGACGTACCTGGGCAATTATCCACATTGTTGGGTAGATGCCAATGCAGTAGCTGTACTGGAGTAACTTGGCTAAGAATGCAACAAATTCTGGAGCAAAAGGACCTGTAGCATTAGCAGCATCCAGTGCCTCCAGCTGTTTCTTCATATCTCATGGAGTGAATTGAATCAGTTGAAGACTGACTTATGATAGTGAGAACCTGTGGATAAAACTGAGGTCAATCAACTGTAGCTCTGAGTGGAACTGTAAAGCTGTTGTTCACTGTCCCTGGATCAAACTCAAGGACCTCCCATCCTAACAGAACTGCTGGTCTCTCGGCCTTCCAAGGGTAACCGCGGTTGAAGACTGCCGCTCAGCGCCACTCCAGGATAATTAGGAATGGGCAATAAGTGCTGTGATGCCCACATCCCATGAACAAATTAAAACAAATTACATAGATCATACATCCATGAAAGTAACCATTGTGGTTAAAGGATTACTAGGATTGCTCATTTGATTTAAGTTACCAGTGTAGGTTCTTTCCTGATATCTGAGTGAATTTCCAATTTCCGTTATGGCAACAATGCTAAATCAAATATCATATTATCTTCAGATGAATGTGATGGAAGACATAATATATCTCCTTGCACACAAGGTTTTACATGCCATTAACATCCCAAAAACAAGGTTAAATGTTGCTATAATCGTTCACAGGGAGATCTCCCAAGAACCTGGAGTGTTCTTGACATTTAACTTTCTATTTAGCCATTGAGCATTGAGTTGGGGGCATAAAGGGATAAAATGAAGTCCTTTGCTGAGCACAGATCATTCAACATCAGAGAGGGGAAAATATGGTAAAAACACAGCCATGAGTAGGATTAAAATCTGAAAGGGCGGGTGGAAAAATCCAGAGGGACTTGGTAACTGAGTGTCTTTGGACCTTGCATGCATTAGCACTAAAAGGAAGGGAAAATGTTTCTTGTTAGAATATGAAATGAGATGAACCATGAAGTGGAGTTGGGACCAGGACCCTTCTGAGATAGTTTGGGAAGAGAATGTGAATGTGATTGCCTGGCACTGAATGTGGATCTCAGGATATAGTGGGAACAGCTGTCTGAGGATCATTGCATGTCTTGGATGTACCTGTAAACTTGGCTGAATTCAAAATTTGATGGGTAGAACTTAAGTTGGAATCCATGTGAGGTACGGCAGAGCCTGAGACAGAAACTGTGAGAAATGTAACGTGAAGGGGATCTTTAATAAACACTAGGAGGGACGTAGATAATAGGGAAGGTGAATAAACTTCAAGATTAAATAAAAACCCCATCAGTGATTAGGAGGGGCATCCCACACTCCAGTGAAAGCTTGACAACCCTATTAATGGAATCATACATTTTTGGCTAATGTCTCAAATACATCTATCACAATCCCTGAGTATATCTTGATCGACGAGAGTTGGTGTTATTGTGCCTGCACTCTGTGATGTGGAAATACTGCAGTGATTAGATCCTGTGGTCTCATAACATCAGATTAAACATGGACAAGAAACCCTCCTGTTAATTACTATATACTTTATTATAATATATACCTTCTAGCTGATAAAATGGTGCTCCTTTATGCTGGGCAAGGTCAAAAATCACATTACACCATGTTATAATCCAACAAGTTTGTCTGAAAATTTGTGTTTTCAAATAAACCTGGTGTTGTGTGATTTTTTGACCTTGTCCACCCCAGTCCAACACTGGCATCTCTACATTATGCTGGATACTAAGTGTGTAAATGCAGTTGACATAATAGCAACGTAACAAACCAAGCTAACTGATAGACGTAGCTGCCAGGCTGTCTCTCTGGTAGATAGTTTGAGAACCAACATTGAGAAGTCTACTTGACCACTTCCTTCCCAATCTCATTGTCGCAGGTTCAAAAGCCTTCCTTCTGTCAGAATGTCAATGTGGTGATGTTCACTTAAAATTTCACCATGTTCAGGACCATTCTCGACTACTTTGATACTGAAGTGTCCAAATGCAACAAGACCTGGACAATATCCAGGTTTAGGCTGATAATTGTTAAGTAACATTCACACAGCACAAGTGCCAAGCAATGACTATCTACAACCAGAGAGAATCTAATCATTTACCTTGATATTCAATGGTATTAGCATCATGGCCTGAACAGTCAACATTCTGGCAACCAGCCATGTGAATACTTTGGCAACAAGAACAGGTCAGAGGCTAGGAATTCTGCGCAGAGTAGCTTCCTGATTTATTTCCAAGCTCTGCGAAACCTGGTCATCATTTACATTTGACATGCGAAACTTCAATTATGAAGATGGATTGACAAATTTGGGACTGTTCTCCTTAGAAAAGAGAAGACTGAGAGACTTGGTGGAGGTTTTCAAAATTATGAACATTTCCTTCCTGCTCATAAAAAGAACAAGACTGAGTGGGCATAGATTTAAAGTGGTGTGAAAATGAAGCAAAGGAGATATGAGAACTATGGAAATGTGATGAAGGCAGGTTCGATTGAGGCTTTTAAAAGGGCTTTGGACTTTTTTGGGATAGTAACCATATTCAGGGATATAGAGAAAAGGCACTAGATAATAGAGCTAGACTAGTTAGTACAGCTGGTGCAGGCATGATGGTTTGAATGGACTTTGGCACTATAGTAAGTTTCTGATTCTGTGGTGGAGGCAGGTTCAAGAGGGCATTGGTTGATTTTTTGGACAGAAGTAATGTGCGAGGTTTTTAGGGGAAAGAAGCAGAAATTGGCACTAGATAATGATTCTTGTTTGAAGAACCAGTGGGCCAAGTGGCCATATTTTGTGATCTTGTGAAGTCAGGAGTATGATAGCATATATTCTCCGCCTGCCTGAATGAGCTATGCTTCAACAGTGCTCAAGAGGCTTAACACCCCATGCAGTGTGAAGACCTATGATTATTTGGATTTAGTCACCACCGTCAACATTCACACACAGCTTCACTGACGCAGGACACAATTGCAGCAGTGCATACTATCTGCAAGATACATTGTAGCAACTCACCACGCCTCCTGCAACAATATTCCTCAAACCTGCGACCTGTATCACATGGCAGGGCAAGAGAAAATGACGTATGGCTGTGACATCATCCGCAAGTTTTCCTCAAAGCTATAGACCATCCTGACTTGGAACTATGTTATTGCTCCTTCAGTATTGCTAGGTGAAAGTATTGGAACTCCCTTCCTAATAGTATTGTGGGTGTTGTTGACTATGAGACTTCAAGAATCCACTGACCGTTGCCTTTTCAAGGAAAACGAGGGATGGACAAGAAATGCCAGGGGTGCACATATCCCATGAATGAATTTTAGAAACAAAAATAACCACCATAATTCTCATGGGACACAATTTCACATGTTCATGTCAAGGATACTCTGTTGCATTGCGTGAAGCTACCATTGTGTTCAATGATACAAGTACTGAACAGGTCTAACATTTCAAAATTTGAACATTCATGAGCTGTGTGGCATCAGAAGCAACAAAATTAGATTCCACCACAAGCTGTAACTTCATGATCATGCATAGTGCTTTGTTTGCCTTTACTGTCAAACCAATGGATCACACCAGAAAGGAAACTTTTTCGAGCACATTCACGCACTGATTCAGATGTGGTTGCTGTATTGGAGCAGAAACTTGCAAGGTGCCAATTGAAAATAAGATAAATTTAAAGAAACCTTTTCATGTTGTAATTGAGACATAGTCCAGTAATTGGAAGCCCTTGCCAATAATCCAGTTAACACGATTTCAGAACTTATCTTCATAATTTGATAATTCGATTTTGTCACTTATAAAAATACTGGCAAAAAAAAACTGGGTCAGAGTGAGCACAAAGCTGTTAATTACTGTTAAAATGCACTTAATTAATTGGTATTCTTGTATGGAAAGAATTCTGTTCAGGGTAAATTAATTAATTATAATCAAACTGATACTGTTGCAGTCATCCAAGTAATAAGGCTAGCACTATCCTGGATCAAACGAGCTTGATAATATGAAGACACCCAGTAAATAACCATGGTCTCAGGTTAAAATCTTGTGCCTCAAAGACAGCTGTAAATACTACACATCTAGACAGTATATTCCTTTCATCTTCCTTTAGTACTGGACACTATTTGTTTTAACTTTTGTGCCTGTAAGAATGCTTGACACTATTTGTCTTACGATTAGCTGATAATGAAATTATGCTGTTTTTCACTGATGAAGTCCTTGCATATGATTTCTTACTGCTACACTGGAAACTGGTTAACAACGTTTTGACTGGAGAGTTTATTGCCTCGCTCTGAAAAGGACATAAATTTTGTGACCAACCAGAGAGGTTGAAAAGACGAGCCAATTCACCTTTTGTCACCTGGTTTTATTTTTACTCATTCATGGAATGAGGGCGTCCCTGGCTAAGCTAGCATTTCTCTCTAATTGCCTGGAGGTCAATTAAGAGTCAACCACATTGTTGTGGGGCTGGAGTTACATGTATGCTGGACTAGATAAGGATAGTGGTTCCTTTCTCTAAAGGACATTAGTGAACCAGATGGGTTTTTCTGACAATCGGCAATGGATTCATAGTCGCCATTAGATTCTTAATTGCAGACTTGCTTATCGAATTCAAATTCCACCATTTGTCATATTGGGTAATATCGTGTTTTTAATCAAAGTTTTAATAGAAACAGAATTTTTTAAAAATTGAAATAAAATGAAATTTCTTCTTCCATTACATCATACTGTTGTCAATTTACTTTTCCTTCCTTCTCTCCTCTATGATTATGGTGAGACAATGAACTAGTAGTATTATTGTTCGTAGATTATTAATCAATAAACTCAGCTAATGTTCTGGGCACCTGGGTTCAAATCCTGCCATGGATGAATTTGAATTCGATAAATAATCTGGAATTAGGGGCCTGATGGTAACCATGAAGCCTGTGTCAATTGTTGGAAAAACGCATCTGGTTCATTAATGACCTTTAGGGAAGGAAATATGTGATCCTGATATGGTCTGGTCTGGTTAGGGTGATACCGTGGCTCAGTGGTTAGCACTGCAGCCTCACAGCACCAGGGACCCAGGTTCGATTCCAGCTCAGGCAACTGCCTGTGTGGAGTTTGCACATTCTCCCTGTGTCTGCGTGGGTTTCCTCTGGGTGCTCTGGTTTCCTCCCACAGTCCAATGATGTGCCAGCTAGATGGATTGGCTATGCTAAATTGCCTGTAGTGTTCAGGGGGGTGTGTGTTATAAGGGGATGGATCTGGGTGGGATGCTGTAAGGGCCTTGTTGGGCCAAAGGGCCTGTTTCCACACTGTAGGGATTCTGTGCTTCTATGTGTGACTCCAGATCCACAGCAATGTGGTTGACTGTTAACTGCCTTCTGGGCAATGAGGGATGGGCAATAAATGTTGGCCCAGCCAGAGATGCCCACATCCTGTGAATGAATGTTTTTAAAAAAGGGATGCTAGATGAGATATAACCGCCCCCCCCCCCACCCCCCCACCCCCAACATCAAAGACTGGAAATACGAACTGGGAACCTTTTCAGATATTGATTGTTTTAACAGACTAGGCCAAATTTGTTTTTGCTTTTGTAAATGCATCTTCTCTATTTTTTATTACTGGAACAATGGCTAATAATGTAGAAACAGCAATAATGGTTAGATGGCACAAATAGATTGATTTTATGTCATGAACTGAGATTGCCAGCCTAGGCATAAATGTAATGAAGTATCATTTGTATCCAAAAAAAAATTGTAGGCTGATTATATGGTCTGGCTATTGGCATTGTTCCTTTGGCTAGTTATTCTGTTCACTAAACACTACTCAAACAGCAAAGAAAACTGACTTTATATAATTCAGTTTATGAATGTATATTTGTGAGCAACTATATTAGATGTTTATAAATTTGGAGGGAATCTCTTAGCTGCTATCAACTTAGCTTGAACAGGAAAATAGACAAGTGTATGAGTATAATGCTGTATGCAGCTCAACAGCTTCCTGAAATTCACTGTTGCAACACTTAAGACTAGGCAGTATGGTGTAGTGGAGCTATACCAATCAAAATGCTAGTGCCTTTGTATAAAATGGAATTTGGAAGGCCTAATAAATGTTGCTTTATGCCCACTTTTTCTAAAAAAAACCTGATTTAAATTCTGTATTGCAAAAATCAGGTCTTGAAATGTTATAGAGACCTCTATTGGTAAGCAGAAGACCTTGGGGAAATTTCCTTTTATGCTCTAGATGTAGTGAGTTGCAAACAGTAATCCATATGCCATGGAAATATGTAGCCCAAGGATAAATGGAGTTTGATTTTAGTGGAGCTTTTTGTGTCATAAATCACTGTGATAGAAGAAAACAAGTTTGTGTGGCTAAGCTACGTGTAATTTTAGTGTTTCGTTATGTAAGAAATTTTACATCGTGTTCAGTACTTTTAAAATGCATGTTTTGTACAAGACTGTTATTTAAGCCTGAAAATCACAGCTGTAGCTGTCAACTGTGATATTTACTGTTCCATTATTTATTGGCCCTGAACAAACTGTTGAGGCAGATGGTTCAAGCACAGACTGTTTCCTGAATTTAAAACTGTGTTTTTATATTAAATTTTTACTTTTCAGTTTTACCAAAATTTGTGTTTGAATTTGTTCTGCAAATGTTATTTCTAAAGGTATTCCAGTAAATAGAGGCACTGTTTTACTCTATTCTCCATTTGAAACAAAATGTAGCTAAAGTTGTGTATGGTCACTGAAATATGATGCATACTTTTTGAAAATTTGCTCTTGAGCTTCACAGATGACCATGTTTGTATTACTGAATTTGGTTTCGTATTAACTGGCTATAGCTAACAAAAACTTGTTTTAGATAAAATATATTTAGTGTGTGTTTCATGTATTCCTTGTCAGAGCGAAACTTTTTATTCCTCCCAATTTGTTTGTTTGTGACATGTAGAAACTCAATTAATATTTATCCTTGGGTATGGTATTCTAGGAAGTTTTTACATCTTTAATCGCAAAATAAAACCATTGCTGTTGTTTGACAAACCACTGGATTTGTAGCCTTTCTTGAAGTATTTAAGCTTTTATTATTGCTTATTATTTTAAAGGTGACTAATCAGGTTAACCATAATTAGTAGGAAAATATTGTAACAGTTATTTACATTTTCTTAAAAGGCTTTTGTTTTGAAGGTGTCAGAATTTTTAACACAATTTATTTGCTTGAAGTAAATATCAAAGGTAAGCATTATTTCTCAGATTCAGGGAAAAAATCCTGCTAATAAAATGAATACAATAAGTGAAGGCTTTCTGACCTGTAATTACATAGCTAATTTCTGTTCTTACGATTTCAGGCAAGCAAGGAGTGTGTTCGAAAAGTTGGCTTTAGCTAGTGGTACTTGTAGCAAAAAAATGCAGAGTCTGAATTTTATGTTTGGCCAGAGAATCTGGAGAGTTGCCTAGTTTTCAGATGGTTTATGAAGCAGTTTGTATATTGCAAGTGTATGTATGCAGGTGTCACATGAAAATGATATCTCAGAACTATATGGTCCTTCTACTCGATGTCTGTTTCTTCCTAATGATGCTGTAATTTTTATTCACATCTTTGATAACTATCAACTCAGTGACTCTAATACTTACCTGGTCTTTCCCTCTCTGAAAATTGCAGCTTCTCTCAAAGCTTTGCCCATTTTCTTGCTTCCTGAGATCTCTTGATTTTGTTATTTGATGTTCACGAGGGCCCATTAGTTCTGTGTGCTCCAATGAACATAGCAAGAACTAGGAGCTGGCAATTCAGCCTCTTGAGCCTGCCCCACCATTTGATACGATCATGGCTGAGCTCATCTTGACCTCACCTACACTTCCCTGCTCATTCCCCATCACCCTTCAACCCCATAACTAATTATAAATCCATCTGGCTCATCAAATTTACTCGATGTCCCAGCATTCATTACACTCTGGGGTAGTGAATTCCATAGATTCATGACCTTTTGAGAGAGAATTTTTCCTCATCTCTGTTTTAAATCTGCTACTCCTTATCCTAACATTATGCCTTCTATGAAATAACTTGAGGAGCTGTATTCATGCTTTACGTATCTTATTGAACCTCCTTAGCCTTCTGCCTTATGCTGCTCGAACATTCGCCTAGCATTTTCTGCTTCTGACTTTTGTCTTTTAATTACATTTCTATGACCTGCTGCTGTTTTATCCAACTTGCTCTTGTACTTTCATTCTCCCAAAGTCTTTTCACCTTGTATTTATTATTGCTTTCAAACTCCCACTGATAATTTTTATGTTCACCTAATCAACAACTCAAAAAATTGCTAGTTGTGAAGATGATGCAAAGACTTGGCAAAAGAATTTAGATTAAGTAGGTAGGCAAGTGTGAGAAAATGTGAGGTTGTTCATTTTGGCAGGAAGAATATGAAAACAGAATATAATTTAAATGGAAGGAAATCACAGGTGCTACCATACAGAGAGATCTAGGTGTCCTTGTACATCATTGACAAAAAGTGTGCAGGTACAGCAAGTAATTGGGAAACAAATGTAATATTGGTATTTATTGCAAGGGGGATGAAGTACAATAGTAAACAAGTCCTTCTACAACTGAATAGGGTATTGGTGAGACCATGTTTGAAGTATTATGTTTAAATTTTGGTTGCCTTGCTTGAGCAGGGATATACTTTCACTGAAAGCAGTGCAGAACAGGTAGGCTCGGCTGAGGTAACACTGTGTGAAGCTGGATGAACACGGCAGGCCAAGCAGCATCAGAGGAGCAGAAAAGCTTGACGTTTCAGGTCGGGACCCTTCTTCAGAAAAGGTTAGTTAGGCTGATTCCTGGGATGAAGGAGCTGTCTTATGAAGAAAGGTTGAGCAGGTGAGGCTTATTTCATGGTAGTTCAGAATAATGATCTTATTGAAACATAAGAGACTCTGAAACCGATTTGACAGGATAAATGCTGAATGAATGTTTCCCCAAATTGGTAGGTAAGAACATGGGATGCAGTTTAAAAAGAAAGGGTCTTCCATTTGAGACAGGTGAGAACTTGCTTCTGAGTGTTGCTGTTTATCTTAGATAGCCATTGACACTGGTTTCGTAGATTTGAAGCTGAGTTCAAAAGAATTATTTTTATCAGAATGGTATTGTGATTGTAGATGTAATCAGGAAAATGGAGCAGTGGCCACAATCAGATCGCTCATGATCATCTTGAATGGTGGAGCTGGATGGAAGTGTCATATGACCAACTACTACTTTATTTGATTTAATGATTGGATTAACTTAGTTCACAGTTGATATCAAGATAATAAAATGTGAGGCTGGATGAACACAGCAGGCCAAGCAGCATCTCAGGAGATGCTGCTTGGCCTGCTGTGTTCATCCAGCCTCACATTTTATTATCTTGGATTCTCCAGCATTTGCAGTTCCCATTATCTCTCACAGTTGATATCAAACTGTTTTTGTCATGTCAACTGGATAGGCTAATTGCTAGGAAACATTATAAATTTGTAGTGAGGCAAAAATCATTACCATATTTAAATGACTTGTTTTATCACTTCCAAGGATCAGTGAGCTCTTTCAGTGATTGAGGTCATACAGTATATTGTACAGCAAGGACTCATGATCAAGTAGATGAATGACAATGAGATAACAAGGTGTAGAGCTGGATGAACACAGCAGGCCAAGCAGCATCAGAGGAGCAGGAGGGCTGATGTTTCGGACCTAGACCCTTCTTCAGAAATTTCTGAAGAAGGGTCTAGGCCCGAAACGTCAGCTCTCCTGCTCCTCTGATGCTGCTTGGCCTGCTGTGTTCATCCAGCTCTCCACCTTGTCATCTCAGATTCTCCAGCATCGGCAGTTCCTACTATCTTATATGAATGACAATGTTCACTATCATTCGTGACTCCTCGGATATTGAAGCAATACACGTTCAAATGCAATGAGATCTAGACAATCTCCAGTATGGGCTAACAAGTGGCAAGTAACATCTGTGCCACACAAATGCCAGGCCATGACCACCACCAATATGAAACACTCTAACTACCCCTTTACATTCAATGGTGTTACCATCATTGAATCCCCCAATATCAACACCTTGGTGGTATCATTGACCAGAAACTCAGCTGGACTCACTACATAAGCACAGTGGCTACAAGAGCAGGTCAGAGACTAGAAATGCTGTAGCGAGTAACTAACCTCCTGACTCCCTAAAGTCTGTCCACAATCTACAAGGCAAAAGTCAGGTGTGTGATGAAATACTCCTCGCATGCTTGGATAGGTATAGCCCCAACAACACTCAAGAAGCTTGTCACAACCCAGGACAAAGCAGATCACTTGATTAGCACTACACCCATAAGCACTACTCCCTCCATCACCAATGCTGTGTGCTGCAGTATGTACTGTCTGCGAGATTCACTGTAAAAATTTACCAGAGATTCTCATACAGTGCCTTCCAAACCCATGACCACTTCCGTAGGATGGACAAGGGCAGCAGATAGATGGGAACATCACCACCTTCAAGCTTCCTTCCAAGCCATTCATCATCTTGACTTGGAAATATATCACTGCTCCTTCATTGTCACTGGGTCAAAATCATGGAATGCCCTCCGTAATGGCACTGTGGGCCAACCTGCAGCAGGTGGACTGCAGCAGTTAAAGAAGGCAGCTCACTACCACCTTCTCAAGGGAAATTGGGGATGGGCGATAAATGCTGACAGCCAGTGATGCGTTCATCCCACAAGTGAATAAATTTTAAAAAAGCAAAGTTGGTTTGCAGGTGCAGCAGGTAGTTAAGAATGTAACTGGAATATAGTCCTTCATGACTGGAGGGATGGAGTTTAAAAACAGGGAGGTTATGCTGCAGACGTACAGGGTCCTGTTGAAGCCACACCTTGAGTAAACTGTATGTTTTTGGTCTCCATTTTTGAGAAAGGATGTTATGGCACTGGAGGGGGTGCAGAGGAGGTTCATTAGGTTGATTCCAGAGATGAGAGGATTGTTTTACGAGGAGGCGAATGAGTATACTTGGAGTATACTCATCGGAATTTAGAAAAATGAGGAGGGATTATACAGAAACATATAAAAATATGAAGAGAGTAGATTAGAGAAAAGCAGGGAAGTTGTTTCCACTGGTGGGTGAAGTTAGAACCAGGGAACACAGCCTCAAAATAAGGGGGAGCAGATTTAGGACTGAGTTGAAGAGGAACTTGTTCACCCAAAGGTATGTGAGTCAGTAAAATTCCCTGCCCAGTGAAGCATTTGAGTTTACCTCATTGCTTTAAAAAAAATTCAAAACTAGATTTTTGAACAGTGAAGCAATTGAGGGTTATGATAAGTGGAGCTGAGTCCACGAGGTGATCAGCTGTTATCTTACGGAATGGCAGAGCAGACATGAGGGGCCAGATGGCCTACTCCTGCACCTATTTCTTGTGTTTGTAGCACGTTTTTGTAATAAAATGATGCTGCTAGTTCTCCTCAGAAGTTAGTTCTACTGTTTTAAATTCAGACATGGTTCTCTATGCCTCTACATTTCATTTCATAGATTTTTTTTGTTGTTACAGCTGCAGAACCTTGGCCAGAAAATGCAACACTGTATCAACCCTTGAAAGGTAGGTGTTGCATTTTGGAATCAAATCTTTTAATACTTTGTATTGTATCACTTTTTTGTTTTTCCAACTAATTGTGTTATTGAATCAAAGATTCAGTGCATGTCATGGAAAGTTTTAATACTTGATGGTATTTCATCCTTTTAAGAAAATTTTACTGACGTGTGCCTGTCAAATAAACAACATACATGAAATCTCTACTTTATGATTTATTATTCAGCTAGTGTAAATAGCTTATTGTGAAATGATATGCTAGGAAACCCTATTGATAGGTTTACCAACAGTTGGGAAATGATTTGTAGGTCTATCAGATATTTAAATGTGGTTCTCATTAAAAAAAACATAAAATGCTTCACATTGGTAGAGACAGTTCAGTTTTCCTTTCGCAGCTCTTCATATATCATCAGCTCATGTTACGGCCCCCATTTGGGGCACAGCAGCCTGCTCCAGTTGTCAGTAGACTGCAAAGTAATGAAGACTAATGGGTTGCTGCCCCAGTCCTCTAAACCAAGGAATTTTTATTGCAGTGAACTTGTCATCTTTCTTTCTTCTGACAGAGTGAAATGTTTTATAATGTTAGCTTCAAATAGCTTTTTAGAATGCAATTGGAGACTTTTCTTGCTTTGGGTAAGCAATGCTAAAAGATTATTGTGTACTCATGGTCTGATTCAAGTGATAGAAAGAAATTTTATCTGTCTTTTTTGTCCTCTGATTATGCAGGTGAACAGATTTTGCTGTCAGACAATGCTTCCTGTCTTGCTGTTCAGGTAGGAATGTAAGCATGACGTTCTTCATATTAAAGATCAACTAATCAGATTGGATTCTTAATCAGTTTGAGAGAAAATACATATTCTGGTATAAAAACTTCTTTGAAACTCTAATGCTTATTTGCCTGAAAAACCTGTTGGCAGAGGATTGTCTCAGAAAATAAATGCACACGGAAAGTGGTGACCTGGGGATCACTAGGAAAGCTGGATTACCAAATTTAGATATTGTAATTTTTGTTTTTTTGAATGTCGTTGGCTCTGAAAAGTTATGGAAAAACTTATATAAGGAAAGAAAAATGCATAGGCTATTGATGGTCACTACGAGATGACTGGTAAATATTTTTAATCAACCTGTTCAGAAATGTTATGACACAGCTGGAGCAGGTGGGATTTGAACTCCAGGCCTACTGCTATTCAAATTATTGTGGATATCTAATTGTGGAAAAATTTGTCTTTTGTGATAGGTTATTTGCTTGACAGGGCTGTCAAATTTAATTCAATATTTTCGACACCTTCCTTTTTTCATAGGATTTTAATTTCGAAACAGAAGAAGGATGAGGCTTTTTTTTTCATTGAGTTGTGAGGAAGAGAAGTTCACTGTGAAAGAAAAGTGGAAGCACATGCAATAGGACTTTGAAAAGGGAATTAAATATATACTTGAAAAGGAAAAATTTGTTAGACTGTAGGTAGAAAGTAGAACTCAATTAATTGGACGGCTTTTTCAGAAATGCTGCCATACGCAGAATAGGCCAAACAGTGCTGTATAATTTGAAACATCTCACTTTTTTTTGTATTTTGCAATTGTTGTAAATTGTATAAGTAAGCAGTTATTATGCTTGAGTTTTGCTGGCGGTTTTACTTAAGTTCATTGTCTCATTTTGCTTCTAAATCTGCTTTCCTCATAAATTAGCACACTTCTTAATTCACATCTTTCAAATATATGAATCGGCGCTGCATGTGTTTCTAATAGACTGGACTTGATCAAGAAGCACTCTTATTTTAAATGTTGTGACATTTCCAAAAGGTGGTAGTTTTAACTAAAAAAGTAAGATTAAAGTTGTTTAGAAATTATTCAACCAGTTGTATCATCTGACTACAAATTATTCCTATAGCAATCTTAAATTAAAACAATGTTCAGTGAATTCTGGATTTCAACACATGTCTTTTTTAGTTGATGTTCATTCAGAGGTACAGTTTATTTGTGTGTGAAAAACTCAAAAGTACCAATGAATTTTAGATGATACTGGTTCTTCACTAGGGTTCTCTTAAACTAAGTCCTGTATTGTGGATGAGGACGTAATAAACAATGAGCAATGAAGAAAAGCTATTGCAAGTTACTCATTAATCTGCAATATTGATTTATTTCAGACTGTGCATAAAGTACAGTGAGTTGTAGTTACTTACATTTTACTTGCTAGTTACACAGAAAATGGATACTCGACCCAACAGGGCATGGCCAGAGTTAATGTTTCATATTTTTCTTCTTCCACAGTGCTTCATCTCACACTATCAACATTTCCTTCCTTTTATTTACCAGATTTTTTTCTCCTTCCCATACTTAGCCAACTTCCCATAAGTGTTTCAACATGATTCACCTCAACTACTCCATGGGATAGTAAGCTCCACATTGTAATTACTTTACGATTAAATACATGTCTCGTGAATTTCTTTTTAGAACCATTAATGACTGTTAGTTTTATTTTTTTTGTCCCCTACTTTTTGAACCTCCTTTGGTATTCCAGGCGTTTGTTTTCTGCATCCATGTTATTGCACCACATAAAATTTTGAAGAACTCTTCAGGTCATTCTTTATGAGAAAAGGAAGAGCCTCGTCATTCTTTCCTGATAACTACAATCATTTAATTATGCTAAGTCTTATGAATCTTTTATGCACATTTTCCTATGCCTCTTTAGCCTTTTTGAAATATGGATGCTAGAATTGAACACCATATCATAAGTATGATCTAAACAAGATTCTGCATAGGTTTAACATAACTTTTCTGTTTTTGAATGTCATGAATTTGGAAATGAGCCACAGTGCTTTGTCTGCATATTTTTTAGGCCGTTGTAAACCTCTGATACTTTCAATGGCTTGTGGACTCTATATCCCGTATTTCTTTACTCCATTTAGTCTGGTATTTGCATAAACTCCAACCAAATTGCACCATCTCAGACCTAGTTATTTTGTTTATGTACTTAACAATTGATTTTCCAAGTTGAATTTATGATATAGGAAATATTGCATATAGTAACTGTTTTAAAAAGTATTTCGGCTAAGGCACCATGAAATGTTTATGTAGCTACAGAAAATTCCTCGGTCATTTTGAAACATATGTGAAAAAGGTCGATTCCTGAAGGCATTGTCATCTTCCAGCAGTGCCTTCTCAAAGGCAATTTGTCAATTTATCACAAATAACAGCAATAAATTATGATCTGGAATGCGAATCATAGTGTTCTCTTAGAATTAGTCTTTCATTACTTTACCTAAAATACATGAACTCTTCTTTACAATCTAAATTTGTAGTTTTTGGTTTGTAAGCATTCATACTTCTGCATAGGATTACCACTTCTCTCTCTGCCAACATTCCACCTAAAATATTTAATGGGGTAGTTATTAACCCCACTCTTTAACAGTTGCATTGTCAAGGTGTGGGTGCAGGAGTGGTGATAAGTGGGTTGGAACTAAAGCCACAAAACATGATCTTGCTCACCATTTCTTTACAGCAGTGCATGAATGACTTTTTATACCCCTGTGATTTCCAGATTTTCTCTCAGCTGGTACATTTCTGTTTTCTTCCTGCCTGCCTTTAAATATTAAGGATAATGACTCTTGCATGCATCCAACATTGACATAGAAACTGTCTGGCTATCTGATTCTCATCTTAATGTTGCTGACGTCCAGGATCCATTTCTTTGCTTGATTTCTAGCTGCTGATTCAACCAGCTTTCTTAGTTCCAGTGATAGATTTGGATGAGGTCAATCCTTCCAACTACAATCTATGCCCCTGTAACTGATTTTAAAATGCCTTTACTATATTTATCCTGCAGAGTAATGTTAAATCAGTAGCAGGACCTTAACCGAAGTTGGAAGGAAAGGTTGTCACTTGGATAACTCAATTCTGGATGAATGAAGTAAATAGCTATATTATAAAGAACACGCCTCACTTCGGAAACTGTTTAATTGGCTGTAAAGAACTTTTGGATGCTTCAAGATAATGAAAGATGGTAAATAAATCTATAATAAATCAGTTCTTTGCTATTAGTCTTAGGGAGTATTAATTTGGTCGTAATGTTGCATTCAGTGTCTTGACCAATTGTTTTAAGAGGAAATGTTGATGAGAGAATATTTCAAATATAAAACAAGCACTAATCTCTCTATTTTTAAGTCCTAAACATATATTCAGGGTGACCAATAAAACAAAACTACTTAAGACAGAGTTAAAAGACAATCCTGTACTGATGGGTGCACCATGGAGTTGGGTGCAGTCCACTCCCTGAAGACTTTTAGTCATGCCCCACTGCTTGCTGCAGGTGCACTAGATTTGGCATGAATGCGGCTGCCACATATTACAGCATGGTCGATCAACAGCAGCTCCCATACCAGCCCTGGGCATTGACAATGGACAGGCATTAGTTTGGTGGCTTTGCACAGCGAATATGTGTCTTTGCTTTAGGGACAGGGTCATGATTGGTCCTTTTACTCTGCGGGGGCCAGGTTAAGAGGGCCTGGGTGTTGACGGTGGGGAAATTCAGTGATGGTCATGTTGTTGGATGTTGAAGGATGATGGTTAGATTCTCTGTTGCTGGAAGTAGTAATGTCTTGGCACTTGAATGGCGCAAATGTTACAGGGCATCTGTCAGTCCACATGTGGATATTGGCCAGGTTGTGCTGCATTTGAACATGGACTGCTTTAGTATCTGAATGGTACTGCAAATTGTACAATCATCAATGAACATCCTCACTTCTGACCTTATGATGGAGGGAAGGTCATTGATGAAACAACTGAGGATAGTTGAACCTCCGACACTAACCTGAAGAACTCTGCAGCAATTCCCTGGAATTGACCCCAGCAACAACCACCTTCCTTGATGTCAGATGTGATTCCAGCAAGCGGAGAGATTTCCCCACGATTCACATTGACTTCAGTTTTGATGGAGCTTCTTGATACCGCAATCAGTCAAACATAGCTTTGATTTCAAGCACAGTCACTCTCGACCTCATCTCGTCAATTGAGCTCATATTTGGAGCAAGGTTGTGATGAGATTGGGAGCTGAGTAACACTGGCAGATCCCAAACTGAATGTTGGAAAACGGGTTGTTGCTAAGCAAGTGCTGCTTGACAGCACTGTGATGACACCTTTCATTTTTTTTCATGCTGGAGAGTAGACAGATGGGACAGTAATTGGCTAGGTTGGATTTGTCATGCTTTTTGTGTACAGAACATATCTGGGCAACGTTCTGCCTTGTGATGTAGAGGCCAGAGTTTCAGGAGTATGTTAGGGATTGTTTTCTACAGTAATATGTTGTGGAGCCAACTAGTGGACACATATTTTATATCTAGTATTATGCAATGAAAAAGAGCTAATTAAAAACCTTGTAAGATAACCTGCAGGGAGAATTACAACAATATGATAGAATTTCATTTGAAAGTGAGATTGTTCATTCTGAAGCAGGGGTACTAAATTTGAAAAAGGGAAATAATGAAGGCATAAAGCACAAATTGGCTGTCACAGCTTGAGAAAACACATTAAAAGACAGGGGTCTACACAGGCAATGGATAATTTTTCAAGAACTAATACACCATGCATTCTTTCAATCTATGTATTCTTTTAAAGTGCAAAAACAAAAAAAAATTGGTTGTGTATTTAACAAACGAAGTTCAGGATTGTATGAGATCAAAAGAAAAGACCTATAAAGTTGCCAGAAACAGCAATAATTCAGAGGATTAGGAGGTTTATTGAATTAAACAAAAGAAGAAACAAGAAACTGGATGTGAGTTTGCTCGCTGAGCTGGAAGGTTAGTTTTCAGACGTTTCGTCACCATTCTGGGTAACATCATCAGTGAGCCTCCATTGAAGCACTGGTGTTATGTCCCGCTTTCTATTTATATGTTTAGGTTTCCTTGGGTTGGTGATGTCACTTCCTGCTCTTTTTCTCAGAGGATGGTAGATTGATTTGAAGCCAATGTGTTTGTTGATGGAGTTCCGGTTGGAATGCCATGCTTCTAGGAATTCTCGTGAGTGTCTCTGTTTGGCTTGTCCTAGGATGGATGTGTTGTCCCAGTCAAAGTGGTGTCCTTTGTCATCTGTATGTAAGGATACTAGTGATAGTGGGTCATGTCATTTTGTGGCTAGTTGATGTTCATGTATCCTGGTGACCAGCTTTCTGCCTTTTTGTCCATATAGTGTTTGTCACAGTTAGTGCAAGGTATTTTGTAGATGACGTTCGTTTTGCTTGTTGTCTGTACAGGGTCTTTTAAGTTCATTAGCTGCTGTTTTAGTGCGTTGGTGGGTTTGTGGGCTACCCTGATGCCAAGAGGTCCGAGTAGAGCAAACAGTCAATGGGGAACTTCAAACCAGCGTCTACAGGAAAACAACACATACGGACCAAATACTGAACTACAGGAGCAACCATCCCAACACCCACAAACGAAGCTGCATTAGAACATTATTACAACAAGCCACCACACACTGCAGGACAGAGGAACTACGAAGAGCAGAAGAAAATCACCTTTACAGTGTATTCAAAAAGAACGGGTACCCAATGAACACAGTCCGCCGATTTCTCAGCAAACAAACCCAAACAAACAGACAAAACGGGCCCAGAAACCATAACCACTCTCCCCTACATCAAAGACATTTCTGAAATGACTGCCAGACTACTCGGACCTCTTGGCATCAGGGTAGCCCACAAACCTGCCAATGCACTAAAACAGCAGCTAATGAACTTAAAAGACCCTGTACAGACAACAAGCAAAACGAACGTCATCTACAAAATACCTTGCAAGAACTGTGACAAACACTACATTGGACAAACAGGCAGAAAGCTGGCCACCAGGATACATGAACATCAACTAGCCACAAAACGACATGACCCACTATCACTAGTATCCTTACATACAGATGAGGAAGGACACCACTTTGATTGGGACAACACATCCATCCTAGGACAAGCCAAACAGAGACACGCACGAGAATTCCTACAAGCATGGCATTCCAACCGGAACTCCATCAACAAACACATTGATTTGGAGCCTATCTACCATCCTCGGAGAAAAAGAACAGGAAATGACATGACCAACCCAAGGAAACCTAAACAAATAAATAGAAAGCAGGACATAACACCAGTGCTTCATCGGAGGCTCACTGATGATGTTACCTAGAATGGTGATGAAACGCCTGAAAACTAACCTTCCAGCTCAGCAAGCAAACTCACATTCAGAAACTCAACCTGAACTACAAATCTTCTCAAAACTCGCAAAGAAGAAACTAATAAGGACAAGTTGATTAGAATATAAATGCAAACAACCTTTTTAAAAAAACATAAAAGTAGTCTGTAAAAGATTCTGTACAGACATTAAAAAGAATTTTTGGTTAAAACAAATGTGGGTTCATGACTGCCAGAGCCAGGAGAACTCAAAACAGGAACAAAGAAATTGCAGAGAAATCAAATGATTAGTGTGTATTTGCCTTCACTGCGGAAGATCCGTAATCTCTCAGAACAGAAACCCAAGTGGCTAGAAAGAATGAGTAGAAGGCAATCAGCCTTAGTAAGAAGATTGTACTGGAGAAATGTGTGGGACTGTGTTTGCGGGAGTGTCTATCTCAGACAGTTCCCCAGCAGCAACCGTACCAGGAAGATCCAACATGCAGTAATAGTCAATGCTGCGGATGGCCAAGGAGTACTCAACCTGTATGCCTTTGTTGTCAACTGTCAACATCCCGTGGGTTACCATTGAACAGAAACTGAACTGAACTAGTCATATAAATACTGTGGCTAAAAGAGCAGGTTAGAGGCTTGGAATCTTGCAATGAGTAACTCACCTGCCTCCCTAAAGGCTGCCCACCATCTACAAAGCACAGGTCAGGAATGTGTTGGAATACTCCCCAGTTGCCTGGACAAGTGCAATTCCAACAACACTTAGGAAGCCTGACACTATCCAGGACAGAGCATCCTGCTGGATTAGAACCACATCCACAAATACTCATTCCCTCCACCACTAACGCTCAGTAACAGAGTGTACCATCTACAATATGCACTGCAGAAATTCCCCAAGGTTCCTTAGACACCATCTTCCAAACCCATAGCTATGAAGGGCAAGGGGACTAGATACATGCGGACTCCATCCCCTGCATGTTCCCATCCAGGCCACATACCACCCTGACTTGGAAATATATTGCTGTTCCTTCAGTTTTGCTGGGTCAAAATCCTGGAACTTCCTCCTTTAACAGCATTACAGGTCTACCTTCAGCAAATTGACTGCAGAACTTCAAGAAAGTAGTTCAAAACCACTTTCACAATGACAACTAAGGATGGGCAATAAATACCAATGATTTCTACATCCCATGGATGAATAAAGAAAACCCAGTCTAAGTGTATTTTAAATTTTCCCAAGATAACTGTGTAGCCTGTGCTAGCTGCTTCTCTCATCTCCTGATTAATACCATCTGCCACACTACCACTACTCTTTGGTGGTCTATAAATAACTCCAACCAATGTCTGCAGCTCTTGTTTCTTAGTTCCACCCAAACAGATTCTGCACATTGTTCCTCAGATTTGTGGTTCTCCATAACTAATGTACTGATCCCATCCCTCTATTATCGGAGCAAATTCGCTTTCTTTTCCTTCTTTTGTATCTTTCCTGTATATCAATTATCTTTGAATATTCAGTTCTCAGTGCAGCCTTGTTTTTAAAGGCAATGATATGATACCCATGTATCTCTATTTGTGCCTTTAGATCATCTCCCTTGTTACGAATGCTGCATGGACTCAGGTAGAGTGTCCTTAACTTTGTCTTTTTAATATCCTTCCACTTTGAAGCATACTCTGTAATTGATTCTTTTCCTCCTGTCTAGACTCCTGAGCTTTTCAACTTCCTGCTGCAAACTTTACTCCCTTCCAATTTGGGTTACCCCCTCAGGTTCCCATCCCTGACTAGTTTAAATCCACCCCAATAGCACTAACAAGTCTCCCCACAAGGATAGCAATACCAGTTCCATTAACTTGTCCAGGTTATAGAAGTCTCGCCTGCCCCAGAATTGGCCCAGATTCCTCAGAAATTCTATGACTTTCCTCCTGTTATACTTCTTGGCCACATATTCAATTGAATAAATCCTGTTGTTGTGCTTATTTGCAAGTGGCTGTAGGAGTAATCTTAAAAGTTATGCTCTCCAGGTCCAGCTCTGTAATTTCCCTCCTAACTATCTGAAATCTACCTCTGGGACCTCATCCCTCTTCCTACTTATGTCATTCGTACTGTTGTAGACCACAACTTCTGGCACATTCCACTCACTGAGAAGGATGTCTTGTGGCTACTGTGTGACGTTCTTGACCCTGGCACCAGGAAGGCAGCACACATCCTGGAGACACATTTATGCCACAAATGCCCAACTGATCCCTGTCTATGAAATCTGCTGTAAGTATTGAACTTCCATTGTTCTTCCTCCTCCCAGTACAGCTGAGTCTCCTGTGGTACAATGGACTTGTTTCTGGCTGCTGCCAACCTGTCAGTGGAGGCAGCCAGAAGTTTGTTGGATTGGCTGAATTGCTGCAGGTCCACACCAAGGAGAACCAGAATGCCTGCCTACTGATCTTGTTCATTTCTGAACATGACCATGAAGTATCTCATTGCTGGGACATGGTCTTATCTTGCTATGGGCTTAATAGCTACCAGGTTGGCAACACTCTTACCAGTTGCAGTGGCTTGGGATGTTTCTCCTTTACCCATCTGCATTGCTGTGGCCTCCGATCCCACATTCCCATTGACCTCTGAGCTGGTACGTGGTCTGATGGAATGGAGATATGGTCTGACGTGGCAGGTAAGGGGCAAATCACCCATGGATAACTAAGGAAATAAAGGAGGATATCAAATTGAAAGCAAATGCATACAAAGTGGCAAAGATTAGTGGGAAACTAGGGAACTGGCAAATCTTTAAAGGTCAACAGAAAGCCATGAATAAAGCTGTAAAGAAAAGTAAAATGGATTATGACAGTAAACCAGCTCAGAATATAATAACAGCAAATACATAAAATGAAAAAGTGTGTCTAAGGTAAACATTGGTCCTTTAGAGGTTGGGAAGGGGATTTAATAATGGGAAATTTTGTCAGTTTTCACAGTGGAAGGCGCAAATAACATGATAATAATTGACGACAAAGAGGCTATGGCAAGTGAGGATCTCAAAACTATCATTATCTCTAAAGAGGTAGGATTGGGCAAACTAATGGGGCTAAAGATAGATAAGTCTCCCAGCCCTGATGGAATCTATGCAGGGTACTAAAAGAGTTGGTGGGGGAAAAATAGCAAATGCGCTCGTGGTAATTTACCAAAATTTGTTGCACTCTGGGGTGGTCCTGTCTGATTGGAAAACAGCAAATGTGACGCCACTGTTTAAGAAAGTAGGTAGAAAAAAAGCAGATAACTATAGGCCCATTAGCTTAACTTCTGTAGTGGGGAAAATGCTTGAACCTAAGGTTTTCACCAAGGAGAGGGACATGACAGATGTTGAGGTTAGGGATAGATGTTTGCTTACTCTAGGTCAAGTTGACATAAGGAAGGAGTAAGTGTTGGGTATCCTAAAAGACATTAAGGTGGACAAGTCCCCAGGTCCGGATGGGATCTATCCCAGGAACCTGAGGGAAGAGAGAGAGGAAATAGCGAGGGCTTTAACAGATATCTTTGCAGCATCCTTTAGACACGGGCGAGGTCCTGGAGGACTGGAGACTTGCTAATGTCCCCTTGTTTAAGAAGGGCAGCAAGGATAATTCAGGTAATTATTGACCGGTGAGCCTGACGTCAGTGGTAGGGAAGCTACTGGAGAAGGTACCGAGGGATAGGATCTATTCCCATTTGGAAGAAAATGGGCTTATCAGTGATAGGCGACATGGTTTTGTGTAGGGAAGGTCATGTCTTACCAACTTAATAGAATTCTTTGAGGACGTGCAAAGTTGGTTAAGGGAAAGGCTGTAGATGTCATATACATGGACTTCAGTAAGGCATTTGATAAGGTTCCACATGGCAGGCTGATGGAGAAAGTGAAGTCACATGGGGCCCAGGGTGTGCTAGCTAGATGGATAAAAAACTGGCTCGTCAACAGGAGACAGAGAGTACTAGTAGAAGGGAGTTTCTCAAATTGGAGACCTGTGACCAGTGGTGTTCCACAGGGATCTGTGCTGGGACCACTGTTGTTTGTGATTTTTGTAAATGATTTGGAGGAAGGTGTAGGTGGTCTGATTAGCAAGTTTCAGATGACACTAAGATTGATGGAGTAGCAGATAGTGAAGGGGACTGTCATAGATTACAGCAGAATATAGATAGACTGGAGAGTTGGGCAGATAAATGGCAGATGGAGTTCAATCCGTGCAAATGCGAGGTGATGCATTTTGGACGATCAAATTCAAGGGCGAACTATACGATAAATGGAAAAGTCCTAGGGAAAATTGATGAACAGAGAGATCTGGGTGTTCAGGTCCACTGTTCCCTGAAGGTGACAACGCAGGTCAATAGGGTGGTCAAGAAGGCATATGGCATGCTTTCCTTCATTGGACTGGGTTTTGAGTACAAGAGTTGGCAGGACATGTTGCAGTTGTGTAGGACTTTGGTTCGGCCACATTTGGAGTACTGTGTACAGTTCTGGTCGCCACACAACAAAAAGCATGTGGATGCTTTGGAGAGGGTGCAGAGGAGGTTCACCAGGATGTTGCCTGGTATGGAGGGTGCTAGCTATGAAGAGAGGTTGAGTAGATTAGGATTATTTTCATTAGAAAGACGGAGATTGAGGGGGGGGCCTAATTGAGGTCTACAAAATCATGAGGGGTATAGACAGGGTGAATAGCAAAAAGCTTTTTCCCAGAGTGGGGGACTCAATTACGAGGGGTCATGAGTTCAAAGTGAGAGGAGGAAAGTTCTTTACACAGGGTGGTGGGTGCCTGGAACGCGTTGCCAGCAGAGATGGTAGACGCAGACACGTTAGCGTCTTTAAGATATATTTGGACAGGTACATGGATGGGCAGGGAGCAAATGACACAGACCGTTAGAAAATAGATGACAGGTTAGACAGAGGATCTTGATCAGCGCTTGCTTGGAGAGTCAAAGGGCCTGTTCTTGTGCTGTAATTTTCTTTGTTCTTTATTCTAATTAAGGAAGAACTAGTGAGACATTTGGACGGATATTGTCCCGGGCAGACACAGCATGAGCTCATGAAAGGCAGATCACATTTCACTAATTTACTGGAATTCTTTTGAGGATATTACAAGTATGGTGAGCAACAGGGAACCAATAGATGTGGCATATTTGGATTTTCAGCTGGAATTTGACAAGGTGCGGCACAAAATGCTGTCGCATAAGATAAAGGTCCGTGGCTTTAATGGTAATGTATTAGCATGGATAGAAGATTGGTTAACTAACAGAATGCAAACAGTGGGGATAAATGGCTGTTTTTCTGGTTGGCAGTCAATGGCTAGTGGTGTGCCTCAGGATCAGTGTTGTGACCGCAAATGTTTACAACTCACATGGATGATTGAGAGTTGGAGACGAAGTGTAGTCTATCAAAATTTGCAGTGACACTAAAATGAGTGAGAGAGCACTGAAAGTCTGCAGAGGGATATAGATAAGTGAATGGGCAAGGGTCTGGCAGATGGAGTACAATGTTGGTAAATGTGAGGTCATCCATTTTGGTAGGAGTAACAGCAAAATGGGCTATTATTTAAATGGTAAAAAATGGCAGCATGCTGCTCTGCAGCGTGACCTAGGTTCTCTTATGCATAAATCACACAAAATTGGTTTGCAGGTGCAGCAGATAATTAAGAAGGCAAATGGATTTATTGTCCTTTACTGCTAGAGGGATGTTGTTTAAAAATAGGGAGCTTATGCTGCAGCTGTATAGGGGGCTGGTGAGGCCACACGTGAAATGCTGTATACAGTTTGGTCTCTTGAGAAAGGATGTACAAGCACCGGAGTGGGTACAGAAGAGGTTTACTAGGTTGATTCCAGAGTTGACAGGGTTGTCTTATGAGGAGAAATTGAGTAGACTGGGACTATACTCCATTGGAATTGAGAAGAATGAGAGGGAGCTTTACAGGAACATACAAAATAATGAAGGGAATAGATAAAAGAGAAGCAGGGAGGTTGTTTCTACTAGCAGGTGAAACTAGAACTAGGGGGCATAACCTTAAAAGGGGGAGCAGATTTAGGACTGAGTTGAGGGGTAACTTGTTCACCCTAATGGTTGTGAATCTGTGGAATTCCCTGCCTAATGGAGCAGTTGATGCTATCAGGTTAAATGTTTTTAAAGCAAAGTTAGATTTTTGAGCAATAAAGTAATTAAGGGTTCTGGTGAGCGTGTGGTAAGTGGAGCTGAGTCCCCGAAGAGACTAGCCATGATCTTATTGAATGGCGGAGCAGGCTTGACAAACCAGATGGCCTACTCCTGCCCCTATTTCTTATGTTCTTATATGTGCCATTGGAGTTGACAACAATGATTTAATGTGGCAAGCTTTGTAAGATGCGGTGTGAAAAGTGCTTCACCTCATTGGAATCACCAAACCCGAAGCAAATCGAACAGCGAAAAGTAGTTGACTCTCAAGTTGCGCTCTGAAATGGCCCAGCAACACATTCAGTTATATCAATCGCTATGAAGTCTGAAAGAAGTGAAACTGGACAGGCCTCATGGGATCAACCTAGGCACCAAAAAAGTCAACAGCAGAGAAAGCCCTGTCAATCCTGCAAAATCCTTCTCACTGACATCTGGGGTTCAAAACTGGGGGAGCTCTCTCATAGACAAGTCAAGCACCAACCTGACATGGTCATTTTCATGGCATGATACCAGACAGAAATGTCCCAGGTGCCATCGTCACCTTCTCAGGATATGCCCTGTCTCACCGACAGGACAAATGCATCAGAGGTGGCAGTACTGAGGTATACAGTTGAGAAGGAGTTGGTCTGGGAGTCTGCAACATTGACCGTGGACTCTACGACATCTTAAACAGCAGAAGCAGCAAGTGATCGACTGAGCTAAGCAATCCCACAACCAACAGGTCAGATCTAAGCTCTGCAGCCCTGCCACATCCAGTATGAATGGTGGTGGACAATTAGACAATACATTGGAGGAGGAGTCTCCATAAATATCCCCATCCTCTATGATGGAAGAGCCCAACACAGCAGTGCAAAAGATAAGGCTGAAGTATTTGCACCAATCTTCAGCCAGATGTGCAGAGTGTATGATCCGTTGCAGCTTCCTCCTGTGGTCCCCAACATGACAGATACCAGTCTTCAGCCAGTTCAATTCACTCCATGCATTATCAAGAAATGGTTGGAGGCACTGGATATTGCAAAGGCCTAACAACATTCTGGCAATGGTATGAAAGATTTATGCTCTAGAACTTGCTGCTGTCCTAACCAAGCTCTTCCAGTATAGCTACAATGCTGGCATCTACCCAACAATGTGGAAAATTGCCCAGGCTGGACAAACTCTCTACTGAATGGAGTCATACCTGGCTTGTAGGAAGATTGTTGTGGTTGTTGGAGGTGAAGTCATCTCAGCACCAGGACTCCTCTGCAGGAATTCCTCAGGGCCGTGTCCTACAGCCCAGTGATCCTCAGCTATTACATCAATGACCTTGCCTCCTTCATAAGGTCAGAAATGGGCATGATTGCTAATAATTGCACAGTGTTTAGCACCATTCACGACTCCTCAGATACTGAAGCAGTCTGTGCTGAAACGCAAAAGGATTCGGATGATGTGAGGAATTCATTTTACACTTACGTGAGGAATAAGAGAATGGTCAAAGAAAGAGTAGGGCCGATCAGGGATAGCATAGGGAGCTTGTGTGTGGAGTCTGAGGAGGTAGGGGAAGCCCTAAATGAGTTTTTTGCTTTTGTCTTTACGAAAGAAACGAACTTTGTAGTGAATGAAACCTTTGAAGAGCAGGTGTGCATTGCTGGAATGGATAGAGATAGAGAAAGCTGATGTGCTGAAAATTTTGTCAAACATTAAGATTGACAAGTCGCCAGGCCCGGACCAGATTTGTCTGCGGCTGCTTTGGGAAACGAGAAATGCAATTGCTTCGCCACTTGCGAAGATCTTTGCATCCTCGCTCTCCACTGGAGTCGTACCTGAGGACTGGAGAGAGGCAAATGTAATTCCTCTCTTCAAGAAAGGAAATAGGGAAATCCCCGGCAATTATCGACCAGTAAGTCTCATGTCTGTCGTCTGCAAGGTGTTAGAAAGGATTCTGAGGGATAGGATTTATTGATTGATGGCTTGATTAAATGCAGTCAACACAGCTTTGTGAGGGGCAGGTCATGCCTCACAAACCTTATCTAGTTCTTTGAGGATGTGACTAGAAAAGTTGATGAGGGTCAAGCTGTGGATATGGTGTATATGGACTTCAGCAAGGCATTTGATAAGGTTCCCCATGGTAGGCTCATTCAGAAGGTCAGGAGGAATGGGATACAGGGGAACTTAGCTGTCTGGATACAGAATTGGCTGGCCAACAGAAGGCAGCGAGTGGTAGTAGAAGGAAAATATTCTGCCTGGAAGTCTGTGGTGAGTGGTGTTCCCTTGGGACTCTGCTGTTTGTAATTTTTATTAATGACTTGGATGAGGGGATTGAAGGATGGGTCAGCAAGTTTGCAGACGACACGAAGGTTGGAGGTGTCGTTGACAGTATAGAGGGCTGTTGTAGGCTGCAGCGGGACGTTGACAGGATGCAGAGATGGGCCGAGAGGTGGCAGATGGAGTTCAGCCTGGATAAATGTGAGGTGATGCATTTTGGAAGGTCGAATTTGAAAGCTGAGTACAGGATTAAGGATAGGATTCTTGGCAGTGTGGAGGAACAGAGGGATCTTGGTGTGCAGATACATAGATCCCTTAAAATGGCCACCCAAGTGGACAGGGTTGTTAAGAAAGCATATGGTGTTTTGGCTTTCATTTAACAGGGGGATTGAGTTTGAGTCGTGATATCTATAAAACTTTGGTTAGACCGCACTTGGAATACTGCGTCCAGTTCTGGTCACCCTATTATAGGAAAGATGTGGATGCTTTGGAGAGGGTTCAGAGGAGGTTTACCAAGATGCTGCCTGGACTGGAGGGCTTATCTTATGAAGAGAGGTTGACTGAGCTCAGACTTTTTTCATTGGAGAAAAGGAGGAGGAGAGGGGACCTAACTGAGGTATGCAAGATAATGAGAGGCGTATATAGAGTTGATAGCCAGAGACTATTTCCCACGGCAGAAAAGGCTATCACGAGGGGTCATAGTTTTAAGCTGGTTGGAGGAAACTATAGAGGGGATGTCAGAGGCGGGTTCTTTACACAGAGAGTTGCGAGAGCATGGAATGTGTTGCCAGCAGCAGTTGTGGAAGCAAGGTCGTTAGGGACATTTAAGAGACTGCTGGACATGCATATGGTCACAGAAATTTGAGGGTGCATACATGAGGATCAATGGTCGGCACAACATTGTGGGCTGAAGGGCCTGTTCTGTGCTGTACTGTTCTATGTTCTAGAGCTTGGGCTGACGAGTGGCAAGTAACATTGGTGCCACGCAAATGACAGGCCATACCATCACCAATCAGAAACCGTCTGACCACCGCCCATTGATGTTCAATCGTGTTACGATCACTGAATCTCCTACAATCAACATAGTTGGGGTTACTATTGACCAGAAACACAACTGGACTCACCAAATAAACAGAGTGGCTACAACAGCAGGTCAGAGGCTGGGAATATGGCAGTGAATAACGAACCACCTGACTCTCCTGTCTACCATCTACAAGGCACAAATCAGAAATGTGATTGAATACTCCCCGCTTGCCTGGATTGGTGCAGCTGTAACAACATTCAAGAACCTTGGCACCATCCAGGACAATGCAGTCTGCTTCGTTGGCACTGTATCCATTCCCTCTGTCACTAAAGTTCAGTAGCAGCAATGTGGACTATCTACAAGATGCACGGTAGAAATTCACCAAAGATACTTGGGCAGCACCTTTCAAACTCACAGCAACCTCCATATAGAAGAGCAAGGACAGCAGATTACACATGAACATCACCACCTTCAATTTTCCCTCCAAGCCACACACTGTCCTGAGTTTCAAATATATTGCCATTTCTTCACTGACACTGGGTCAAAGTTGGGCATTTCCTCCCGAACTGTGGATCAACCCGCAGCAGGTGGACTGCAGCGGTTTAAGAAGGCAGCTCATCACTACCTTCTTAAGGGCAACTAGGAGTGGGCAATAAATGCTGGCCAGCCAGCGATGCCCATATCCCACAAATAAATAAGTGTCAGATTCTGTCATTAGATTTTGAAATGAAGGGGGCTGCAAGCTGAAAGAATCAAAAGAGGAATTTGGGGCAAAGTTGTCATCAGCATTCAGCACTGATGAAGTGAAGAATGGAAAACCATAAAAATAATCCAACCTCAAGTGGCGGTTGTATGGAGTAATTTTGGCTGAAGATTGAAAAGTGAAGACTGAAGCTGAAATGTTGTGTACTGGAAGTAGGGACCATAGTAGAGGTAATGGGAGTGTCATTTTGCATGACTGAGAATATATCTATTCTGAATAGATTACATTTTGTGGCAAAGGTGTGAGGGATAGGTTCGCATAGATAGCATTTGGGGTATAGATGGTAAAGTGATAAAACATACGGATTAGGGTTTCAAAACAGGAAAGGCAATAATGAAAGTAAAAGTGGAAGTACAAGGAAGAACTTGACGGTTAACACCACAAATGGCGACATGACACTGAACATTTCATTGAATGGTGTACCAAAACACCACCTCTCCGGATTTAGCTGAAGATGGTAGTTGGGTAGTTGATGAATTTAAAGCCAAAAGGCATGCAGATGATCGTCAGAACGAAGAAAGGGATACCTGTAGTTTTACTGACGTTAATATGGCATAGACTGAAGAAAACAAAAGGTAAGCTTTAGTGTTAAACTCTGATTTTTTTCAAACTGAATCCTCATAGGACATAATCTACCTACAGCATGCTGCACTCACTCCTGTCTGATTTCAGTAGTTAAATAGAATATAGGAAGCTGCTTTGACTGATTCAGAATGTTTTATGCTTGCAAAGCCATGGCCTGTAAATTCCATCTACGAGTGATGAGGAAACAAATCCTAAAATTACTGATGAGTGTACAGTGTCATCATTTATCATTTCTAGACCTAATTTGTAGAACAATAATCAGATTGTTACACCATTTGTATTGTTCATAGGGTAAAATAGATTGATTTTGAAAATGATTATAGCTGGATGGTAAATTACATTCTCAGGATTGAGGAAATTAGTTACCTTGTTTACAAAAGTATTTAATAGAATTAACATCTTAATTTGTGTTAAATTGCAAATGGATCCATTAGACTAATCAAATTAAGAATTCATTCTGACTCAAATGAAGAATGATGCATTTTTTATGTGTAACCACCTTAGTTCAGTTATGCACAGTATAACTAAAATTTAAAACAAGGTTGTAACAGGCCCCAACTGCATTTGGTTGTTTTAAGCTATTGACTGCAAAGGGAAGCATTTAAACAAAGCTATTTTCTGAGTTTGATGAAACATTATACACCTGTCTAAATTAAACATGCAATAAATGAACATAATGTGAAGTGTAATTTTCATTTCACTGTTTAGAATGATTGACAATGTAAGTAGCATGTGAAATTGACAACAGTATTTGAACTTTTTTGGGGGATACATCTTCTGAATTTCCTTCAAATTTTCTTTTCTTTTTCTTTTTTTGTCCCATTTCATTAACTATCACTTTCTGCATCCAATCATTTTGTTCTTGAGCAACTGTTCAGTGAAGAATGCAATCTGAATCTTGCCTTCCCCTCCTGTTAATTAAAAAGACTCATTCAACTTTGATACCGGCACAGGTGATGACAAACATGATAAAACTTGTCATTGTATTTGGACAACATGATGCGTTGAAGCCACTTATTGGATATGCAAATTGTCGGGCTTTGGAGTAGCATTTATTGGATGGTTTTCATGTTTTTGCAACAATCAGTTGTAAGTGCTCTATAAGTGACCACTGTCAAAGGACTATTGTCACAGTTCGTCAAATTTCTGATTTAATTGTTAGAAAGTTCAATATTTTCTCTTTGGTAATTTGGTGAAAACAGTAGGCAAGCACCTTCAGCATCAAAAATTTAAAAAGTTAATGTACATGTATCTGTCTTAACCTCAAGGTGTTTGATTCATACTTGATTCGTAATCATGATCTCAACGTAACTGAGAATTTATTTAAACAGAAGCAGATCACCGGGTAAACTAAATTCTGTGTAAGTGTCCCTAATTCCTGTTGCAGAGGAAAAGCCAAAATGAATCTCAAGCTTTAAATAACTGTCATGTTTATGCTGTGACACTTAGAAATTACATAAGCAGGTGAGACTGATATATTTTTCATTATGCTGAGAAATGTTATTATAGCATAAATTATTTTTTCTAGTAAAACTTTTTTTCTTTTTGCTGGGAAACTTGTGTGTTCTTGTAGAAATAGCAGTGACATCATTGGCTTATAGATGCATGTCATCAAACTTGGGATCTTCAGTTTGCTTGTGTCCCAAGAGGCATCTATCATGTGACAGCAGCTTCCTTGCTGGATTGTGGAGCTAAGTTATGACTTATGATGACTGCTGGGCTCTCTGGAGGGCATCTTTTAGTAATTTTCCTAGGCCAAATGAATTATGATTGCCTGATGATAGAAAAATCATTCTCCTTCCTCATTCATCTAAAGAATTATTTCCCATGGTGTTACTTTTTTGGTTTCCTTTTAATTAACTTCACTAATTATGACAAAAGCAGGGTTCTAGTCATGAGCCAAATTTGGAATTTTAAGAAAAAGTATGTGGCATATAATTTTAAAATAACGCTTAATTAAAAGTAGAAACAGTTCTTTTACCCATAAATTACAAAATGGAAACTATAGTCCAATTCATTGTAAGGTCCAAAGTCTTCTATTTGATCTACTTGTCAGTCAAAATACAGTGATATAAATCGAATCTTACTTGATAAATAGTGATAGGTGAAGCCTCCCTGAAGCAGGAATATTTGCTCATCAGGCTCTTTTAGACAGAATAGGTGTCATTGAGTTTGGCTGATTCAAATGGAACTCCATAGTGTTAACAGAAATCACATATCTCACATACGATATTGAATCAAGGAACCTACAAAAGATTGTTCACCCTGCAGAATTTTATAATGTATTTAAAGGAGAATGCTTTGACTATCTGATGATTGCTTTCTAATATTTGTACTTCGGTCAGTGTGCAGAAGTTTCCTACATCACGTGGCTTTTGTGCATTCTCTGAATAAAAACTAAATGGTTTCAAAGTAATATGTATAACGTTTTGTACAAAACCAGAAAGTGTGCCAAGTACATTCTAGTCCTTTTATACTGTAATTCAGTGTTAGTTGTTACTCATGGCGTGATACAGTCTCTCACCCAAATGTGTAAAATTACAGAATTCTGAAGATGTAAATATTGCAAAGGACAAGGCCATTTGGGCCATTGTGTCTATGCTGACTCCTGATGGAAGTACCAAATTAACCTATTCTTCTGTTCTTCCAACAATACCAGCTGTTACATTTCCTCTTCAAATTATTTGCCCAATTCCCTTTTGAATATTATAACATGAATTTACTTCCATCACCCTTTGCCATATCAATAAGAATATAATTTGTATTCATATATCATATTAAATATGCCATAACACGATACTTCGCAGGATTGTTATAAGACAAAATTTGACATCAGGTTACACCAGAGATGAGGGCTGATGACCAAAAGCTTACTGAAAGTGATAGGTTTTAAGGCAAATCTTATAGAAGGAAAGAGAGGCACAGTGTGTTGGGGAAAGAGTTCCAGAGTTTAGGTTCCTCATGGCTGATTGCACGATTAAAATTAGGGATGTTCAAAAGTACAGATATCTGAGGGTTATAAGGCTGTCAGGGATTGGAGGTGGGAAGACAGACCATGAAGGACTTGTAAAAAGGGACGAAACTAGTTTGTTTTGTAGGACTGAACTTGAGTATTGCTGCAAAAAGGCTAGCATCGTCAAGTAAAAACCGAAAGAACTGCAGATACTGTCATCAGAAACAAAAACAGAAATTGCTGGAAAAGCTCAGCAAATCTGGCAGAATTTTCAAAAAACAAGTTATTCATTCGTTTTGTGGTATGTGGGTGTTGCTTGGCTGGCCAGCATTTATTGCCTGTCCCTAGCTGCCCTTGAGAAGGTGGTGGTGAGTTGCCGCCTTGAACTGCTGTAGTGTTCCTACATATCTGCTGTTCTTGTCCTTCTCGATGGAAGTGTTCGTGGGTTTGGAAGGTGCTGCCTGAGGACCTTTGGTGAATTCCTGCAGTGCATCTTGTATATAGATGCTCAGTAGCAGCAGTGTGTACTGTGATGGAGGGAGTGGATGCTTGTGGATGCAGTGCTTACAGCATCTGTGAAGAGAAATCTGAGTCAACGTTTTGGGTCCAGCGACCCCCCCCCCACCCCCACCCCCCACCCCCCCACCCCCCACCCCCCCCACCCCCCAACCCCCCCCCCCCACCCCCCAACCCCCCACCCCCCCCCCCCCACCCCCCTTTGAGGAGTGTTGTTAAAGTTGTGTGTTTTGGACTCGTCAAGATAATTCCCAAGAATACCAATTCATGGGCCAAACCAACATTTGTGTTGCATGAGAAGAAAATGCTGATTAGTTGACAGATTGATTCTAATTGGAATAGGTGTGCCATGGAAATTGCTCATTAATGATGATTAACAGTTAGCTTTTAGACTTTGTTTAAATTTTAAGCTAGGCAAGTTGACTGTGATTCGTCATGGCATTGTTGAAGGAATAAAAGAGAATGGCTGTTGATACTTTGGTTGAAGCAGGCACAAGATGTACACCTGTCTTTGTGTGTCTGTTTTGCTCTCTCGAGCTTAGACACTAGCAGGTGGAAAGCAATTTGGAACAACAGTAATGATTCACTGATACATTTCTTCTTTGTTTTTTTCTGTCCCTGTACTGATATATGTAGCTTCCAGTACATGTGTGCACCACACTGATCTCAACTAACATTCTAAAATAATTGTCAGCGTAATTCTTCGCTTACCTAGGATTATACAGTACGTGTTGTCCAGTTGCAGAATTACAGTCGCAAGTTTTGCAAGTGTCCGCAGTTGGATGTGGTCAGTACGTTACTTGTTGTGAACAGCTGAAGGGCTCCACTGTTTGGTACGATTCACTAGCCTTTGGATTTAATGGCCTACATACCCGCTGCTTAATTTTATGTACTGCATTACTGACTGGTCTAATAGACAGAGTGTATTTCTGACTTGACAGCAGCGTCCTGTTGGTGGTGAATGTGACTTGTGTTACCATTGCATAGTAACATTGTGAGGCAGCTAGATTCTCCTCTCACACAAAAGTTTGTGTTATCTTACGTTACTGTTCCAGAATAATCTGCAGCAAATTGGACACTGGAACAAACCTGTCAGGAGTTTGTGCGATTATGTGGCAATGAATGATCTGATCAGGCTAGCCACGATCCCATGGAATTTGATGTATCCTATTTCAGCATCAAATTTGCACAAATGATTCGGGTTGTATTCACAAATTTCTGATAAGGCAACTGTCTATCAGCATTAATGGGTGCTTTCTCCACAGCATGTCCATTTGCCAACTAACCAGCACTCTCCTCTCATATATGTCTTAAATGTTGGCTTCCCCTTCCATGGGTATTTTTGAGAATTGTCCTCATGAGTTCAAGGTGAAAAGCTTTGACAACGTGTTCTTTCTCAGCCAGACTCAAGAATTGAACTGTTATCTCTCACGGAACTTCTTAAATGTAAGCTAGTGAGTACAGGGATTGTGAGTGAGCAAAGCTTTCTGCAAGTGCATGGGTGAATGTTTAATTAGTAGATGATTTTATGGTCATGGAAATTGACAGCCATAGTAATTCATATCCTAGTGGTTTGAAGCTAATGTTCAGGTCGAATATGATGTCAAGTTTATCAATAGCATAGTTAAACTTCAGTAATTGGATAGGAAAAACATGGAGTGGATGGTGAGGAAAGAGAATTTGTGATGAGGTTCAAAGATGATTGGCTTTGGTCTTCCTATTATTTTACACTCATCTAGTAGTGGATGATAGAAAAGCGGAATGATCTCTTCAAGACAGTGGATGAGTTGAGAGAGTTGGTGAGCTTCAGCTAGGTTTCATCACTATATATTTGGACATTCCCCAACTTTTCAGATGATCACGATTGGGAGCAAGAGAGAGGGTGAGTTCATGTACATTTGGGAGATGTGTTTGAATAAATTTCAGCAAGAAAATATAGTTTGTTTTAAGAGGAAAAATGAAGGCATTTCTAAAAAGCAATAATTTTCATTAATGAGAAATTAGGGTGAGTCCTTTGAGAGGCGGAGAAAGGAGGAGGGAAGTGTGTATGAGAGGCAGGGAAAGAGCATGTGTACGTGAGGCAGCAAGAAGGTAAGTGTGTGCAGGTCGTACTTGTGAATGGGAGATGGTGAGGGAGAGGGCATTGACAAGAGTGGTAGCAAGGGAGAGGCACGTCAACAGAAGGCAGAGAAAGAGAGCACGGGTAAAGGAGGGAGGGAGCACGCAGGGAGATGGAGCAGAGAGTGCACATTGGAAAGAAGGTGGGAATTTGTGTGTATAGTTTTGTAAGCAGTAATTCACTTTTCTCTATTCCCCTCCCTCCTCTTGCCATACTGGTCCTCCACCTCCCCGCAAAAGGAAATCCTGTCCACAAAGATTAGGAGAGGCAGTGTTATTTAAACTGAACTCCTTAGCATTCCCAGACCTTGCCTGTTGATATTCGTTTAATCTCTATCTAGCTCTATGTTGGCAAAAATTCAGTTAGCTCTGTTGCTTTGCACTTCTTTTTGTCAGTTTTTGCTAATTTCTCATGAATGAAAGAATTGCTTTTTAGAAAAGTCTTCATGTTTCCTGTTAAAGCAAACTATAATCTTGCTGAAATTTTATTCAATTCTCTCTCTCTTTCTCGTGCTCTTGCGTTCCCTCCCTCGCTTCACCTCCCTCCCTCCCTTTCTCCCTCCCCCCCGTCTGTCTCTCTCTGTCTCTCTCTCTCACGCGCGCGCTCTCGCTCTCTCTCTCTACCCCTCCCCACCATTCCACTGTAAGACAGAAATTGATTTGTGGTATTCCAAGTGAAAAGGTTCTTAAATGCTGAATCTATAAGATTCACTTCAGCAACTCACCAAGGCTCCTTTGAGAGCACTTTCAAATATATAATTGTTACCATCTGCAAGGATATGAGCAGCAGATACATGTAGGGGGTGATCACCAACTGCAAGTTCCCTCCAAGCTGCCTACCAACCTGACATGGAATAATATTGCCATTCCTTCATTTCTGGGGTACCCTACCTAACAGCATTCTGAATGTTCTTGCATCGTGTGGACTTCAGCAGCTCAAGAAAAACAGCTCACAATCTCTTTCTTGAAGTCAGTTCAGGAAGATCAGTAAATGCTAGCCTGGCCAGCAATGTCCCCGTCCTGTGAAATAACTAAAAAGAAGTATGCTTTTATTGCTTTCATAACTGATATTTAGCTTGTGAAAGGTATTGCATGAGAAATGGAGAACAACTTAATAATTTTCTGAAACGAGTGGAAAAAGGAATTAATTTCAAATTTAAGTAACTTCTATTGAGCAAACAAGGAAAATCTTTCCTAAAGTATTGAAAACCAATTCCTACATCTCCAACTAGTGACAGCGTCAAGCCCCAGTGTTGAGCTTAATTTGGTTCAGATGAAGATTTAAATGAAGGGCATCACGGTCATTGTTATCGTCATGGAGGTGAACAATTGAATGAAAGGCCCTTCAGTCCCTCAAGTCTGTGCTGGTCAAAACCGGTCTCATTTTCCAACATTAGTGTAGGCAGTTTTGGTATTAGTTTTTAAGTACACTGTGAACTTTTTCTTTCTGATAATCACAAGTCAGGCTGTCCTTTTATACTATAAAAGTTTTACATTGGGACTGGACACAGAATGGAGCACAGTGGAAAGCTGGTCTCTCTTGATCTCTAAGATTTTTATTTAAGTATCCTGATCAACTGTTCAAAGGCAAAATTAAATCAACTTTGGCAGTTCCAAAACAGAATATCGCGCTACATTAAACTATTAGCCTTATTCTACAATACTCTAATATATTGCACCCACTACACAAAGTACTTCACTGTAGTAAAGTTTAACATTTTCTGATGAGATTATCATAAACATGTGGGGAAAATAAAAGGCGGGCTTCTCTTTTTGTGATCTTGTCAATTTAAGATGCACAAGTACACGGGAATATAAATGGTAGACGCATACATTCAGTCTTCTATAATTTCCTTTCTAAAACGTGAGTTTACATGGTAATGATATTGACACCCGTAAATTTGTATTTTAAAAAACTTTCCTTCAGAAGGAAGGAAAAATAATGAAATCATTTTTTGTACAATAAACTTAGATCGGACGTTGCACATTCATTTGGATCAATGTTCAGATGGTTTTCTAATTTGAGCACACAAAAAATGGCCTGAAATGTTGATTACAATCCAGCATCCTTACAATTTTCCACTTTTAGTTGTAACCCAGTGGAATGCATAGCTGCACCACGTATATTGACCTACTTAAAAATGCACATTAACCATGCGAGGAAAGTAAGTCAAGAAAGAATGAGAGCATGCAAGAAAGGTACTGCAAGAATTGTTGGAGGTTGTGATCTTCATGTAGATTGCGCGAATTGATAGAGGTAGTTTGAAGGATGAGCTTGTTGTGAGTATTCTGGATAGCTTAGTAAACCATTATTTTCTGAAATCAACCAGGGAACACTATTCCATCCTTGATGGTGTGTGAAGAGACAAGATGTTTTAGAGACCTCATAGTGACATACTCCCAAGCTAAGAGTGATCATGACATGACATGATAGGATTTTACATTTAGTTTGTGAGAGAAATTTGGACCTAAGGCTATTCTCTTTAACAAAATGCTGGAGCCCATTATTAAGGCGATAGTAGCAGGGCATTTATAAAATCATAATGTAGCCCAGAAGAGTCAACATAGTTTTATGGAAGGAAAATCGTGTTTGTCATTTTTTTAAAGAATTTTATCAAGATGTAACAATTCGAGTGGCTAAGTGGGAACAAGTAGATATAGTATAGAGTTCTGACGACGGGTCACCTGAAATGTTAACTCTCCACAGATGCCGTCAGACCCTACTGAGCTTTTCCAGCAATTTCTGCTGCTTCTGATTTGCAGCATCTGCACTTCTTTAGGTTTTGATTGGGTATGGTATACCTTGATTCCCAGAAGGCATACAAGAAGGTGCCTTGTAAAAGATTCCTTCGGATGTTAAGTGCTAACGGTGTTGGAATGATAGATTAATATGGCTGAATGATTGAATAATCAACAGGTAACACTTACAATAAATGCACCATTTTTAGGTTCATATGCTAACTGTTGGAGTGTCATGGAAACCACTTTGGCAATAATATTTGAAAAGCAAAATATAACTAGGTGGAGAGAGACTATAGCATTCTGTGGTGCAGAGATATCATAGAATCCCTACAGTGTGGAAGGAAGCAGTTCAGTCCATCAAGTTTGCATAAACTCTCCAAACAGCATCCCACCTAAACCCAGTTCCTATCTTATCTCTATAACCCACACTTACCATTGGCTAATCCACCTAACCTGTATATCTTTGGACCGTGGGCGGAAATCAGAGTACCTGGTGGAGACTGATGCAGACACTGGCTGAACATGCAAGCTTCACACAGATAGTCATCCAAGGCAGAATTGAACCTGGGTCCCCGGTGCTGTGACACTGAGCCACTGTCCCGCTCGCTATATCATCACAGATCAGTATCATCCTTGTGCTAGCATCTGAAAAAGTTAGTATGCAGGTGCAACATGTAAGAAGGAAGTCAAATGAATGTCAACTTTATTGCAACAGTGAAGGAGTATAAAAATAGAGAAGCCTTGCCACAACTCTGCAAGACATTTGTACTCTAGATGCAGTCTCACCAGTGCATAGTTCTAGTCTCCTTCCTTAAGGCGAAAGTGCTCGCATTTGAAGTAATTCAGAGAATGTTCACATGGCTAATTTCTAGCATAGATAGGTAATCATACAAGAAAAGTTGAGCTGATTACAATGATGCATGTTGAAGTTCCGTAGAATGAAAAGTGAACATTTGGCAACACTAGATTCTGAGAAGTCTTGATGGGATAGGCGTGAGATTTTTCCTTTTCGGGATGGCCTTTTAAAAAAAGTTTCACTGGTGGGTTGTGGTTTCACTGTCTGGTCAGCATTTATTGCTCATTCCTAGTTGCCCTTGAGAAGGTGATGGTGAGCTGCCGCCTTGAAATGCTGCAGTCCATGTATTATGGGTTGATCCACATGCCCTTATTAGAGGGAATTCCAGGATTGTGATCCATCAGCTGTGAAGGAATGTAGTGTATTTCCAAATCAGGATGTTGAATGGCTTGGCAGGGAACTTTAAGGTGTTGGTGCTCCCCAGTATCTGCTGCTTTTGTCTTTCTAGCTGGAAGTGGTTGTGGGCTTAAAAGGTTCCATCTAAGGATCTTTGAATTTCTGCAGAGCATTTTGTAAATAGAAGCAGCAGTATGTACTGAGTTGGTGGTGGAGGGTGAGGATGCTTGTGGATGTAGTGCCAGTTAAACAGGTTGCTTTGTGCTGGATACTGTCAAGCTTCTTGAGTGTGTTTGAAGCTGCACTCATCCAGACAAGTGGGGAGTATTCCATTACACTCCTTGAACCTTTTTAGCTGATGGACAGGCTTTAGGGAATCAGGAAATGAGTTACTCAGGACGATACTCATAGCCTCTGTTGTGATCTTGTAGTAACTGTTTATGTGGTGAGTCCAGTTGAGTTTCTGGTCAGTGTTAAACCCAAGGATGTTGATAATGGAGGATTCCGTCATCGTAACACTTAAATGTCAAGGGATGGTGGTTAGATTATCTCTTATTGGTAATGGTCAAGGTGAACTCAAAACTGGAATGAACAGTTTAACAAATATCAAGGGATTTCCAATTTAAGATGGAGATGAGTAAGAATATCTTGTTCTCAGAAGATTATTAATGGTTTCAGTTCTCTTCCCAAAGAGCAGTAGAGTTGTGTCATTCTCTTAGAATCTTTTCTATTCAGGGATAAACCAACCATGGCTAATTAAAGAAGTTCAGGAGAGTATTAGGTTGAAAAGAAAAGCATATAAAAGTCAGTGATTTCTGTGAACACTGAGAAAAATTTGGAATCCAGCAAAAGAAGACTAAAAGGGATAATGAAAAGTAGAAAATAAACAATGAGGGCAAACTGGTAAGTTGTTAAAACTGATAATGGGAGCTTCTTTAAATTATATAAAAAAAGGAAGATAGAAGTCAAAGTGAACGTATGCTCCTTAGGGAGACAGTTTTGTGGAGCAAGCAAAAGAGTTGAACAGATATTTCGTATTATTCTTTAAAGAATTTTTTTTTTATGGTGGAAGATACTTCAAACATTCTATTAATAGTAAAAAGAAACAGGGATAAATTAAGTATCATCATCCTTACTAAAGAAAAAATATTAAACAAACTAATAGGCTAAAGGCAGATAAGCGCCATGGCCCTGATGGCTTGCATCCTAGAATCCTAAAAGAGGTAGCTCAAGAGATAGCAGATGCATTGGTTATAATTTTCCAAATTTATTGACTTACTGGAGAAGTACCAGAGGATTGGCAAACTGCTGATGTGACACCCCTATTCAAAAAGTGGGTAACTAAAGAGAGATTAGCCTTGTTGATGGAAAAGTATTAGAAACAATTGTTAAGGAAGCAAAAGCGGAACGTTTGGAAAATGATAATCTAATTGAACAAAGTCAGCATGACTTCACGAAAGGGAAATTGTGTCTTTCAAGGAAGTCTCAACCAGAGTGAATAGAAGGGAGCCAGTAGACATGTTGTATTTGGACTTCAAGAAGACAGTCAACAAGGTACCTTAGAAAAGGTAAAGTCACAAAATAAGAGCCCATGGCAAGGAGGCATATTGGCATATATTACGTAGGTATTGGCATTGGGGTTCTTTTTCAGGTTTCCACAGGGATTGGTGCTGGGAGTGCAACTGTTTACAATATATATTGACAACTTGGAAGAAGGAAGTGAATGTTTTGTAGCCACATTTGCAGACGACAGGAAATTAGGTGGATAGGCAGGTTGTGAGAGGAAGACAAACATTTTACAGAGATGTATTGATTGATTTAGGTAGGTTTGGGAAAAAATGTCAGCAAATGGAGTGAAACCTTGGAAAACGTGAAGTTGTTCATTTTGAAAGGAAGAACAAAAGAACAGAATTTTGTTTAAATGGAGAAAAACTGCAGAAAGCTGCAACACAAAGGTACTTGTGCACAAAACATGGAAAGTTAGCACACGTGCAGAGATTAATCGGGAAGGCTAATGGATGTTGGCCCTTGTTTCAAGGAGGTTGGAGTCTAAGTAGGAAAGTGTAACTTAGACTATACAAGGTGCTGGTTAGAACACATCTGGAGTGCTATAAGCAGTCTTGGTCCCTATATTTAAGGAAAGATATTTCATTGGAGGCAGTAACGAGAAGATTCATTAGGATGATCTCTGATATGGAGGGATGGTCTTATGAACAAAATCCAACAGATTTTGAGTCCACTGATTTGTAGTCGAGAAGAATGAGACGAGATATCTTCAAAACATATAGGATTCTTACAGAGCTTGACAAGGTAAATGCTGAGAGGATGTTTTACTGCATGAGATAGCCTAGGATCTGAGGCTTGAGAATTTTTGGAACTCCTTGCCACAGATAGCTGAGGAGGCAGAGTCCTTGTGTATGTTGAAGGGTGAGACAGATTCTTGGTCACTTGGGGAATAGACTTACAGGGAAAGAGCACAAAAGTGAATGTGCTTGCCATTCAGATCGTTTTCTGTCCTTTTTTTGCTACTAAAGTGGGTAACCTCACATTTATCCACATTGAACGGCCTCTGCCATGCATTTTGTCAGCTCACTCAACTTGTCCAAATCACACTGAAGCATCTCTGCATCCTCGCCCGTGCTAAACCTCCTATCTAGCTTTCTGTTATCAACAAATTTGGAGTAATTGCATTTAGTTCCCTCATCTAAATCTTTGTGAATAGCTGGGATGCTAGCAGTAATCCCTGCGTTATCCCACTTATTTGGAAAATGAGCCATTTATTTTTACTCTTTCCTGTTTATCAACCAGTTTTCTATCCATCTCAGTTCACTATCCCCAACTCCACATGCTTTTACACACTAATCTCTTGTGCAGTAGCCTTCTGAAAGTACAAATAAGCCACATCCACTAGCTCCACCTCTTTAACTCTACTAGTTACGTATGTGATGAATTACAGTGGATTCGTCAGACATGATTTCCCTTTCATAAATCCATGGTGAGTCTATCTGATACTGCCACTATTTTTCAAATGCTCTGCTGTTAAAACTTCTTTAATGGGCATGAGCACTTTTTCCATTACTGCCGTTGGGCTGAGTGGTCTTCAAGTCCCGGTCTTCACTCTACTTCGCTTTTTAAGTAACGGGTTTACAGTAGCGACCATTCAAATTCCATAGGAGCTCTTCCAGAGTTTGTTTCTTTCAGTTCCTCCCTCTTGCTAAACTCTGTGTTCGCCAACGTTTCTGGTATGTTACTTGTATCCTCCTTTATGTATGTATGTACTTAGTTAGTCAGCATTGCTTAGTTCCCTATTATAAATTCCCCTGTTTCTTACTGTAAAGGAACCTACCTTTGCCTTCACCAGTCTTTTTCTCTTCACATACCCACATATTTAATGTTTCCTTTCTTAATCAAACCCTTTGTCCTCTTCTGCTGAATTCTAAACTGCTCCCACAGGTCTGTTGTTTTTACCTGGCCAATTTGTATGCCGCTTGCTTGGATTTAATACTACCTCTAATTTTCCTTGTCAGCCATGGTTTGGTCACCTTTTCCCATTTTACTTTTGTGCCAGACAGAAATGAATTGTTGCAGTTCACCCACGCGCCATGTGAATGTTTTTCATTACCTTTTCACCATCATCCGTCTATATAACATTCCCAAATCTATCATAGCCAAACATGTCTCAAGCATATTTATTTGCAATTTCTCTGTATTAACTCACTTCTGTGTAATTTACTAAACAAATCTTAGTAAGGTTTGTAGAAACCTCAGCACATCACAGTCTCCCCTATAATTTATTTTGTTTTATGAAGTGTGTTATAGCAGGATTCCAGTGTATAATGACTTTGACAAGGACATTTTTGAATGCATTGTAATTACATTTCTGATGCTTAATTCTTCAGTCAGTCCTAAGTTTAGAAACATACAACATTGGAAAAGATCGCAGTGGTCCATCAGATTGATCTCGATCTGAAAAATATTGTACAGAAGTCAATTTTTCATTTCAGTTGACCACTTTTGTTGCTGACCAGGCATTCAGTTTCACCTTGAATTCAGATACACAATTAGTCTCCATCTGCCATTACAATGCTAGTACATTTCATGATTTCAGTACTTGTTTCAAGCAAGTAAATCATAACATTCCGTTTGCCATTGGTCTTTTGAACTTCTGAGTTTTCTCCCTTTTGGACTTTGTAACCATATCAAATTTATTGACCAAAAATTTGCTGGAGTTTTCACATTGAACTGTCATAGAATTCTAGCAAAGTTACACCCACAAACAAGCCAACCCACAGTGCCTGTGCTGGACCAATGTAGGAGAAACAAAGCTAGCTCCGCTCCCTGGTATTTTTTACTATAGCCTTCAACTTTTTCCTCTCCTCTCTTTTGAGATGATTATTTCCCATTTGTTTTTTGAAAGCCGTGATTGAATCTGACTCCACCATACTGTTAGGCAACGTATTCCAAATCCTAACCAGTCAGTGCTAAAAATATTTTTTTCTCATGTCACCGATGGCTGTTTTGCCATTGTCTGAATCTGACTGTACCTACCCCCCTACCCTATCCCTATAACCCTGCATTTCCCATGGCTAATCCACCTAGCCTGCATATCTTTGGACTGTGGGAGCATCCAGAGGAAAGCCACGCAGACAAGGGGAGAATGTTCTTGTGGAATTTGCACAGTGTCACGAGGATGGAAACAAATCTTGGTCTCTGGCACTGTGAGGAGCAATGCTAACACTGAGCCACCGTACTGTACATTTATCCATCTCTCTGTTGCATTGCATATTCCTCTATTTTGTTGTTTGTGACCATGTCTTGCCAGATTATGTAGAGAGAACTTGAGAAATCAAACATATGCTCCACATCACAAAGTAAAGATGCACAGACTACTTTGATTTTACTCCCTGATATGCAAACAGATGCTCTTTGAGAATAAAAAAAGGAAGAGTTTTCATTTTTGCATTATAGAACCAAAGAAACTACTTCCTACTCTGTAGAAACAGCAAATTGACAAATATCTTGAGACTTCCATGCTGGCACTTTAGCCCAGGACCCCATTCTCAGTGTGCCACACTGGGCCAATGCAGTCAGCTGGCTGGCTGGCTGGCAGCATAAATATACCACAGCTCAAACAGTGCTCCTTGGAGCAGCAGCATGTGACGTAATTGTAAAACTTAGCTCAGGCTAGTTACCTTCAATACAGTTTGTTTTCGTATAGAGCACAGAATGGTTGGTGGAAAAATTGAAACATGGTTGAAGATTGTCAGCATTGTGCACTGAGGCAAAGTGGCAACAAATTGTTTGCCTCTTCTATTACACTCCTGTACATCTTTGGGGAGGCACATGCTGCATATGTGCCAAACAAAATAATGATAAATTTGGTTTATGTCAAACCTGTAAAATTCTGTAGGTTTTCTTTTTTCTTTGAGCCAATTTAGAATCACACTTGTTAGAGTTAGTGAAGCGAAAACGTGATAGCACATGCAACCTGTCACTTAAGTGCAACTCTTCACACTTTTAATAGCATATATTACTAGTACCATTCTCAATGATTGTAAAACCAAGTAATTGCAAAGCAACTTTTAAGAGTAAAAGTTGACCTTGGTAAGCTGTTGTTAATGCAACCTGCTGTCTGTATAGCGCTTTAAAATAAGATCAAACAAAATCTCTCTTCCCCACCCCCCCCCCCCCCAGCTGAAAAGAACATTTGAATATCAGAGAATGTTTAAAGTACAGAAGGAAGTCATTCTGCTTGTCATATTTGTTCAGAGTTCCATTATTTTGATAGACAATTAATTTAAGAATATAACTAATCATGATTTATCTTTAGATTTTAGCCAATAATACCATGGGAATTAAGCGTGCGTATTTAGCACAAACTTCAGAAATGAAGTACTTTCAGGCTTGATAAATTTGTCTATTTAGGATTTTGTTGGGGGACAGTGGGGGGAATGTCTATCTAGTTAGTTTAGATCATTTCCAGTTGGATGTACCTGTGCTGGCTAAAGATATGTTCACTGTTTTATTTGTCTACACAATTCTTTTTGTACAGAATCATCAAATTTTATACCTAGTTTTGAAATTTCAGTTTCATGACAAATCATTGCTGTATTTCAGGCATTTCTGCGGATGTGCAATCTACCAGTCCAAGTGGTTTGTAGGGCAAATGCGGAGTACATGTCTCCATCTGGTAAGTCTGGAGCTGACTTAAATTCCTGGAGGAGTTGTTTTATGTGATGCCATGGCAACATGTCTAGTTGTGTAGTTTATAACCAGTACTGGTTACGGGTCTATTTTTCAAATGCTTTTACATTACTCCATCATTTTTAACCTTGCTTGTGTGAGGAATAAATGACTAGAGGTTGCAGTTGTTTGGGAATTTTCATTGAGTGATACGTAAACTGTAACAATACAATGTTATATGTTCCACTGTGAATGTTCAAGCGATTAACTATAAATACTTTTTTTATTAACTGTAAAAACATTTTTTAATAAAACAGATCAGTAGATATCTTTTTCAGCAAAATTCGCTTCACTTCTGGCTGTTTTCTATATAGTTTTAAGAAAAACTAATTAAATGATGGATAAGCTCAAAATACCATAGATTGACACTTGGATCTTAGTGTCTATGCCATGCTCTTGGCCTTTTATTGGGATTTCCTTTGTGCTTGAACACATATGAATAAAAGCTCAGAGATCACTATGTTCAAAGAGACCTGCATTTCTTTTGTGATACACTTATCATATGGATGCAGATGAGGCTTTTGTTCATACGTTTTATCTCATCTATTACCCTCAGGCTGCCTGTGAAGGCAATGAAGAATGAATCTATTCAAAAGAAGCATGACAGACCCTGCTGTTAGTGTGAACTGTATATGAACTGGCCTTAACAGCAGGTTTTGTGCATTTGAGCAAGATACATTTTGAAAAGACAAAGATAAGAAATGAAACAAAGCATAATTGGTGAATGTTTGTGCAAAAACTTGAATTGTTTAAAACAGAACACTGAAGATTTTATGAAGTGTTTACTGTTGAGTGCTTTCAAAAGGAAATCTTAAAATTACCAAAAAGCATGCACAATTCCGTACTAAGATAATAAAATGTGAGGCTGGATGAACACAGCAGGCCAAGCAGCATCTAGGGGCACAAAAGCTGACGTTTCGGGCCTAGACCCTTCATCAGAGAGGGGGATGGGGAGAAGGAACTGGAATAAATAGGGAGAGAGGGGGAGGCGGACCGAAGATGGAGAGTAAAGAAGATAGGTGGAGAGAGTATAGGTGGGGAGGTAGGGAGGGGATAGGTCAGTCCAGGGAAGACGGACAGGTCAAGGAGGTGGGATGAGGGTAGATGGGGGTGCGGCTTGGGGTGGGAGGAAGGGATGGGTGAGAGGAAGAACCGGTTAGGGAGGCAGAGACAGGTTGGACTGGTTTTGGGATGCAGTGGGTGGGGGGGAAGAGCTGGGCTGGTTGTGTGGTGCAGTAGGGGGAGGGGATGAACAGGGCTGGTTTAGGGATGCAGTAGGGGAAGGGGAGATTTTGAAACTGGTGAAGTCCACATTGATACCATATGGCTGTAGAGTTCCCAGGCGGAATATGAGTTGCTGTTCCTGCAACCTTCGGGTGGCGTCATTGTGGCAGTGCAGGAGGCCCATGATGGACATGTCATCTAGAGAATGGGAGGAGGAGTGGAAATGGTTTGCGACTGGGAGGTGCAGTTGTTTGTTGAGAACTGAGCGGAGGTGTTCTGCAAAGCGGTCCCCAAGCCTCCGCTTGGTTTCCCCAATGTAGGGGAAGCCGCACCGGGTACAGTGGATGCAGTATACCACATTGGCAGATGTGCAGGTGAACCTCTGCTTAATGTGGAATGTCATCTTGGGGCTTTGGATAGGGGTGAGGGAGGAGGTGTGGGGACAAGTGTAGCATTTCCTGCGGTTGCAGGGAAAGGTGCCGGGTGTGGTGGGGTTGGAGGGCAGTATGGAGCGAACAAGGGAGTCACGGAGAGAGTGATCTCTCCGGAAAGCAGACAGGGGACGGGATGGAAAAATGTCTTGGGTGGTGGGGTCGGATTGTAAATGGCGGAAGTGTCAGAGGATGATGCGTTGTATCCGGAGGTTGGTAGGGTAGTGTGTGAGAACGAGGGGGATCCTCTTAGGGCGGTTGTGGCGGGGGCGGGGTGTGAGGGATGTGTTGCGGGAAATACGGGAGGCGCGGTCAAGGGCGTTCTCGATCACTGTGGGGGGAAAGTTGCGGTCCTTAAAGAACTTGGACATCTGGGATGTGCGGGAGTGGAATGTCTTATCGTGGGAGCAGATGCGGCGGAGGCGGAGGAATTGGGAATAGGGGATGGAATTTTTGCAGGAGGGTGGGTGGGAGGAGGTGTATTCTAGGTAGCTGTGGGAGTCGGTGGGCTTGAAATGGACATCAGTTACAAGCTGGTTGCCTGAGATGGAGACTGAGAGGTCCAGGAAGGTGACGTTTACCAGGTGCTGGATTAAGGAAGTGAAAACTGGAGGATGCAATTGCTGTAACCATATCTCCAAGTAGTTGATTATTGAACAGTAATAGGTAGAGACCTTCGAACCAATCAGCTGCCCTCCCATTTCAAAAGGGATATCCTACATTGTAAAAAGGGCCCTCAAATATTAGGCTAATTGATATTAAATGTTTTGATAACTTTTAAACCCACTTTAATTACGCATTTACATTTTAAGCCACAATTGTCTCAACCATAGTACAAGTTTACTTGAGTCTTGAGATTAGTGGTTTTGGGCATAATCTAAAGAGTTAATTTGAATGTAGATTTCATACATGCTGCATGTCATGGTAGTTTGGTGTCTCATTGCTCATACAGTTCCCAACAATCGGTTATAACCCCAGATGGCTGTCTGAAAAGTTTTCTTTTGCGGCTGTCTCCCCTGATGTAAAAAGAAAATGTAAAAATAGGTGATAATGGGAACTGCAAATGCTGGAGAATCCAAGATAATAAAATGTGAGGCTGGATGAACACAGCAGGCCAAGCAGCATCCCAGGAGCACAAAAGCTGACGTTTCGGGCCTAGACCCTTCATCAGAGAGGGGGATGAGCTGAGGGTTCTGGAATAAATAGGGAGAGAGGGGGAGGCGGATCGAAGATGGAGAGAAAAGATAGGTGGAGAGGAGAGTATAGATGCGGAGGTAGGGAGGGGATAGGTCAGTCCAGGGAAGACGGATAGGTCAAGGAGGTGGGATGAGGTTAGTAGGTAGCAGATGGAGGTGCGGCTTGGGGTGGGAGGAAGGGATGGGTGAGAGGAAGAACAGGTTAGGGAGGCAGAGACAGGTTGGACTGGTTTTGGGATGCAGTGGGTGGAGGGGAAGAGCTGGGCTGGTTGTGTGGTGCAGTGGGGGGAGGGGACGAACTGGGCTGGTTTTGGGATGCGGTGGGGGAAGGGGACATTTTGAAGCTGGTGAAGTCCACGTTGATACCATTGGGCTGCAGGGTTCCCAAGTGGAATATGAGTTGCTGTTCCTGCAACCTTTGGGCGGCATCATTGTGGCACTGCAGGAGGCCCGTGATGGGCATCCCAAAACCAGCCCAACCTGTCTCTGCCTCCCTAACCTGTTCTTCCTCTCGCCCATCCCTTTCTCCCACCCCAAGCCGCACCTCCATCTCCTACCTACTAACCTCATCCCACCTCCTTGACCTGTCCGTCTTCCCTGGACTGACCTATCCCCTCCCTACCTCCCCACCTATACTCTCCTCTCCACCTATCTTCTTTTCTCTCCATCTTCGGTCCGCCTCCCCCTCTCTCCTTATTTATTCCAGAACCCTCATCCCATCCCCCTCTCTGATGAAGGGTCTAGGCCCGAAATGTCAGCTTTTGTGCTCCTGAGATGCTGCTTGGCCTGCTGTGTTCATCCAGCCTCACATTTTATGATCTTGTAAAAATAGGTGGTCTGCTGCCATATATATTGATACTTGTCTTCAGGAGCATCACTGACCGAAGTCTTGAATACCCGATTCCTGTCTTCACAGTTGGGCGATGATACATTCAAGGGGAAGAATCTAAATTAATGAAAACGATTCCCTCAAATGCTTATTTGTGTCATTAAGGTGTGCAATGTTTTAAGTACTACTGAATCATCCCTACCAGGGACACCCCTGGTTCTACTTGTGTTGAGTTATCTTATTTCTGCTGAGTATATAATACAGTTGTGCCGAAATCTCACAGTTTTATGCGATAAGGAAAGGCAAAAATGGCCAGGCTTCCACTCTGATTTACACTGGTTCATTTCTTCATGTATGATTTGCAGACTAGGACAGCAGTTGGACTTACAGGAATGGAGAGGTAAAGTTGAGAAATTTCTGTTAATGGTACTGCACATGCTAATGATTAACTCCATTGAGGCAGTTTCCCATCACCAAGTCACCCTTTATTTGCACATGGAAAGTCATTAACACTGCTCTGGCTCCCTCAGAGCCAGCTCTGAATGTCAGAATATCTGATGCTCCCCTTTTCATCTGTCAGCCAGGGCTCCCTGATTGGACCACATTAACTGCCAGATTAACCATTAGGAACCAGGACCTTTTGGTATCCAGCAAAAGTGTAGAATGTTTCTTCAAGCCTGCCTTCAAAGTTTGAATTGCTCTTTTGGCCAGGCTATTGGATAATGGATTGTATAGAGCTGTCTTAAATTGTCAATTCCCATTCCAGTTTAGGAAATACTCAAATTCTCTGCTCGTAAATGATGGGTGCTATCTGTGACCAACACCACTGGGAGTTTACATGTCGCAAAAGAGGCATGCAGTTTTTCTATCATTGTTCCCATGTTTGAACTCCATGCCATGCTGCCACTTTGAGTCTACAATGACTAAGAACATTGAGACCATGGAAAGGATCTGCATAGTTGACATGTTATTGAGTGCAGGATTTACCCAACCATTTTCGTGAATATGGGGGAGTTGATGGAGGTAATGTTTTTCCTTGTTAGCAGTTAGGACACTGCCTCACCAACACAGCTATGTCTGCATCCAATCTGGGTCATCAAACATATCATCTTTGTTTTGGATGACCCTGGTGGAGTTCAGCCAGTGTTTGGTGGTGACCTTTGCGAGGGACAATCAATAATGCTCCCCATATTAATATGCACTCCTCTGCTCTGATTTGGTCTCTCCAGGCCCAGAAAGGTTTCAGTTCAGGTTGTAAGGTAACAAGAGCTGGATTAACCCAGCAGGTCAAGCAGCATCACAGGAGCAGGAAAGCTGACATTTCTGGTCTGGACCCTTCTTCAGAAATGGGGAAGGGGAAGGGGATTCTGAAATAAGTAGAGAGAGCAAGAGGGGGAGGTGGAGGGAAGGTAGATAAAGGAGCAGATAGGTGGAGAGGAGATGGACAGGTCAAGGAAGTGGGGATGGAGCCAGTAAAGGTGTGTCGGTGGGGAGTTCGGATGGGGGTTCGTCAGTCAAGGAAAAACGGACAGGTCAAGGAGGCAGGGATGGGGATGGGGCTGGTAAGTTGATGGTGGGGGTTGAGGTGAGAGGAGCGGATGGGTGGGAGAAAAGACGTACAGGCCAAGGAGGTGGGGACGAGCTGGGCTGGCTTTGGGATGAGGTCGGGGGTGGGGAAATTTTGAAGCTTGTGAAGTCTGCATTGATACCATTGGGCTGCAGTGTTCCCCAGTGAAATATGAGGTGCTGTTCCTGCAACCTTTGAGTGGCGTCATTGTGGCGCTGGATGAGGCCTAGGACGGACATGTCATCCAAGGGGTGAACAACATGTCTCTCTATTTATTTCAGAATCCCCTTCCCCTTCCTCTCCCCCATTTCTAAAGAAGGGTCCAGACCTGAAACGTCAGCTTTCCTGCTCCTCTGCTGCTTGGCCTGCTGTTTTCATCCACCTACACCTTGTTATCTCAGATTCTCCAGCATCGGCAGTTCCTACTATCTCAGTTCTGTTTGTGATGGCCCTAATGTTTCCGTCGTAACAAGGTATTTCGGTTTTGCCAGGACTTTCTGCATCCAGAGTCTGATATCGTCGGCTGTGATTGGAAATGTGTCCAGAAAATTTCAAACCATTACAGACCATCCTAGTGGCAGTTCTACCAATGGTGTATCTGCAGTGGGAGATAGCTCCGCGCATCCACATTTGCTACTTGGCCTCCCAGATAGTGTTTGTGCTTGTAATCATACCATCTTTTTTCTGCTCCATGATGATATGGGAGTGGCAATGACAAATGGCTGCACCACCGACCCACTCCCTATTTGGATCAATGTCAAGCAGGGCTGTGTCATTGCCCCAGCATTGTCCTCTATATACCTGGCTGTGATGCTTCACCCCTTGGATGACAATCTCTCCACCAGATTGCAGCTAACATGCAGAACCTGTGGGAAATAATTCAACCTCTGCTGCTCTCAAGCCAAATCCAAAGTCACCCTAACCAGTGTCATTGAGCTGCAGTACACAAATGATGCTTGGGTACGTACAGAGTCAGCATCTTTATGGAGTCATATGAGAGCATGGGTCTCACCTTGAACATCCTTAAGCCAAAAGTCCTTCATCAACCTGGCCTGGCATGATGGATCAAACCCCAATCATCAAGTTTCACAGGGAGGCCTAAGAGAACGTTGACCACTTCCAATAACTTGGAAGTATCCTGTCAACCAAAGCAACTATTGATGAAGAGATCCAGCATCTCCTCCAGTCTGCTAGCACAGCCTTTATCCATCTGAGGAAAAAGGTGTTGGAGAAAACAACATCAGATCTGACACCAAGGTCATGGTTTGCAGAGCTGTGGTTGTTTCTGCCTTCCAATATGGCTCTGAGACATGGATTGTTTACAGCAGACACCTCAAGGCATTAGAGCAGTACCACCAATGCAGCCTGCGCAAGATCATGCAAATCCGCTGGGAAGAAAGATGTGCCAACATCCTCGGCATTGAGGGTCTGACCACCCTTAATTGGTTACAATGGGCTCAGCATGTCATCCACATGACTGACTTGAGACTCCCCAGGCAGGTGCTGTACTCCCTGCTTTGAAATGGCAGACAAGTCCCAGGTGGACAGAGGAAGCACTTAAGGGTATCCCTGAAGGCCTCACTGGCAAAGAGTGACATTTCCACAGACACTTGGGAATCACTAGCCTAAGACTGTCCAAAGTGGAGGAGCAGCATTTGGGAAGGTTTCGAGCACCTTGAGACTTGCCGTTTCGGAGGTGAGAAAAATGGAAGCCAGGCAACAACAGTGTAAGGAGCACACTGCTAAACCAACCCGCCACCTCCCCCTTCCCACAACCACCTTCTGCCCCAAGTGTAACAGAGCCACAGTAGCCACATTGGTCTGTTCACCTACCTATGGGCTCACCCTGAGAGTGGAAGAGAGCCATCCTCATCTGCGAGTGAACACTGATGAATTATACGCAATTAGTATTAAACCCATCGCTGAGGTTGGGCTGAAGCTGTGGACGGTACTGCCTTGTCCTCTTTAAGGAGGCGCAGTAGGGGTTTGTGATCTGTTATTATTACAAATTTACATTCATAAGGGTATTGGTGGAACTTCCTGACTCCAAATATGACTACCAAACATTCTTTCGCTATCTGGTGTTTACGCTGTGTGTTATCAAAAGTCCGAGATGCATACGCTATTGGACATACCTCTCCATTAGGCCACTTATCAGCTAATAGTACCATAATACCATACAGGGAGATGTTGCATGTCGATACCAGATCCGATGTGGAACGATAGTGCGCCAACGTGTTAGAGGATGATAAACAAACAGACTGTTGAGAAAGCTCAGCAGGTCTGGCAGCAGCTGATGAGAAATCAGAGTTAACATTTCGGGTCTGGGTCCTGATTTCTCCCCTCAGATGCTGCCGGACCTGCGCTTTTCCAGCAATCTCTGTTTGCGTCTGATTTACAGCATCTGCACTTCTTTGGTGTTTACCTTAGAGAATGACAACACTTTCTTCATTTTCCTGAAATCTATGGCTTGGTTACATGACCATTTCCAAGGCTGACCCTTTTTTAGGAGTTGACACAATCATGCCTGGATAACTTTCCATGACAGTTCACCAGCCAAAAGAAAAACATAAGCTCTGGTACAGACTTGGGAGCTGGGACACCTTTGAATGCCCTCGCTTCATCATCCAACAGGTGTAATCCAGTCTTATCAACTCTATTGCTCATTCTGGTCACTTGGGGTGCCTGAAGCACACATTTTTCCCTTAGACATATGGCTGCCAGGGAACACCATCTAAAGACAATGTCCAAGTTCTCTAAGTGCTCCTTATTGGTCTTCCCTGTTATTAGCACATCACCTGAATGAATGCTGACCTGAGGTAGACCTTGGAAAACATTTTGCATAATCCACTGAAAAATTGCACAGGCTGGCAACACCGCAAATGGCAGTCACACATATTGGTACAAACCTCTATGGGCATTAATTGTAGCACACTTCTGGGAATCCTCATCTAACTGTAATTGCGAATACGCGTGGCTCATGCCTAGCCTCAAGAAGCCCCCAAAATCAAGCTTAGGCCTGAGCCTTTCACAACAGTCACTGGTAACTGAACCAGCTGCTTCTCAACCAGAATTGGAAGTCATACCCTTAATCCCCAGTATATGTTCTCTGTCTAGCTGACTTATGCATTGGAGCCCAGACTGAATTTTGTTAAGTACTGGTTCTGCAATCACTGAAGCAGCTGCACAGGCCCCCATTAGAATCAGGTGACCATTTAGCTGGTTGCTTATTTTAAATGGTTCTAATTTGGATGTCCACATACTGGGTCTAGTCTTCCCCAGAAATCCTTACCCTTATTCAAAGACAATTGCTGCAAGAGAGTTTCTTTGTGAATATGCTTTACTTTCGACACCACTGAATTAAATCTACAGAGACCGGTATCCCGTCACCAAGACACCCTTTGTTTACATGTGGAAAGTCCTTGACATTGGTTCAGGTCCCTCAGAGCCAGCTCTGTGTTTGAGAATGTCTGACAATCCACTTTTTATTGTCTCAGGGCACTCTGGACATGATTAAAAGCTCCAATCAGGGAACTCCTATTCTGTGATGTCCATCTGGCTGACTACGTTACAATCACTATATTAGAGCCATATTCAAGTGAGATACTAAATTTAAAAATTGAATTTGAAGTTTCTACATAGTGTTTAAAGGAGTAATGCATGATATTTTTCGTTTCTTCTAGATTTATTCTTCTAGCTAATCACCTTTATTTAAGCCCCTTTAACTTGCTTATCCAAACTCTGCATCCCATGTCTTAACCCAAGTCATTCTTGGCTCCTGCTGCCCATCTGCAACACCGCAAATTCAATTCTCATTTCTTCATGAGATCCTTAGTCCTTCATGATGATGTTGCTACAGAGAGAACCAACTAATCTTACAACTTGCCACTCAAACCCTCCTATTCTAAGACTAACCCCATCCAGCATCAGCTGCCTTAGCTCTATATTCTTGAAAACCTTCCCTAAAAGCCTCTCACTGTACATCTCCCCACCCTCCATCTGGAATATTAGGTGCACTGATTTTCTGTAAATATGTTTTCTAGTATGTTACAAAAAGCTAGAATTAATCTCCTAACTATTGAATAATGTATGACGGTTTTAAAGTGAAAATTGATGCCTCCCATAAATGGTAAATTTGCATTTGTTTCATTGACTAGGAGCAGCCAGCTTTCATCTATAGAATTGTGGAATGGTTACACCGGTGAAAAAAATCATTTGGTCTGTTATATCCATGTCAACTCTCGAGAGCTATTTAGCTAATCCCACCAACGTGACTTTCCCTTATCCCCATTGCCCTGCAAATCTTATTTCTCTTGACAATTATCTAATTGCTTTTTAACATCCATGATCGAATTTTCCCACCACCAAATTCTCAGCCAATGCATTCTAAATCCTAACCATACACTGAGTAAAAAAGATTTATGTCATGTTGACATGGTTTTACTGCCATTCACCTTTCAGTTTATCTTGGAAAGACCTACCTAGTTGGTCCCACTCATCTAGCCTTTTCATATATGCTGCAAAATTTTTCTTTTCAAGTGGGGTTGGGGAACAATGAGGTTGGAGGCTGTGGGTGGGAGGTCCCCTGAGGTGATGAGGTCATGAATGGTGTTGGAGATGATGGTTTGGTGCTCGGGGATGGGGTCATGATCAAGGGGGCCGTAGGAGGTGGTGTCGGAGAGTTGGCATTTGGCCTCGGCAATGTAGAGGTCAGTGCGCCATACTACCACTGCGCCACCCTTGTCTGCGAGTTTGATGGTGAGGTTGGGGTTGGAGTGGAGGAGCAAAGGGCTGCCCGTTCTGCAGGGGAGAGGTTGGAGTGGGTGAGAGGGGTGGAGAGGTTGAGGCGGTTAATGTCTCAATGGCAGTTGGAGATAAAGAGGTCGAGGGAGGGTAGGAGGCCTGGGGATGGTGTCCAGGAGGAGGACTTGTGTTGGAAGCGGGCGAAGGGGTCAGTGGAGGGAGGCTTAGGTTCCCGGTTGAAGAAGTAAGCGTGGAGGCAAAGGCGGCGGAAAAACTGCTCTATGTCCAACTGTGACTGGTATTCGTTGATGTGTGGTTGTAGGGGGACAAAGGTGAGCCCCTTGCTTAGGACTGACCGTTCGTCCTCGGTCTGGGGGGATGGTGAAGATGCGGCAGGGCTCAGTGTGGCTGTCTTCTCTGGGGTTGCTGGCTGTGGAGGTTGTGGGTGGAGCGATGAGGTCGTCGGCCGTGGGCCGTGGGCAGGGTTCTGTCGGTGGTGAGAGGAGCGGGGTGGGCGGCAGCAGCTGCGGTGAGGGTGGTGTGTGTGGTGTTGTAACTGGAAGTGGTGGCGGTGACTGCAGCAGCGGTCCTGGAAGTGGTGTGCCTGGCGGTGGCGGATGTGACATCATCGGTGGGGTCTCCGGCCGTGTATCCATGTTTCTTTGTGCCTATGGTTTAGTTGAATTTTACAGACGTTTTATGCACTGTTAGGCCATCATCTCTCTACTTTCTTTAAGCTGAAAGTCAAGTCTCACCAGCTGTCTTGCACCTGGGATCTGGGTTCTAGTTTTAATTCCATTAGCCTTTCTTCTGGGCGAGATAGAAAAGGAAGGGGGTTGGGGGTGGTGTCCATAGTGCTGTTGTGTCAGGGGAATTTTATTAATTCCACTATTCAGTGGAATAGTTAAAATTTAGTTGGCAGGATACCCTTAACCAATCAAAATTTGATGCCAACATATTTTGATAAAGTTGTCTGACTCTGTGTTGTCTCCAGATATGATTTGGAAAGGCTGAGGGACTTGAGGCTGTTTTCATTAGAGAGAAGAAGGTTGAGAGGTGACTTAATTGAGACATATAAAATAATCAGAGGGTTAGATCGGGTGGATAGGGAGAGCCTTTTTCCTAGGATTATGACGGCGAGCACGAGGGGGCATAGCTTTAAATTGAGTGTTGAAAGATATAGGACAGATGTCAGAGGTAGTTTCTTTACTCAGAGAGTAGTAAGGGAATGGAATGCTTTGCCTGCAACGTTAGTAGATTCGCCAACTTTAAGTACATTTAAGTCATCATTGGACAAGCATATGGACGAACATGGAATAGTGTAGGTTAGATGGGCTTCAGATTGGTATGACAGGTCGGCACAACATCGAGGGCTGAAGGGCCTGTACTGTGCTGTAATGTTCTATGTTCTATGTATATTGCATTCCACTCTGGATAATTCTCCCACTCTTCTTTGAAATAATGCCATGAGATCATTTGCATCCAACTAAGTAGGCAGACCAGGCCTGAGTTTAACAATGTCATCTAAAGAGCAGAACCTCCAACAGTAGTGTTTTGAGCTCTGTTCTGGAGTGTCAGCTTTGATTTTTGTACTGAACTCTAGAATGTGACTCTAAATGACCAATGTTTACTTTAGCTACTTTTTGCACACTTATAAAAACTCTCGTAATTTTGTTTATATTCCTGGCCAGTTACCACTCGTGTTTAGAGATAATGGGAACTGCAGATGCTGGAGAATTCCAAGATAATAAAATGTGAGGCTGGATGAACACAGCAGGCCAAGCAGCATCTCAGGAGCACAAAAGCTGACGTTTCGGGCCTAGACCCTTCATCCTCTCTGATGAAGGGTCCAGGCCCGAAATGTCAGCTTTTGTGCTCCTGAGATGCTGCTTGGCCTGCTGTGTTCTTACCACTCGTGGTTAGTTTTTTTGTTGTTAATGTTCTTTTTCTGTCTGGTTTCTAAAACAATCGCAGTCCTCTGGTTTACTACTATCCTTTGCAAATTTGTAAACCTGTTCTTTAATCTATAACTTTCATCAGTGCATTTTTCTTGCTTGAGTATTTTTAATGGAATTTTTTGTGTAACATTTGAATTGTTTCTTTAAATGCATCTCACTTTTTGTGTACTGCCACACTTCTCGTCTATTTATCCACTTGCCCATATTTAGCACTCCTTACATTCAGTGTAATTGGCTTTCTTCTTTAACTCTGGTTTTGGACTGAACTATGTTGCTTTTAAATTTAAAATGGAAGCCCATTGTATTATCTTTCCCAGATTACTAATTAAACCTACCTTATTGTATAATATTAGGTGTAAACTAACTTTATGCCTAAAATAAGAAAGTGATGGAAATAATTCAGTCTAGTAGACCTGTAAAACAAAATAGCTAATATTTTTAGTTGGATGTGACTCAGATGTCTCAGCATCTGTTTTTATTTTAACTTTACGTGTATTTGGTTCCACATTGTATTGTTCTAGAAAAGTCTACAATCAGGTTGCGAACTCATCTTCCAGACTGTCTTTGCCAATTTGATTTGCTTATAAAAAATATGTTCATATTAAATCCCTCATGATTAATACTTTATTGACTGTGTCTGATCTGTGTATTTTCAACATTTTATTTCCTATTGTCAACGTGCAGAATATTTTCCGCCTGTATTAATACATTTGCTTTTAATTGTCTATTAGTTGCTGTTTCATTGACTTAACATGCAGTTCAGCTGAGTTATGGCTTGTAAGCTGTGAATACCTAAGACAATTCAAGAATTTATGGGCAGCATGTGGCTCAGTGGTTAGCACTGCTGCCTGAACCTAGAGACTTAGCTTCAATTTCAGCCTTGGGCAAATGTCTGTGTGGCATTTCCGCACGCTCCCCAAGCCTGCATGGATTCCCTCTGGGTGCTCCGGTTACCTTCTACAGTCCAAAGATATGCAGGGTAGCTGGATTGGCCATGCTAAATTGCCCATAGTGTCCAGAACTCTGTAGGGTAGGTGGATTAGCCAAGGAGAATGCATAGTAACAGGAATAGTGTGGAGGGGAGAGTCTGAGTGGGTTGCTGTTTTGAAGAGTCATTGTGGACTTATGGGCCAAATGGCCTGTTTCCACACTGGAGGGATTTTGTGAATTAGCTCGTCTATGTATTTCATCTATTTGTAGGGAACAAGCAAAAACAGAAATTTCTGGAGAAACTCAGCAGGTCTGGCATCATCTGTCGGGAGAAAGCAGAATTAATCATTCCAGTCTACTGACGTTCCTTCAGGATGTTTTGAGGACTTGCTGAGTTTCTCCAGCTCTTTGTTTTGTATTAGCAAGAAAATACTGTTGGGAAATTAATGGGGTTAAAGGCTGATACACTACCAGGGCTAAAATCTATGGCCGAAAGTATTATAGAAAGTGGTCCTTAGATGTGTCTTCCAAAATTTGTCTCCCAAAGTTCTATAGATTTTAAAGTTCTAACAGATTGGAGGGTGACAAATGTAGCCTCACATTAAAAAGGGAGGGAGGGGGAGAAAAAAAAATTATAGACGAATTAGCCTTACATCAGTAGTGGGGAAATGCTAGAGTCTTATAAAAGATGTGACAGCAGAACACTTGGAAAGCATTGACAGGTTTGGACAAAGTCAGAATTGTTTTATAAAAGGCAAATCATGCTTACCAAATCTTCATGCTAACCAAATCTATGCAGTTTTTTCAAGGATGTTACTAGCAGAATAGAAAAGGAAGTACCAGCGTATGTGGTGTATTTGGATTTTCAGAAGGCTTTTGATAAGAGGTTATTAGACAAAATTAAAACATATGGGTTAGAAGATAAAATATTGGAATGGATTGTGTATTGTTTGACATGTGGGAGACAGAGTAGGAATAAATGCATCTTTGCCTGCCACCCAGAAAATGAGTGACTAGAGGGGATGGCACTAGAATCGTGCTTAGGCCCTAGCATGTTCACAATAAATATGAATGACCTGAATGAGTGAACCAAATGAAGTGTGTTGAAGTTTGCTGAAGACCTAAAATTGGGCAGGGTTGTGAGTTGGAGGGTGGATACAAGGAGGCTGTAAGGTGATTTAGATGAGTCAGTGGGCAAACATGTAGCAGATGCAATGCAGCATGGATAAATGTGCTGTGACACTATGGTGTGAAAAATGGAAAGGCAAAGTGTTATTTAAAAAGTGTGATATAGTGGGAAATATAGATGTGTACACAGATCTAGGTATCCATATACAAAGGGATCCGGGTGTCCTTGTCCACCTGTTACTGAAAGTAGACAGTCAAATGCAGTAGGCAATTTGGAATGCGAATGGTATATTGGACTTCATTGCAAAAGAATTTGAGTTCAGAAGTCAGGATATCTTAACTGCAGTTATAAAGAGCTTTGGTGAGAACACATCTGGAGCATTAAATGCAGTTTCGGTCTTCTTTCACAAAAAAGGAAATATTTTTCAGTGTGGGAGTAAAGCAGAAGTTCACTGGGCTGATCCAGGGATGACATAACAGTCTTATGAGGAAAGATAGTTTGAATAGAGTTATAGACTTATATAAAGTTTAGAAGGATTGGGGGGAGGTTGGGGTGCATGGGATCTGATTGAAATATTTAAAGTTCTAACCAGCCTGGGCGCACACAGTTCAGGGCAGATGTTTATCCTTGTTGGGTAGTCTAGGACCAAAGATCACAGTCTCAGGATATGGGGCAATCCATTTAAGATTGAGATAGGGAAAGATTTCTTCAGTCAAAGAACAAACAGCAGTACAGCACAGGAGCAAGACCTTTAGTACTCCAAAACCTGTGCCGACCAATTTTGCCTTTCCATACTAAAACTGCCTTCACTTACAGGATCCAAACCCCTCTCTTCCCATCCTAATAATGTAGTCTTCCAGGTGCTTCTTGAATGCTGCTATTATGTCTGCTTCCACCACCACCACCTCTGGCAGCATGATCCAGGCAATCACCACCCTTGGTGTGGAAAAACATGCCTTGCACATCTCCTTTGAACTTCTCACCCTCCATACCTTGAACCTGTGTCCCTTATTGATTTTACCGCTCCACCCTGGGGAAAAAGCTGTATTCTTTCCAGCACATCCATGCCATTCACAATCTTTAAAACTATCAAGTTGCCCCTCAACCTCCTGCGTTCCGGTGAAAACAAACCCAGTCTATCCAATCAATCTTCATAGCTAAAATTCCCCATACCAGGCAACATCCTGGTAAACCGTGATAATGGGAACTGCAGATGCTGGAGAATCCAAGATAACAAAGTGTGGAGCTGGATGAACACAGCAGGCCAAGCAGCATCTTAGGAGCACAAAAGCTGACGTTTCGGGCCTAGACCCTTCATCAGAGAACTCTGATGAAGGGTCTAGGCCCGAAACGTCAGCTTTTGTGCTCTTGAGATGCTGCTTGGCCTGCTGTGTTCATCAAGCTCCACACTGTGTTATCCAGATAAACCGTTTCTGTACCCTCTCCAGAGCATCCACTTCCGTCTGGTAGTGTGGTCCCATAGACCTTTTTTACTATATTATCTACCTGCACTGCACCTTCAACGATCTGTGGACCTGCATGCCCAGATCGCTCTGCATATCAATACTCCTAAAGGTTCTGCCATTCGCTGTAGAATTCTCTGCTACAGAAAGATGTCAAGTCATTGAATATATTCAGAAAAGAGATTGATCATTTTTTAGATATTAAATGCGTCAAAGTGTGGAGAGAAATCAGGAATATGACATTGAGGTGGATGATCAGCCATGACCATAGTGTATGGTGGAACAGATTCAAAGACCCAAATGGCCTGCTCCTAGTTCCTACATTTTTGTTTTATGAAATACTGTCCCAGGTTTACTGTGGAATCGAGATTTGGTGACATAACTGCAAATCTTGTTATCTGGTGCACCAGTTTCATCATTGCTCATGTGCTGCAGAGTTTGCTTCATTTCTAATTAGAATATGCCATGGTAAGCTTGTCAAGCTCTCAGTCATTTTTCGATGATCTATGAACTGCAATGTTGTCACATTCACCATTAAGAGTCACTGGAGGGTGTCAGTGAATAGAAACCATAACTTCTTAAATGCATCCCTTTGCAAGTTTTAGATTTCTGTCAGTTCTGCTACAGTGTGCATGATCTATGAATCCCGGCCACCCCCAAGTCACTACATTATAAATGATTAAACAAGCTAACCTTGAATTGTTAACTTGTTTTATTTTATTGAGTGAGACTCAAAATTTGAAATCTTTGTGAACAGCAGCAATTTATATTATGGCATGCTGATGTTTCTCTGAAATATTTTTGGGATATATATATATATATATATATATATGACAAATTACTTAAACTTGATTTCAAATTGTAATTATTATGTGCATTAGCCTAATTGTAAAGTATGTTTGCTTGTTTAAGGCTTTTCTGAGTACTGGAAAGGAAATGGCCTTTTAAATTCTGAAAATTATGTTTTAATTTAAATGAACTCTGGACATACAGTATAGCAGTATGCAAACTGAAAATCGCAGGTGTTCTGATTGGATACTCAAATATCTTAAGTTTCATCTTGGCAACTATAGTCTATTTTTAATACCTGGAAGTTTAAACAGGTGTATAATATTGGTGCAATAAGTCAGGCTCCTGCCAGATCACTTAGACCATTGTTTTAAATCCGTGCAGCATTAATGCTGAAAACTGGGTTAAATAAAGGAAGTTTGTAGTTGCTATTAGTTTTACTGGGGCAGGATTCTGATAATTGCCTAACGTTTTTTGCTGAAGGTAATGATGAGTGGCACAATGGTCACAAGAAAGTAGTGGCAGAAGTAACCTACTCTGTAATTTTAGTTTTCTTTTGCACCCTTGAACAGTGTAGATGTGCTGTTCTAATGGCATAAGTCTCAGAGGAATGTGCTTTGTAATATGATCCTAAGATGTCGGAGCAGAAATCAACTGCTCAACCCATCAGGTCTATTCTGCCATTCAATAGGATTATGATCTGATATCATCCTCAACTCCATCCATATTCCTGCCTTTCCTTCACAATCTGTAACTCTCTTATACAATAAAAATTGGTCTTTTAGCCTTGAATACACTTAACAACATAACTCTCCAATTCTCTTTAGTAAAGAATTCCACAGACTTATATTGGGTGACTCTAACTCTGCGATGAAGCCATCTGGTTCTAGTCCCTCCCAGAAGGAGAAACAACTTATCTACCCTGTCGTCTCATAACTACTAGACTAGGTGGGATTGAGGTTCACAAGGAAGTGGTATGAGAAATCCTTCAGAGGGTGAAGATAGATAAGTCCCCTGGGCCGGATGGGATTTACCCTCGGATCCTCTGGGAAGCCAGGGAGGAGATTGCTGAGCTTTTGGCATTGATCTTTAACTCGTCATTGTCTACAGGAATAGTGCCAGATGACTGGAGGATAGCAAATGTGATTCACCTGTTCAAGAAGGGGAGTAGAGACAATCCTGGTAATTATAGACCCGTGAGCCTTACCTCAGTTGTTGGTAAAGTGTTGGAAAAGGTTATAAGGGATAGGATTTATAATCATCTAGAAAAGAATAAATTGATTAGGGATAGTCAGCAGGGTTTTGTGAAGGGAAGGTCGTGCTTCACAAACCTTATTGAGTTCTTTGAGAAGGTGACCAAACAGGTAGATGAGAGTAAACCGGTTGATGTGGTGTACATGGATTTCAGCAAGGCGTTCGATAGGCTATTGTACAAAATGCGGAAGAATGGAATTGTGGGAGACATAGCACTTTGGATCGGAAATTGGCTTGCTGAAAGAAGACAGAGGGTGGTAGTTGATGGGAAATGTTCATCCTGGAGACCAGTTACTAGTGGTGTACTGCAAGGGTCGGTGTTGGGCCCACTGCTGTTTGTCATTTTTATAAATGACCTGGATGAGGGCGTAGAAGGATGGGTTAGTAAATTTGCAGATGACACTAAGGTCGGTGGAGTTGTGGATAGTGACGAAGGATGCTGTACGTTGTAGAGAGACATAGATAAGCTGCAGAGCTGGGCTGAGCAGTGGCAAATGGAGTTTAATGCAGACAAGTGTGAGGTGATGCACTTTGGTAGGAGTAGTCAGAAGGCAAAGTACAGGGCTAATGGTAAGATTCTTGGTAGTGTAGATGAGCAGAGATATCTCGGTGTCCATGTACACAGATCCTTAAGTTGCCACCCAGGTTGACAGGGCTGTTAAGAAGGCATGCAGTGTTTTAGCTTTTATTAATAGAGGGATCGAGTTCCGGAACCAAGAGGTTATGGTGAAGCTGTACAAAACGCTGGTGCGGCCGCACTTGGAGTATTGTGTACAGTTCTGGTCACCGCATTATAAGAAGGATGTGGAAGCTTTGGAAAGGGTGCAGAGGAGATTTATTAGGATGTTGCCTGGTATGGAGGGAAGGTCTTAGGAGGAAAGGCTGAGGGACTTGAGGCTGTTTTCATCAGAGAGAAGAAGGTTGAGAGGTGACTTAATTGAAACATATAAAATAATCAGAGGGTTAGATAGGGTGGATAGGGAGAGCCTTTTTCCTCGGATGGTGACGGCAAGCACGAGGGGGCATAGCTTTAAATTGAGGGATGAAAGATATAGGACAGATGCCAGAGGTAGTTTCTTTACTCAGAGAGTAGTAAGGGAATGGAACGCTTTGCCTGCAACGGTAGTAGATTCGCCAACTTTAGGTACATTTAAGTCGTCATTGGATAAGCATATGGACGTACATGGAATAGTGTAGGTTAGATGGGCTTGAGATCAGTATGACAGGTCGGCACAACATCAAGGGCCGAAGGGCCTGTACTGTGCTGTAACGTTCTATGTTCTATAACTCTCTTTTCTGTCTTGATAAGGTCACTTCATATTCTTCTAAGCACCACTAAGTACAGGCCTAACCCAATCCTGGTAAATCACCTCTGCACTCTATTCAGTAGCTTGGTTGTAATCAGCACTTTGAGGGGAAAAGCAGAAAAAAGTTTTTTTTTAAACCCCCCCCCCCGCCCCACCCTCGGCCGAGCTGCCATGGGTGGAAATAATTCAAAGGTGTGAGGAAACAAAATACACCAATTTTTTTTCCTCACCAGCACCAATGGGATCGGGGTGTGGCAGTTGATCAGATAATTCTTTGAAGAGGTAACAAGTATGTTAGACCAGGGAAACCCAGTAGATGTTATCTATCTAGACTTCCAAATGGCCTTTGATACAGTCCTTCACGGGAGGCTGCTGAGCAAGGTGAGGGCCCGTGGTGTTTGAGGTGAGCTGCTGGCTTGGAGTGAGGATTGGCTCTCTGACAGAAGGCAGAGAGTTGGTATAAAAGGCTCTTTCTCGGAATGGCAACTGGTGACGAGTGGTGTCGCGCAGGGTTCAGTGTTGGGGCCACAGCTGTTCACCATATATATTAATGATCTGGATGAAGGGACTGGGGACATCTTCCCATTGTTATTTCTTATCTCCGGCCACACACATTCTACATCTTCTGATCCAGGATATTTCTTGCTAATGTATTAATTCCACCTTGTACTCACAAAATTACCCACCACCTTTTGTTCCTGCCTCTCCTTTCGATAAATCATATACCCTTGAAAATTTAGTAATTTCCTACCTCAATAATGGCCCGTGCAAATATTTCTTAAATGTCTATACTTTTTTTTGTATTATTATCTTTAAAAAAATGACAGTGCTTTCTTCCTTGGAGTCATACCTCATTTTAGGCAGTTCTCACCTTCCAGATATACTTCGCTCCTCAGAATTAGTTCATACCTAACTATTTTGTTTCCTCACACCTTTTGACCTATCACCACCCATAGCAATTTTAAGGGGAGACTAATTTTTTTTTTAATCCCTTTCTTTCCAAGTGCTGAATTCTCATTGCTATCCAGTTTCATAACTGTTGCTTATTTTCTGAGATCTCTCCAAGCAACTGTAATTGGTCTCCACAGTTTCTTAAAATGTCTGCAGATTGATGTTGATCGAGTTTTTACTGCCTTCATTTCTTGTCATTATCCAAAAAGGTCCTGAAATTATAAATGTCCCTGAAATCTTTAACATTGATGTGATGAGTGTTCTGTCACAGGGATCAATGTTGAGGCCTCAATTATTTAACATCCTATATCAATGGCTTGGATGAAGGGACCAAATCTATTCTTGCTAAGTTTGCTGATGATGAAAAAAGATAGCTGGAAAATAAATAGTGAAGGAGACATAGTGAATCTACAAAGGGATAGAAACACGTGTAGGTGGACAAAATGTTGGCAGCAGGAGTATAGTGTGGGTAAATGTGAACCTGTCCAGTTTGGCAGGAAGAATAGAGAAGAAACTTAAGATTTGGAACTAATGGAAGGAGATTGTAGAGTTCTTGAGTACAGAAAGATATGGGTGACCTGATGCACGAATGAAAGGTTAGTATGCAGGTGCAGCAAATGATTAGGAAGATAAATAGAATGTTGTTTTGTATTGCAAGGGAAATGGAATATTAAAGGACGATTGTTTTGCCACGTGTAACCAGACATTGCTGAGACCTCATCTCAGGGTCTCATGTACAATTTTAATCTTCTTACTTCAGAGGGGATGTAAATGAGTTAGAAGCAGTTCTGACGGTAGTATTCTGCTCTTGTGGTCAATGTGCAGAGGAACCAACTTTAAATTAAAGTACACCATTTTTGCATATTTTGCATGTTGCTATTGATGGAACATCAAGCAAAATTCTGAAGTTTATTTCAGTGAAAAGGCATTTAACTTATTCAGTCTCTATTTGGCAGTGATCTCGTTTCCTGGACTTTGGGGCCATTTCTCTCATGCAGTTTTTAAGTTGTTGGCCATCGGGGTTTTGTCTATTACTGAAAAGCTGCTCATCAACTTTTCTGAATATTGTGAATAGAACACTATCCAATAATATTCCGCAGACTCTCTCTATAAATTGACTTCGAATTCTGTACTTGTTCATAATTAATAGCTTCAAACCACTGGCAGCAGTGTTTACGCTTCCCCTTTAGACAAGTGAGAATACATTGCTGATGTTTGATTTCAGTGAGGATAGCTGGATAATTGTCCTTGATTAACTTCTACAATATCAAGCTTGATATTATAGATTATAGATACATGGCAAATAGGAGGAAACTGGAATCCCTCAAACCAATTTGTGATCTCCTAGTAGTGGGCTTTTCCATTGTCTCAGTGATCATCTGAACTACATGGATCTACAAGAGTGAATTTGTAATCAATACTAATTTCATCCTAGAAAATTTGCTCGCACCATTAGATTTTTGAACAAGTGGGCTTGACTAAATATAAAATATTTAAGAAGTACATTATTGTAGTGCAAGCTGATTACAAATACACAACGTAAAGTACATTTGAAAATAGAAAACAGATAATAACACTTCCTCCCCCCCCCCCCCCCCCCCCAAGGGTATATAATTGTATTAGCATATCATTTGAAATTGAACTTGTTAACGTACAATTTTGTGTACTACTTTTGTTCTAATGATGTTTTGATGGGTTTTTTTGAGTGATTATTCGAAGTTTTAATCTATTCAAGCCTTTTTGACAATTAACAACCAAAGTAATTTTGATTTCCATAGGCAAGGCTCCCTTTATACATGTTGGTAATCATGTTGTATCAGAACTTGGCCCCATAGTTCAGTTTGCAAAAGCCAAGGTAAGAAAAGTTACTGCTATATTTGTTATTGCAACTGTAAACACCACTTCATCTTTTACTTTTTAGGCAATTGTGCAGGTTTAGCATCTGTCTAAAAAAATATCCATTTCCATATTTAATTTTAGTACTTTTTCTTTAATCTTCAATGTTGTATTGTCCAAAACTGCCATGAGTCATGGGTAATTTTTGGCATTTCAAATCCTCTAAATTTGTGATTAATTAAATATTGGAGTTTAAGTTAATAGAATAACTTTGTTAAAATGAAAATGTGTTTTTTAGTAAAGTAATTATAACATGCAATATACATGTATTAAGACTACTTTGATGTACATTTTTCATGACTCTTGTATTGTGATAATGTGATTAATTAGAAGGAAATTGTTGGTGATGTCAGCTTGACTTATGACCTTATCTCCTGTTGAATCTTGTATCTGTGTAATATGACTCTTTAGGGTCACTCACTAAGTGATGGACTAGATGAAATTCAAAAGGCCGAGATGAAAGCCTACACAGAATTGGTGAATAATATGCTGTTGACAGCAGAGGTATGTTAGATCAAAGAATTATTACTTTATCTTTTGTTCTTTTAATGTAGTGAACCAAGAACAAACATCACAATTGGTATTTTCTGTTCCTTTGATTAATGATTGCAGCTAAAGTTGTCGTGTTTAATATAGTTTTGCAATTTACCATCAGATGTGTGATTAATTCTTGCCTAACTTTTGGTATGTATTTTACCTTACAGCTTTACATACAGTGGTGTGATGATAGTACATCAGCAAAGGTGAGAAATCTGTCAGCATTCACAACAATTTATTTAATGAAATAAGTAGTAATTTTGTGCACGCATCAACGTTGATGGTGTTAGCTCAGCTCTACGGAAATCATTGTATACTTTTGTTCTTTTTCAGAAGTGTTGCATTCACAAATGCTGTGAAACAGAATAATTTTATAAATATTCCAATTAATAATAAATATGTTTTGTTAAGGTCAAGGGGTGCAAACTTGCACCACCTTGAGAGTTTTGATTTATTTGTTCTTGGGATGTGAAAACATTGGTCATTTATTGGCTATCTTTGACTGCCTTTGAACAGTTGGTGATGAGCAGTCTTCAACTGACAAGCTTGTTAAGCCACTTCAGAGAACATTTAAGAGTTACCCACATTATCATGGGTTTGAAGACCGAGATTGGGCAAGCATAATAGATTTTGTTCCCTGATGGACAAGAGAACAAGGGGATTTCTGCGACCATCTAATATTTTTATCATCATTATTATTGAGACTGGCATTTCTCTTCTGGTTTCTTTATAAATTAATGGAATTCAAATTCCTCCATCTGCAATGAACTTTATAGAGTGTGTTTTCTTCTGACCAGTCAAAAGATCAGTCAGCACCTTGCCGATGTAAATCCAGCTGTGCCACAATAATTACACTGTGGGTTCGACATCTGTGCTTCATTGTTTGGATGTTTGCCCAAACAGACCATTCAACAATCGTATTAGGGTTAAATAGAGAATGTGTATAGTTGACAGAGAAAGTTGAAAAAATGAGGCTCCCTGTTCAATTTTTTGTGAGATTTAATTATCAAATCATGAGATTCTATTGGTGCATCTAATGCTAAGAGATTATTAAAAAAATTCAAAATATCTAAGTGGGTGGAAGGATGATTTTTGAAAACAAAACCTCCACATCGCATTCAGAGTGCGAACTTCATGGTGATCTTATAGGTGAAGTGCCAAAATGCATTTAATGAACCTTTGTATTAGATGCAGAAGACAGCAAATTTGATGGGTTTAAAAACATTTTGATTGTGGTTGGAGGTATATTTGTACAATTTATTCATTCAGCTAATCAAGCATCCTTAATATGAATTACCAATGTTTTCTTTCAAACATTTCAAAATGGCGACCATCCACACTCTGATTGGCAGTTCACGTTTTATACTTTGTACGTAAAGCAACTACTGCTTTTTGGAAGATTCTGGTGACTCCAAAGTTCAACTTACACAACACAATCTGGGGTTGTGTTTAATTTTAATGAGAAATTTGTAAGTCTTATGTAGTCACTGTTAGTTCGCACTCTGATACAAAAGATTTTCCTTTATATAATTTACAAAGCATGAAAGCAGCTGACAAGTGAGTAAGGAATACAGAATTTATACTGATAAATGCAGTTTTTTTTTAGAAATGAGACTTGAACTCGGGGTGAAAGGGTGTGAATTCCAGCCCAATCTATTTGAACTGGTACTACTCATACATTTATAGATTCTAAGGCTATCAAGGTTTTGGATGACTTGACTGCTACTATTAAGTGGTCTCTGACACTGTATATTTCTTGATATTTTATATATTGGACAAAATTAAAGACCGTTAATGAACTTTTTTGATGCTTTCAGATAACTCGTTCTAGATATGGTTCACCATATCCTTGGCCTTTAAACCATGTTTTGGCCTATCAGAAACAATGGGAAGTAAGGCGCAAGATGAAGGCAATTGGGTGGGGTGGAAAATCTCTAAAACAGGTCAGGCACTAATATTTTTCCTGTGTTACCATTGTTGTATTTATCACTTGTTCTCTAACTCTCTGCTGATAATACACAAGTTTGTATTGTACGAAACTATTTGCTATTTTTAAAATAAAGTACTTTAAAGTAGAATTAATCTTTTAGATTTATCCTGGAATTCACATGCTGGAGTTTCTTTCCTAACAGTTCATCAGTATGAATGTTCTGATTTTCAGGCCAGCAAGTTGTGGACTTAAATCTGTGTTGTATAATGGAACCTTGCAGAATTCTCGGCACAAACATGCATTGTTATTACTTGGGAAATTTAAACTTCAGATGGGTTGATCATGCTGCCTTGGGTCCTTTTTATAAATGTCTTCGTACCCAAGTCCAGGGTTGGAAACTTTGGCCAGATACCTGAGACTTAACCAGATGTTTACTGAGAAGTATTACATAGTTTAATCTCTAGCATAACTCTGAGATTAACCAGCATAACAGAACTGAGCATAATAGCCGAAATCACCTCCAAATCACGACAACTGGTCTTCAAAACCTATGTCCACTACCTCTTACAACCTACACCCTACACAATCTGACTCAAACTTTTCCATGTACCTATAAAATTCTCAACTGAGTCATTTTTTCACCACTACCATTCCACGCATGCCGCACAGTGGTGCGTTCTCCTGTTGGAAGATTTGTGAACCTTGCCTACTGCCCCAGATGCAAATGCTAATCTGATCAATGAGTAGAAATTTTCCTGTGCAGATACAATGCATCAAGCTTTTCCCTTGAACAGATGCTTTCTGTTTTGCATATACCCTTTAAGACCGACCTGTTTGATCAAATATTGGCCGCCTCTTAATACCTCTTCAAGAGCTCAATGTAGGCTTGGCTGATTTTACATTTGTTTGGGGACGTTTTCTTTACAGTGAAGATTCTATATAAGTGCAAGTTGTTGTTGGACATACATTTGCAAATGCCAGTCATCAAAATGGTTAAATTAATCACACCTGACACTTGCATGAAGCTATTGTTATAAATTCACTCCAACATTGCGACTATTCATTCCCAAACGTATGTTACATTCAGTTAAAATTCAGGAGTGTCAGTTGGCACCAAATCCTACTGTTAGTCGATACCATCAAGTAAATGACAATATCTTGACAAACAAAAATATACTTCATCAAATTGGATGCTACAACCTTAAACTTATTCATGCTTTTCGACTTTATAAAGTGTGCAGTAATAAACTGTTCCTACACTTTGATTAAACACCATTGCCTGTAGCTCTGGCAGCTAATCTACTGTGAAGCTGTTTATTGCCTTGCACACTCTTTCTGACAATTTATTACTTAAAGCTGTAACGTGATTCGCACAATATTAGTCATCACTGTACATTTTCAACATAACAACCTCTAACTTGTACTGTATTGATTTAGCAATTACTTAAGCATTTTTTCATTTGCTAATTGTTGCTGAACAGTGAGAAAGCATTTCAGCATTCTCTAGGTCATCAAATTCATTACCACTTGTGGAGAGAATGTTATCATGTTTTAAATGTGCAGTGCCGTATATTTAACTGGGTTAACTTTAATCTGTGTTCTTTTTATTCATTTTATTTGATCGTGTGATGTGAATGTTGCTGGTAAGATCAACATTTATTGCCCATCCCTAATTGCCCTTGGGAACTTGGTGGAGAGCTGGCTTCTTGAACTGCTACAGTTCTTGTGGATTCTACTTGAATTTTATCTTATTAATTTTCTGTTTGTTCATATTGGCTGTCTCTGCTGACACCAATTCCATTTTAATATCTCAGTTTGAGTTCCTCTTATACAGTTTGTGAATCAGAAAAGTTGGCATATGAGGAGGATTGTTGGTAGAGACAGATGGTGGAGTGGTTACAGACAGAAGGATGCCATCATGCAAGTTTATGATGCATCACCTGAGACTGCTCAGCAGCAATATATAAATAGGGCCAATGACAGCCATTACAGGCCACGGTACTCCTCACCCAGATCTGTGGCCTCTGCCCCGGTGTGGGTGCAGTGCCTCCCTTAACCTCACCACCTGATGTAGGCACAGTGCTTCCCCTAACTACCCTGACATGGGTGCAGTTCATCCTGTAAACCGCCCCCCCCCGCAATAAAGTGGGCACTGTGCTTCCCCTAACCCCCACCCCTCTAATACGAGGATGCAGTGCATCCCCCTTTCAGTGAGTATGACAATGAATTAAGTGGGGACTGTGGTCTGAAAAACATTCCCGTGGTAAACCGATAGAACAGGAGGTTGTATTGATGATGCGCATTTTTAGAGCCGCGCTCGACTCTTGGTTTAGTCTTTGATTAGTGGTAGCATGGTCACCTCTGGGTCAGAAGGTCATGAATTCAAATCCTGCTCCATGGACACGAGTACATAATCTAATGTGAAGCTTCAATGCAGTACTATACTATCACAAGTACTGTCTGTTGGGTGTATTGTTAAATCAAGGCCTTTCTCCTGTCTTGAGAGGAAGTAAGATAAATTATGGCACTACATGAAAAAGAGAAGGAGAGGTTTTTGTGTCCTGGCCAATATTTATCTCTCAAAAGACATTTCTAAAATGGATGATTTGATCATTCTCTTATTTGTGGAATCTTGCTTTGCTGAGTTTGGCTTCTGTGTTTCTGGCACTGGCAAGGTAGGCAGCATTCAGGCCCCAGGTGGCCGTTTCCTCCTTTCTTTCCTTGTCTGTTTTGTGGTCTGTCTTTTTCATTTTCTTCGTCTTCCTTCGGGCAGTGGCGGCGAAGGTGACATCATTGGAGGAGAGCAGTCAGAGTGGAGCTGTTGGTGAGGTGGCAGTTTGGCCTGGCAGCAAAGCCGGGACTTCAGGCTTCGGCACGGTGGCAGTGTGGCATGCCTAGAGTGGGGACTCCAGATGGCAGCTTCAGCAGAGCCAAGGACTCACAGATGTGGTAGCCCTGAGCAGGGACTCCAGGCTTCATCGAAGGATCAACAAAGCCAAGGACGCCTGGAGCGGAGACTCCAGGTTATCAGCATGGTGGTGGTAGCAGGTCCTGGTTGTGATAGGCCTGGAGCCAGGGTCTCCAGGATAGGACCCAATATCAGTGGCCCATCAGCAAGGTGGGCCCAATAACAAAGAGATAGCACCTGAAGTGTGGTGATTCCAGCGTTGGTGGGTCCAGTGCAGGTATCATTGTTCAGCTGGCTTGGCACTCAGGACTCATGGTGTAAGCAGAGGAACTAAGGTGGACATTCTATCAGCTTTATTCTTTCCTCGTATTCTTAAAATATTCATATGACACCAGATTGTAGCAAAGATTGAAGCTTTTTGCTGTAGTTTACTGTGTTGTTCATTGTAGAGTGACAATAAATCATCATTCATTCATAATTCATTATCATTCCTTATTTACAACAATGCTTCAAAAGTACTTCAGTATCTGTAATACACTTGGCATGTTCGTGGATTGTAAACTATTGTTATATAAATGTCAGTTCTTTAAAATAAATTTTCTGTGCACATGCTAGTCAACATCCACAGTAGACTTCTGAGAGATTCTTTGTTAACACATTGGCTTTTCTGGAAAGGCAATTGCAAAATTATGAATCTTTGCATGCAAAGATTTTCTCAACCTGATTCTACTGCACATTTCTGACCAGGGGACACTGCTGTCAAAGAAATGTGCAGCAGTGTCCCCTGGAAAGCTCCACCTGAGTGGATTAGAGTTGGGGAGGGAGGACATTTCCAATTATTATAGCACTAGCTGGCATATTTTGGAAAGTGTTTAATGATCTAGTTTCTTTAACTAAATTAGGTGGGTGAGTTGGAAGGATTTGGAACAATGACTGTTCCACATCTATAAACCCCCTGTTGCTGGCAGGCACCTTAAACGTCAGTTTAGAGCACTTAAGAGTCTATTGTTCTTCAACTCTGGTGTGTTTTGCATCAAAATCTCTCTGCAATTGTCCTCATCCTCAGTAGCCTCCCTCACCCTTACTCTGTTCTCTGTCATGAAATAAATGGGAATTATTGGATTTAAATTTAAATTTTTTCAAAAACACTAGTGTGATGTGCTCCATATAGATCACACTGCCTCTGATGTTCTTGAAAGTTTGCCTTTCAAATTGTTGGAAGGCTATCCGCAGTGCTTTCCTTTCAACTGTGGAGTGCTTTTGGTGTCAAGGATTAAGCCTTCTTTGAAAGAAAAGACTATCTGGACCCTATGTTAACATCATTATCTTGATAAGGTACCTCACAAAAGGTTGAGTCACAAAGTAAGAGCTCATGGTATTGGAGATAGTATATTGGCACGGATATAGAATTGGATCATGTGCATAAAACAGCAAGTGGGGATAAGGGTTTCTTTTTCAGGTTGGCAACACCCAACCAGTGAGTGCCCACAGGGATCATGCTGTAACTGCAACTGTTTACAGTATGTGTTAATGACTTGGAGGAAGGAAGTGAAAAAAATGGAGGCAAATTTGCAGACAACACAGTATTAGGTAGGTTGTGACAAGGATACAAGCAGTATACAGGAAACATTGATCAGTAAGGTAAGTGTGGAAAAAAATTGGCAAGTGGAGTATAATGTGGGAAAATGCAAAGTTGTTTATTTTGGGAGGGAGAATTAAAGAACAGAATATTATTTAAATGGAGAACAAGTGCATAAAACTGCAACACCAAAGGACTTGGGGTCACTTGTGCACAAAACATCGGAAACTTGCACACAGATGCATTGGGTAATCAGGAAGGCAAATGGACTGCTGGCCCTTATTCAAGGGGGTTAGAGTTTAAGTTGGGAAGTCTAGCTGCAACTTGACAACTTTTGTGTTTTATCTGTTTTCTTTGTTTTAGTTTTGGTGTTTCTTTAAGTTCTGGTGAGGGGCAGCTGCAGCAGCAGTATTGGGCTTGTTAAATTTGATGGTTGGCTAAATGGCCTATGTGAGGCAATGGCAGAGGGCCTGACTGGGATTTTTGACGAGTATCCGATGCCCTACTCGTAGACCAAAGGTACATGGACTGAAGGCAAGGTTGAGGCCCAGTGCAGGTGGCGCCTAGATTGAGACTTTGGCCATCCGGGATCCCAGGAGTGAGCCCAATGCATGGTGGAGGTTCCCCCAGCATCTGCAACGATGATGAGCAGAGAAAGCATGCTGAAGACAAGGAGATTGAATACTTGTAGGAAGTGCGGTCCCAGTATGGCTAAGCACTTAAGAAAGATTGTAACTGTTGAACTTTTAGCTTTATTTCTTCATTCTTCAACTTAACACTGCAGTCCTTCTTAGTATTAACTTTTAACTTTTTATGGTATACTATAGTGACTGTAAAGTTAACTTTTAATTTTTGTTTGTTATTTCTTCCTACTTTGTTCTTAAGTTTTTGTACCGAGGTACTTGTAAGATGGTACCGTGTGAGGTGACATTGGAAACTTTTCACTATATTTTTGTTTTTGAGTACATATAACAATAAGGTCTAAATCTAACCACATCTGGAGTACTGTGAACAGTTTTGGTAAACAGGTATATGCTATGTACTGGATATACTTGGGCAATTTTCAAAATTGTCTGGTAGATGAGAGTTTGTAGTTGTACTTGAATAGCTTGGATAGCAAAGTGGCTGGTTCTCCATCACAAATCTTCCAATTGCTGCAATATTGTTAGGGCCCAGAGTTTACTATGTCTTGTTTCTTGACATCTTTGAATGAACTAAATTGGTTGAAGATTAGCATTTGTAATACTGGGGAATTGAGCTGATGGAACATCTACTTGGCACATACAGATAGAGCTCTTCCTCTATGTTCTGTCCTGCAGTATCGTTGGTGCCTATGAACTACTCCCAAGAGTGACCTCTTAACATTTCTGATCTCTCCCCAAACTGATTCTGCACCTTGATCTTTCAATTTAAGATCATCTTTCAGCATTGAACTAACGTTGTCTTTTAATCAATAGGCCTATTCGCAACCTTTTCCTAGCTTCCTGTCATTTCAAGATGTGAAATATGCTTAACAGTCAATCCCTTCCTTGATCACCTCTCAACTGTCTCTGTAATGCTTATCAGGTCATACATATTTCTTTATGTGAAAACAATCCATCTTTTTTCTTACAAATGTTTTCCGAAATCAGATTCATTTTTAAAACCATTTATGCAAGCTCTGGTCCTGCTAATGGTGCCCTATTATGTTTGTATGCTCTGCTCCTTCTAGTCATGCTGTGGTAGTAATTATGCATTTGTTACCCTGCTGTATTGTTGTTTCCCTGTAACTTACTGTGTGTTCTCTAACTTGATTTCTTCCCCCTCATTTTACTGCCCCACTGACATCATTCACCAGAACGTTGCTTATAATGTGGAGATTCCAACAGTCCAGCTACTCCTCTGTCCTATTCTGATGCCAGTACTCTAGGACCTGACCCTGTTTCTCCCATGGCAATGTTTAAGCCACATGTTCATCTCTCTAATCTTAGACACTTGGCTCATGATTCCCAGGCTCTGACCCACTCTAGTAATTGCAGAATGTGTGGGGGTGGACTATGAGTTTTTAATCATATGGAATGCTGATTATGGGAGTTTAGATGTCATTAGTCATACTGAATTGAAGGGGAGATGCTTGGATTTTCTCTTATAGGAGATAGTGCTTGCTCAGTATGTGCGTGGCACTAATGTTACTTGGTTCTCAGTAACTCAAGCCTGAAGATTGTCCAGTTCAGCTGCATGTGGGCACTGATTGCTATATTATCTGAGAAATCACAAATGGAACTAAATTTCAGTGAACATCCATACTTCTGACCTTGATTTGGAGGGAAGGTTGTTGAAAGCTGAATATGGTTGAGAATAAGATACTGTCCTGAAGATCTCCTGCAATGATGTCAGGTAGCTGAGATGATTGGCTTCCAACAACCATGACTACCTTAATTTGCCCTGGGTAAAATTTCACCCAGTGGAAAGTTATCTCCCAATTCAAAATGGCATCAGTTTTACTCTGGCTTCTCAATTCCTCACTTAGTCAAATGCTGCCTTATTGTCAAGGCTAGTCGCTATTACCACACCGCACTAGTGGTAAGAGGAGTGAATCCTTAGGATGCTTCATGGAAGCACCTCCACCTGTAAGTTCTCCTTTCAACCACCAGACTTGGAGCCAAATCGCTGTTGCTTCACTGTTGTTGGGTCAAAATCATGCAACTCCATCCCTAACAGCAATATGAATATCCCTACTCAAGGATTGCAGCAGTTGAAGCAGCTCAGCACCACCTTGCCTTGGGCAATTGCGAATGAACAATAGGTTTTGGCCTAGCAGCAATCCCAATTTCCATAAACAAATAATGGAAAATAATTGTCTTGATATAATGGAAGCAATTATCACAAAATGGAAAAATTTGCTGTCACTGCCTGTTGTTTACTTGCTTTACTAAAGAGCTGATATCGACATTTTGCCCTAAGTATGATTGCAACACTTCTTTTCAGCCTGCAAAATTGACAGTTGTCAGATTAAGAATGGAATACTAAATTTGTTCTAATAAAAATTATCAATTGCAGAGCCATGATGGATTAATGCAGATAACAGGAGCATTCTATTTTAATTTCTAAAATTGAGTGTTGAAAGTAAACAGCTTTTAAAGAAATTTCAAGACACAAGTTTTTTGAAGTTTTGATGCATTACATTTTCAATATAGAATTTGACGGTGGGATATTACCAGCCATGATTTGAGCAGTTTTTGAAATTCAAATAAATCTAACTTCAAAGAATGTTGCATTTATATGAAATGCTGGTGGTACCTCTGATAATAGGAGCTGCAGATGGTGGACAATCCGAGGTAACAAGGTGTAGAGCTGGATGAACACGGCAAGCCGAGCAGGAAAGCTGATCTAGGCCCGAAGCGTCTCTTTCCTGCTCCTAAGATGCTGCTTGGCCTGCTGTGTTCATTCAGCTCTACACCTTGTTATCTCTGGTGGCATCTATCTTGTGTTTACAGTTTTCAACCCAAAAGTAAGAATAATTTGGAGGAGACATTTATTAGGCAGTCCATGCCAGGCTTTAGAAGTATATCATCTAAATTTTAACATTTTTCTTCTGACTGACTGTTAGGTGCTTGAAGATGTGGATCGATGTTGTCAAGCTCTCTCTCAAAGGCTGGGAACCCAACCCTATTTTTTTACTAAACAGTAAGTTGCATTGTAATGATTAGAGATATGATATGAAAAAATGTGTGGTCTTTTTAGACCAGTGATGTATTTGTTTGATTTTTGCATTCCCACTAGTTCCACATGTTTAGACACAAATAGAAAGGAATTCTACCACTGACCTTTATTTCATCAGCAGTGTTAAGAACTTTGGCAAATGAAGCACCCAGAAGCAATGCATTTTGCTATTTGAAGCGCAGCATTCCATATTAAGGATGGCTTTGTTATGCACAGTAGATGTAAGGGACACAGATTTTTTTTCTTCTACATGTAGAGAAGAGGAGCAACTGCCAGTGATCAGAAGACATTATCTTGCATACATTTAAAGTATGCTATTTTGGTATATTTAGTTTATGTTCATTTGGGAAAAATGTAATTAATCTGTTAATGGTATGTTTATTTATAAGGCTGATGTACCTGTATAATAAATTACAGTAATAAAAATTAAGATGGTCTGCATCTGTGAAATCTATAGAGATTGGCTTAATTTAGTTAGGAAATGCCAACAGCATTTTGGGGAACAAGTAGTATGTTAATATCCCTTGCAATGACCTTTTCTTAACCTGCTGCTCATGACAGAATATTGCTACAGGCTTCACTGTTGCCTTTGAAAATAATGGTTAAGTAACCCTTTAACATTTGTGTCATAGGCCAACAGAACTGGATGCACTGGTGTTTGGTCATCTGTTCACCATCCTTACAACTCAACTGACCGATGATGCACTTTGTGAAAAAGTAAAAAATTATGAAAATCTCATCAAGTTTTGCAGAAGGATAGAGCAACACTACTTCGAAGAGCATGATCAAGAGAGTGTTTTGAGTTCAGCATCCAGGTGCTCAAGAGGTTCTTCCATAAAGTAGTTAATTAAGAACAAAGCAAAAGGAGGGAATGATCATTAGAAATAAAGAATTAATATAATATCAAGCTACATAAAAACTGAAGGCTGTTGAAAGAGTTGATTGCCAAGTTGTGTGTGATTAGCACAATTATAGTTCAATCTCCTGTAACATTTTTTCCTGTACGATTATTCAAAGTTCTGCAGACTTAATTGTTAGCCAGATGACCCTGTGCTTTATTTTCTATTTTTAATATAAATTTAATGACAACTAGATGGAATTGTGTCTGTTGAAAACCAATTAAAGAGTAATTGGAAAACGCTAAATGTTCTCTTTGATCTTAGTGCTTTTAAATATGAGCAAACACAGTGCCTCCTGATTATCCCCCACAAGCACAGAAGGGTACAATTTGCATTACACAATAGAGGATTACTACGTTAGCTGTTCTAGTCTCAACTGGTAATCTGCTCTGTTTGGGCTTTAACATGTAAGAATTGAAAGAAGATCCTTGCTTTACAAGGCGATTAGCCCCTTTTTCGTATAAACATTCATGGGATTGCTTCCTCTAGAAATGAGCCTGAAAGTGGGTCACCTCACTTGGAAGTAGCTTGCTTGTCCAAGTGCAGCCAACAGAGCAATGTCCCGATTAACTGGTTTGTATACATTTGGTCAAAATGTTCCTTTAATTTATGACAGATTTGCTTGACCTGGATAAAATCTGACAAAGTATAAAATATAACATAAAACGATATTTATTTTATTGAAATGTTTAAAATGTACCTTTATAATTAAATTTTCCTTCATCTAGATTGACTGGTTGTGGCAAACCTTGGTCTGCAGGTGTATCTAAGATTAAAATTACATTAATGCTCCGCTTTTCATGACCTCCACACACCAAACCACACCAGGATTATTGTAAGCAGTTTCGGTCTCCTTATCTAGGAAAAGGTATGCTTGCTATCAAGGAATGTGGCAAAGGCTCACCAGACTGAATCCTGGTATTGCGGCTTCATCTCATCACATGAGAAGAGACTGGGTCAACTAGACCTATATTCACTGGAGTTTAGAAGAATAAGTTGGGAGGGTGGGGAAGGGATCTCATTGAAATGTATAATGTTTTGACAGGGCTGGACCGATCTGATGCAGAAATGATGCTTCCCCTAGCAGGGGAATTCAGACAAGAGGTCATTGTCTCAAGGTACACTGTAGGCCATTCAGACCAAAACAAGAAATGTCTTCTCTCCGAGAGTGGTGAGCTTGTGAAATGCTCTATGACAGAAGAGTACATATTTAAGGAAGGAATAGATTTCCAGAAGCTAAAGAGGTATGGATAAAGAATGTATAGTATTTGAGGTGGAAGATCTGCCATGATTATTGTGATTGAAGGAGCAGGTTTGATTGAATGCCTCCTCCTACCCCTATGCGTCTACATTTCTATCACAGTGCTCTGCCACTAAATATGTATTTTGGAATGCATTCATTGTTATAATATTGTAAAAATGCTACAAGTTATGCAAGCCAAGTTGCAAATATAGTAAAAGACCGTATAATCAATTTTTATTGTGCAATAACTATTGGTCCAGAATAATTTTTAATTTATCTTCAAAGTAATGTGGTAGGATCTTTTCATGTAAATGAGAGAGTAGAAAGGACTCAAAACTGTCTCATCCAAGAAGTGGTGTCTCTGACACTGCAGAGCTGCTGAAACTTTATTCTTATGTTCAAGTCCTGGAGTGGAATTTGAGTTATAATGTTGTGACTCTGCTATGAGAGGGCTACCAACTAAGCTGAGGCTGACATTTTAGTTTAGTTCAGACATTCTATATACAGGACTGGAATAGGCCACTTATTCCCGCAACCTATTCCCCAATTTGGTGAGAGTATGGCTGATCTGCAACCTGACTATTGTTTCTATATCCTTTAATACCTTTGGCTAACAAGGATGTCGCATCAGTTGTCATTTATGAAGAGAGTTTCAAGCCTCTATTGTCCTTTGTTTGAAGTGATTTCCTAATTCTGTCTTGTAGAATCTGACTCTAATTTTGTCATAGACTGACCAACTAACTGGGAATAGATTCTCCCAATCTATCCTATCTGTACCTTTAACATCTTGTATAAATCACTTCAATGACCCATTAACCTTCTAAATTCCATGGACTCTAAACCTAGTTTGTTTAATTACTCCTTGTGGCTTAAGTGTTGGAGTCCAGATATCATTCTAATATGTATTACATTCTCAAAGGTCACTACGTCGTTCTCAAAAGAATATGCATTTTGGACAGTTAACCAAATGAATACAATGAAAATATGTTCATGAATATTTCCTCCAAGTATGATATCCAGACCTGTTATCCTAATTCCCCATTCGCTAACAGTTCAATATTTTTCCTGTCATTGACCTTCACAGTGTCTACTTGTGCAGAATACGAAAATAAATGCCGACGCAATAAATGCATCAAACTTAATTTGTGCATGATATCATTCCATATCATTATATGAACTAATTAGCCTTGTATTATTTTAGTGCCTGCCTTTTATGTTAATTTACCTGTTCCAGGGCTTTTCAGGGCCTGCAGCATGGTGGTTGGAAAGTTGTTAACTTTCAACACTGAAAATTGGCTTTGGACAACATGCTTGGGTAACTCTGGGCCAAGAATTCTAGACTCCGGACTGCAGACTTCACACGAAGCCATCACCAGCTGATGGAGTGGTAACAGTGACAGAACAACAACTTCACATTCTATAAAGCCACTGCCACTGCCTGCTGTCATACCATATAAGAACTAGGAGCAGGAATAGGCCACCTGGCCCCTCGAGCCTGCCCTGCCATTTAATAAGATGGCATCTGGTCTTCTTGAGACTCAGCTCCACTTACCCTCCCACTCACCATAACCCTTAATTCCTTTCCTGTTCAAAGGCCTTGCCTTAAAAACATTCAGCGAGGTAGATTCAACCACTTCACCAGGCAGGGAATTCCACAGATTCACACCCCTTTGAAGAAATTCCTCCTGACCTCAGTCCTACATCTGCTTCTCTTTATTTTGAAGCGATGCCCTCTAGTCCTAGTTTCACCTGCTAGCGGAAACAACCTCCCTGCCTCCACCTTTATCTATTCCCTTCATAATCTTAGATGTTTCTATAAGACCTCCTCTCATTCTTCTGAATTCCAATGAGTATAATCCCAGTTTACTCTGTCTCTCCTCATAATCTAAACTTCCCAACTCCGGAATCAACCGAGTGAATCTCCTCGGCGCCCCCTCCAGTGCCAGTATATCTCTTAAGCAAGGAGACCAAAACTACAAACAGTACCCCAGGTGTGGCCTCACCAGGACCCTATACAGCTGCAGCATAGCTTCCCTGTTTTTAAATGCCATCCCTCGAGCAATGGCAGACAAAATTCCATTTGCCTTTTTAATTACCTGCTGCACCTGCAAACCCACCTTCAGCGATTCACGCACAAGGACCCCCAAGTCCCTCTGATCAGCAGCATGCTACAATTTTTTACCATTTAAAACGTAGTCCATTTTGCTGTTATTCCTACCAAAATGGATGACCTCACATGCAAATACTATCTCCATACTATACTCCAGATTACACATTATGCCACCATCTGAGCTGACAGCAATGAGTATGAAATCAGCTCTTGGTGCTTTATCTTCATCTCCACAACTCCTTCCACTCTCTCTTCTGGATGCATTTCTCAAATATCTGAGTTCAACAAGATTATGTGGTGAAGAGGTGCATGCTTACACTATCTGCAATTTGTAAATCAGAAGAGTGTGCAGGATGAAGTGGAGGCAGGCAAGGAATCAGGTGTGAAAATGCCATCACTTCAATGGTTTTGCCCATTACCTCAGTGCCATAGGGATTAGGGTGTAGATTAGTACTTTTACTGCTCTGATGTCTCAAGTGGAATGCCACCTTTTCCTGAAAGAGAGAAGGAAATCTTAGCAACTGTGGTACAATTTGTTTTACCTATTGTGCGCAATGCTGTGGTTAAAGATCTGTCAGTCTGTGAAAGCTAAGAGATGTGGAAATGAAGTTTGCAGCAGAGCTAAATGTCATAAGCAAGCATATGATTGTCAGACATGAGCCATGACGGAGAGAAAAAGTTGTTTGGTGAGTGGGGTTTAGTTTCTCAGCAGTGTTGATATTAGTACTGTAGTTGGTAGGATATGACTTTTGAAGCTGTGTTCACTAACCTTAAAGTTATTGAAATAGTCATGATGCTGTCTTCGCTTGATCCATTTACTTTCTGCACTCAACGTGTGACTGAATGATCATTTGACCGTGAAGATGCAGGGTGTTTCAACTCTCCGCTCCCAAGATCTCCACTACAGGGTCTGAAAATTTTAACTCTCTCACGTCGCACCATTCTTTAGTGTTTTCCAGAAAGAAGTGACCTCACCAGTGACTTCCATCAGCTGCAATAGTCACATTGCAGCTTCTCCTTCAGTGGTACAGGCTAGCTTTAATTGTTGCTAGTCAGTCACAATAACCAACAATGCTGAAATTCTTTAAAACAGTGAGCTGAGTTGGCATGCTGCCTATATTGCAGTTAATACACATGGTTGAGAGAACAATCGGATGTAGTCCCAATGAGGTTCCGTCCTCACCTCGCATGTTACTTTGAGCATGAATCTTAACTAAATTTTTACTGAAGGCTTCTTTAATGTTATATTGCCTTTATTGTATAAAGAAGTGATTGTGTTGAAAACCCAGATCTGTATCATACTTTATGCACATATAGATGGATTTATTGCACTGTTTGTTTTGTGCAATCTTAATATTTTCTAACATATTTTGGTATGTTCAATGAGTTGTGATTAGATTTCCTACACAAAATCTCAGGTTCTGCTTCAGTATAAAGCACTGGTATTATTTGAAGATTAAGCTAACCTTGTCGCAATGATACCCCATTTCTTCCCGGTTCTAGATAGTTCCACAAAATTGAAAATTTAATCTTAAGTGTTTTAAAACCCACAGAATATAGTAAACATCTAACTGTTCCAACAACCCATCTTTGAAAACCAAAAAAACTGCAGATGCTGTAAATCAGGAACAAAAACAAAGTTGCTGGAAAAGCTCAGCAGGTCTGGCAGCATTTGTGAAGGAGAAAGCAGAGTTAATTTTTTGGGTCCGAGGACCCCCTCTGAGGAAGGGTCACCAGATCCGAAACGTTACCTCTGTTTTCTCCTTCACAGATGCTGCCAGACCAACCCATCTTTAAACATGTATTCTGGAATCTTGGCTGTCTATAACAAGTTTTAATGGAGCCAGTGTAACGATTGGTCAATATTGGTTTGTTTCACTATCTAACTTAGCAAATGTTAATATTTAAGAACTAAATTGCTAACGTTTTGATGGGAAACTGTTTGCAGTGCGAACTGACAGAATGAATACACAACAGAATTTTGTAAGTCTTTCTTTCTCACTATTCCATCTCAATGTTTGCTGATATTTGAATTATAAATAATGCAACTGGCATGTTTTGAATTGAGATTGCAAATCCACCACAGGGCAGTGTGATTATTTTTGAATATTTGGAAAGAAAACTTCAAAAAGAACAAAAGTGATGACACAAAGTCAGGAACAAAGAAGTGGGTAAACAAAAGCCTGCGTAGTTTGCACAGCTTATGATAGCTTTATACTAATTGAGCAAAGAATGTTGCTTTTATAAAATAACAAAAGTATTCATTCTAACTGTGCCAAAATTTGTCTGGTAGGTGTTAACGTGTATTTTACTGTATCTTTTGCATTCTAGAATTGAAATAAGCCTACAGTGAGCTGATGTTGCACATCGTGGCAGGATGTTTAACGAAAACAATAATGCAAAACACATTTTAATCACAGTTCAAAAACCAAGAGTGAAACTAAATGTCAAATCCCATAATTTTATCAAAAATATGGTGTTCAATTTGTTAAAAGCACAATATTCAGGTATTTTAAACTTTTTGAAATATGCAGGCTTTACATTACAATTAATTACTCAAGCACTGAATAGCTTGAAATAAGATGCATTTCAAACACTATAATATCCTTTTGTAGCTGTGTACTGATCAAGGTTCATGACTAACATGGCATAATTGATAATTATGGTTCTCTAGTGCAGCACTTTGTAGAATTTTGTATGATAGAGATTTTTCAATGGACCATCAGCCAGATACGCAAACTGATTTTTGACCAAATGATTCAAATGTGCAGTTGGGAGAGGAAAGATAAGGGATGTTCAAATGAAGGCTGCGAGTGATGTTCCTCTAATGATGCCTCTTAGGATCAGCTGGGATACTAGTGTGCGCTTCATTTCCTGCAGTTTCTTCTACAAGCAAGACCACAGCTCCCATGGCTCTCAACAATTATCACCCACTTGTTCTGCAGGTTTTGTTTTTTACATTAGTCTGGTTGAGCAATTCACAGTATTAATCATGGCTGAAGTTGTTATTTATCACCTGCTGGGTGAGAAATAATAATTTTGACACTAGTGGGGCAGCAGGCCAGAGGTAAGGAATTAAGTAAAACATCTAAACACCAGCAAGGATCATTTCTCTGATTAATGATTCACTACAGAGAAAAACTGCTGCTCATTATCTGGTCTTACAAATCCAAACTGGGTTATGTGCTTGAAGAATTGTGTCCATTGCTACTTTCAGATAGTGACAGCTGCTTTCTATAAAAGTTAGATCCTTTCAAAAAGATAAATCCACAAATATAATGTATGGATACTAATAGTCCAGCAGACACATTGTTTTAGTTGGCCAGCAGCAGAAGATTTGTTCAAAAATCTATAAAGTGAAATTACAGTAGAATGCCACCTCCTCACTGAATGTCAGAAGCCATCTTGCTGTGAATACTTCACCCACGTTGGAGCGCAGCTCCTGGAACTGATGAGGTGAAGAGTGCTGCACCACAGCTCTGAGCTGGTAATCACAGAACTGAAGAAACACATACATCATCTGCCACATAGGTTGGCGTTTAAAGTGAAAAACCTTCAGATCATGTACAGTCTTGGACAAATGACAGCCCTGTGTACATTTGTCCCTGTACAATTGCTCAGATCCAACTAGAGGAAAAAGCTCAGTTCAGCTTTTTTATGCTGGCACTGTTACACAAGAGAGGCCGTTTATGTTCTGTGAAAACAATAGTGGAAAGGTACACAATTTGCAAACAGTACATTTAGAGGGTATCACTCGAACAATTAGTACTGATGTGTCAGTATTGGATATTAACAGTGCCATTATAATTTGCAACAATTTGGCAAAGTCTTTCAACTGAGTTAGTTGTAGATTTTCCTTGTTTTTAGAGCTTCGCATATATTGTCCCTTGATAATGCAACATTGGTGGAATAAGATGATGTGGTGATGAAATGTGATGATGTTAACACCAGTTTTGTTTTTCAGTGCTAAACCTCAACTATTCGTTAGAAAGATAATAGCTTAAAAACAAAATGGTTGCTTCTGAATAGATCCAGGTTAAGATTCATTCATTTACTGCTTAAACCTTTGTCTCACTGGTCAACTAAAGGCTATCACAACAGAATCAAGAAGAGCTAAATTTTAAAAAAAACTGAAGTTTTGGAATTATCTAATTTTGTTTGCAAGTCTATTTATTAATCAGTTTACTGGTGCACACAATAACATGATTCACTAAAATGTTTTTGAGTGTTTTCAGTATCTCAAACAATATCACTATTGACTTATTGGAATGAATCATCAATTTCTTCATCAGGAGTAATTTATACTCAACTATAATGAATGAGTACCAAAATTCTATAGACTCTGGAACAGCTCCTATCAATTGGAGGGCAACTACTGTAACCCCACTGTTTAAGAAGAGAAGCAGTGGACAAAATAGTGCAGTATAGACTGTCTAGCTTAACATTGGTAGTGGAACAAATGTTGGAGCCATTATATAAGACGTAATTGCAGAATACGTTTAAGGTAGTGACAAACATTAGGACAGAGTCAGCATCGTTTTAATAAGAGGTATTTGTTGATAGGTTTGCTGGAACTTTTTGAGGATGTAACCAGTGTTTTGGTAAGGGGGAGCCAGTGGATGTGGTTTTCTTGTATTTTCAGAAGGCTTTCGATAAGGAGACATGTTAAAGATTAGCGTGCAGAATTACTGTGGATTGGAGGTGGTGCACTCAGAATGGATTGAGAACTGGTTGGCAGATTGAAAACAGAGTAGGAATAAGTGGGTCTTTTTCTGAATGGCTGCCAGTGACTACTGGGGTATTACTGGGATAAGTGTTTGGACCCCAGCTGTTCACAATGTATATTAATGATTTAAATGTCAAAGCTACGTGTCATATCTGCAAGTCTGCAGATGACACAAAGCTTAGGGAGGAGCATATGCTGTGAGGAGGATGCAGAGATGCTTCACTTTGATTTGGACAATTTGAATGGGCAGTTCTGTGGTGAAGGAAATATAATGTGGGTAAATAGAATATCCTTTATTGTCACATTTACTGAACTGCAAGAGTATGGTGAAAAGTTTTACAGTGTCATCTTATGGCACCACCTTAGGAACAGTATCTTGGTCCAAATCTTGGATACAAAAAGAGGAATAAAGAAAAGCAGTAACATTACAGTGATTCATAATATAGGTTTGAAATAAGCCATAGTTAAAAGGATAGTCATTACAGACAAACAAATTACAAATAAACTTCACATTTCAGTAGCACAGCGCAGGGGCTTCCACACTTGGTCTGACCACCTGTGCCAGACCCAAGTCCAACAACGATTCCTGCTCCAGTCCGCTCCTCACCAGCTCTCACCTGCTCCAAGGTCAGTTTTGTGAGGTTATCTACCTTGGTAGCAAAAACAGGAAGGCAGGTTATTATCTGAATGGCAATAAGTTGGGAAATGGAGCAGTACAATGAGACCAGGGTGTCCTTGTGCACTAATCACTGAGAGTAAGCATGCACTTGCAGCAGCCAGTGAAGAATGCAAATTGTATGTTGGCCTTCATTGTGAGAGGATTCAAGTATGGGAACAGGGACACCATACTGCAGTTGTACAGGGCACACTTGCAGTACTGTATACAGTTTTAGTCTCCTGATCTGAGGAAGGATGTTCTGGTGAAAAAATGTGTAAAAAAGGTTTTTTTTTATTCTATTTCCGGAGCTGGGGAGACACTGGATCAGTTTAGACAGTATTCAATGAAATTTAGAAGAATGGGGGAGAGATTTGACTTAAACTTGTCAAATTCAAAATTATTAGACAGATTAAATGTGGAAATGATCTTCTTGGTGATTGGGGAGTCAAAAGCTATGGATCGCAGTCTAAGGATATGGTGTAAGCATTTTAGGACAGAGATAAGAAATTTCTTCACCCAGAGAGTAGTGAGCCTACAGGATTCTTTGCCACAGAAAGTCATTAAGGTCAAAACATTATTTCCAAGAAGGAATTGTTTATATTTCTTGGACTAAAGGGATCGAAAGATATGTGAAGAACACGGTAATAAGATAACAAAGTGTGGAGCTGGATGAACACAGCAGGCCAAGCAGCATCTCAGGAGCACCATGATCATATTGAATTGTGGAGTAGGCTTAAAGGGCCTACATCTGTTCATAGAATTCCCAGTGTGTAAATAGGCCATTCAGCCCAACAAGTCCATACAGACTCCTCATCTAACCCTTTATTTCCCAAAGCTAGTGCATCTAACCTACACATCCCTGAACACTAAGCAGAATTTAGCAAGGCCAATCCACCTAACCCGCACATCTTTGGACTGTGGAAGGAAACCAGAGCACCCAGCAGAGACCCATACAGACACGGGGAGAATTGTAAACACCACACAGAAAGTTGTCTGAGGCTGGAAGTGAATTTGGGTCTCTGGTGTTGTGAGGCTGCAGTGCTAACCATTGAGCCACTGCGCTGCCTCTGTTCCTATATTTTATGTTTCTATTAAAACATTGAAAATAGTTTGACTATCTTTAGTAAGATTGTAGCCAATTTCTTAAAATTGCCATAGTTGAAATTGGACCTCTATTTTTGAGCCATCTTGTTGATAGTGCTTGAAAGAAATGACATTTAAATGATGTTTTTCTCCGGTAAATCTTACTTTAGTAATACCAAAATTTGTTTTCCCTGTAAAAGTGAATTAATGTTCATGTAATTTTATAAGTTTTAAAAGGGTCCATTAAATGGACTTTTAATGGACACTTTAAAGCTAATTGAATTTGGAAAGCTTTGTATTTGAATCTAATTATGATTAATTTAGATGTACAAGTCTGATTTCTAGTTGTCTTCAGGTTTTGCTGTTTGCTTTGGTTCATTAACTGATTCCTTCCTGAATCAGAACCGCTGACCTCCCCAGTTGAAGACTTCAGTATGTGATCCAGAATGGTACTTGAAAACTGTACTAAAGGAGGACTACAGTGTCAGAGCTTAAGTCATTTGAACGAATGGTGCCACCTGTTCTCTAAGGTGAATCTAAAAGATTGCGTACCTTATTCACCAAGCAGCAGGGGCGGAACACTCTAATGGTTCCTTGTGAATTTTTTAAAATTATCTTTTCTTTGGAGTTGATATTTTCAAAATCAAGCTGTTTGATGATGTTATGAGACACCCATAGAGCAAGTGAGATTTGAACCTGAGCCTCTTGTCTTGGATGCCGATACAGTACCACTGCACTGCATGTCTCCCCAGCCAATGTTATATTTTCCTACTCTGTTTAGAGATGTTATGACACACTCTGGAGCAGGTAGGGACTTGAACCAAAGTTTCCTGACTCTGCAGCAGGGGCATTACCAGCAAGTCACAAGAGCCCCCGAGCCAATTTTTTTTCTCTGATGAGCCTTTCTATTGATATTATCACACACCTCTGATCAGAAGATCAATCTAATTGCAATTTATAGGAACTTGTATGCGAATTGGCTGTTGTGTTTCCAACATTAAAACATTGACTGCACTTCAAAAATACTTAATTGCTTGAGGTCCTGAAAGGTTCTATAATATGCAAATTATTTTTAACTGAAACATTCATGTCTTGACTTATGTGAGATCTAGCACTAGTGATATTGGACAAAGTTGAAGATAACAGGGACTGATAAGAGGTTTTATAATGGGCTGTTAGGTGAGTGGAATTACTGAGTCATTCAGGTCTGCCACAAGCTAAGACACAAGAAATCAGTAACTACTGTCTCCACCAAATCAGGATGAAATATTCAGGATTGATCATGTGCATGGATAATTCCAAATGATGTATGCAATTGGCACAATGACCCAGGCATAAAGGAGCCCAAAAAAAGCCCTTGATGTTTTGAAGGACTTAAAAGAATAACCCAGTAAGAGGTACCCCACGTCAGGAGGTACAACAAAGAAATAGACAAGAGTTCCAGCCTGCCAACTGCCATCTCTCCTCGGTAATAACATGTGGGGCTAGTTACCCCAGGGTAGTGAAAGACTGTGATTTGAGATATCTCTAGTGGTTAAATATGTGTGTTATTTGTTTCAAGTACTTAATAAACTAATTGAGTTTTACAGAGCATCAAGTGTTCCTGCTGTATCTTTGTCTATGTATATACTATTGTCTCTCAGAGATGGACAACAGAGTTTTTAGTATTTCTGGGCGTGCATCGATAAAAAGCAGCCTTAATTTACTCCGACACCAAACCTAGTAAGCTCTGTGGGAAGGAGGAGGTGGACATTTGACAATGAGAAAGACACAAGAAGAACGGCAGAGACACTAAAGAAATTAGCACAAATAGAGAATGGTGGGTCTTGGGGACTGACAGGAGAGGATTTCTCCAACAGTATGTGGCTGGAAAATGGTCGAAGTACTGAGATACTGAGTACCATTGGGATCGGAATGGATAAACTACAAGAATAAGGCAATTGCCTTGAACAATTATGGATCATTTCTAACCAATATTTATTCTGACCAATTTTCATTCATAAAGTCAGGAGGTATGGGATACAGGGTGATTTGGCTGTCTGGATTCAGAATAGGTTGGCTGACAGGAGGTAGAGAGTGGTTGTAGATGGTAAGTATTCTGCCTGGAGGTCAGTGCTGAGTGGTGTCCCATAGGGCTCTATTCTTGGGCCTGTGCTCTTTGTAGTTTTTATAAATGACTTGGATGAGGAGGTTGAGGCGTGGGTTAGTATGTTTGCTGATGACACAAAGGTTGGAGGTGCCATTGATAGTATCGAGGGCTATTGCAGGCTTCGGCAAGACATTGACAGAATGCAGAGCTGGGCTGAGAAATGGCAGATGGAGTTCAACCTGGATAACTGTGAAGTGATGTATTTTGGAAGGCCAAACTTAAATGCTGAATATACGATTAAAGGCAGGATTCTTGGCAGTGTGGAGGAACAGCGGGATCTTGGTGTTCAAGTGCATAGCTCCCTCAAAGTTGCCACCCAGGTGGATAAGGTTGTTAAGAAAGCATATGGTGTTTTGGCTTTCATTAACAGGGGGATTGAGTTTAAGAGCCGCGAGGTTATGCTGCAGCTCTACAAAACCCTGGTGAGTCCACACTTGGAATATTGTGTCCAGTTCTGCTCGCTCTATTATAGGAAAGATGTGGAGGCTTTGGAGAGGGTGCAAAGGAGGTTTACCAGGATGCTGCCTGGACTAGAGGGCTTGTCTTACGAGGAGAGGTTGACTGAGCTTGGGCTTTTCTCTCTGGAGAGAAGGAGGAAGAGAGGTGACCTGATCGAGGTGTACAAGGTAATGAGAGGCATGGATAGAGTCGATAGCCAGAGACTTTTCACCAGGGTAAGATTGACTGCCATGAGAGGTCATAGTTTTAAGCTGTTAGGAGGAAGGTATAGAGGAAACGTCAGAGGGAGGTTCTTCACCCAGAGAGTTGAGAGTGCATGGAATAGTTTGCCAGTGGTAGTCGTGGAAGCGGAGTCATTAGTGACATTTAAGCGACTGCTGGACATGCACATGCACAGCAGTGAATTGAGGGGAATGTAGGTTAGGTTATTTTATTTTTGGATTAGGATTATTCTACGGCACAACATCGTGGGCCGAAGGGCCTGTACCGTGCTGTATTTTTCTATGTTCTGTGTTCTATGACGTGCAACATGTTTCTAGTGAGGCCACAACATACACAGTCCACACTGGGTCCTGGAGCACCTGAGAAATGGATGTTATGCAATCAAATTCATGGATCTCTGTTTCCTAAAGATGTACATACACAATTTTAATGTATTTGCATAAACCGTCAAGAAAATTTAAGATTCGTTAAGGTAGCTAACCCTGGCCCCCAATTTATGTCCATGAGCGAATGTGATGATTCCTCTATGCAGTGTAGTAAATGTCAATGTTGCTAATACCTTGTAAGCACATATGTTTTTCTAGTATTTAGTTATAAGTAGCTTTTCTCTTTGACTCATGCTTTGATAACAAAATTTAAAGCAAAATAATATTTTAAAACAGCACATTGTATTCTAAGTTCATTCTGGAATTATTTGAACCTGACTTAAATTTGCTTTAATTAAATGCTCACTAATAGAAATTAACAAACATTTTCCCCCAGAAAAACATTGAATACTTGCATCATGTATTGATGTTAGGAAGGTGCATTAGAATCAGCTTGGATGAGGCTTCTTAACTGCACTAGCTGATTAGCAGTGACAAGGTAGAGGAAGGGCAGTAAAAAGCTTTCTGCACAACCAATAAGAGCATTTGAAACAAAATCTCAGATTATCAGCAAAATCCATATGGTGTACTCATGTAGGAAACAATTACCGATAAGAATAATTTATGCACTTTTAATTGCCAATCATAAAAAGCTTTCTTAATTTATAAAAGCATCTGTATCCGTTTCAATGCACATTTGAATTCCTGCATCCTGGCCAGAGTGATACAAGGTCATCCTTTGGCATGCTTTAGCTAGCAACCTTGCTAATTACTTCCATTTTACTACTGAATATGAACCACACCTCATTGCTATTGTGGTTAGAGCTTTTACTGAGGTGGCAGTAGCCATTTTCAACCCTGCTGAATCATTACAAAACTGTACTGATTCACTTGGAGCAAATTTTTAATTTTGGGATTTCTGAAGTTCCTTTGTAATTCAATTTGGCACTATCTGCAATTTTTAATGTAAAAAGAGAAATGATTAATATATTAATTCCTTCTCATAATAATTCTGCAAAAGTTTCAGTTAACAATTTGAAACTGTGGCTATCTCTAATTATTTATTTTAATTGGTTGAGAGTCGATGAGTCAGGTCTTTTGGCGTTTGCAGTATATCCTTGAAAACTGTTGCAATTAAGACATTTAGATTCTAACTTGAATTTAGGTAACATTCTCTGCAAAACACTTCATGCCTTTCCACACCAACAAAGTCTAGGTGTGGATTAATGATGAAGGCCTTCTTGACTTAAATAGATCATAAGGTGTATTTCATAGGATGTCGGGTACAAGTGGCCAATTCGACCACCATCACGGAGTTCACTAGCAAGAGTGCGGAGGACTGCGTGCCAAAGAAGTTAATTTGTATGTTCCCCAACTGGAAGCCACAGATGAACCGGGAGTCCATTAGCTACTGAAGACCAGGAGTGCAATGTTCAAGCTAGATGACCCTGACCTTTGCAGGAAATCCAGATATGACCTCCGTATGGCTATTAGAGATGCCAAGAGGCAATACCGGACTAAGTTAGAGACCCAAACTTATCATGGGTACCAGTCATCTGTGGCAAGGCATAAATGACATAATGGGTGACAAAATGAAGCAGAACAGAAGAGCAGACAAAAATACATCTGTCCTTGATGTGTTCAGTATGTTTTACACTCATTTCAAACAGAAAGTCAGTGACCGGTGTCATCTGCCCTAACAGCCCCAGACACACCTGTTCCCTCAGTCACTGCTGCAGACGTCAGATTGGCCTTGAGAGTTGTCACACAGAAAGCGACTAGCTCAGATGGAGGTGCTGGCCGTACGCTCAGATCCTGTGTGGACCAGCTGGAGCAAGTATACACTGACATCTTTGACCTCTCCTTGTTACAATTGAACATTTCCGCACCCCACCCCCTGCTTCAAGAAGACCACCATCAACCTGGTACCAAAGAAAATACATGTAATGTGCCTCAATGTCTATTGCCTGGTGGCTCTGAACTCTGTAATTGTGAAGTGCTTCGAGAGGTCATATCATTTCTAGCCTTATTGACTACAGCTCCACCTTCAACACTATAATCCCAACCAAACTATCTCCAAATTCTGAGACCTAGGTCGCTGCTCCAACCTCTGCAACTGGATCCTCAACTTCCTGACCCACAGACCACAATCAGTGAGGATAAGCAACTGCACCTCCTCCACAACAATCCTCATCAATACCAATGCCCTGCAAGGACTGCATTCAGTCCCCTACTGTACTCCTGCAGACTCATGACTGTGTGGCCAAATTTTCTGTGAGCCCCATCTATTGTAGGCCGGATATCGAACAATGAAACAGAAAAGAGGAGTGCTCGGTATCATGGTGTAAAGATAACAATCTCTCCCTCAACATCAACAAAATTAAAAAGCTGATCATCAACTTCAAGAAGCAAGAAGGAGGGCATGCCCTGATATACATCAATAGAGCTGAGGTGGAGTTGGTCAAGAGTGTCAAATTTTAGGAGTGATGGTAACCAACAATCTGTCCTGGACCACCCATATTGATGTGATGGTCAAGAAGACACAACAACACCCCTTTTTCATCAGGAGGCTAAGAAAATTCGGCACATCCATAAGGACTCCTAAACTTTTACAGATGCACCATAGGAAGCATTCAGTCTGGATGCATCATGGCTTAACATGGCAACTGCTCTGCCCAGGATTGTAAGGAACTACAGAACTATGAACATGGCCCAGTCCATCACACGAGCTAACCTTCCGTCCATTGACTCCATCTACACTTCTTGCTGCCTGGGAAAGGCAGCCAACATCATCAAAGGCACCTCCCACCCTCATTATAATCTCTTCCAACCTGCTCCAACAAGGCAGAAGAAACAAAAGCTTAAACACACATACCAACAGGTTCAAGAACAGCTTGATTCCCGCTGTTGTTAGACTTTTGAATGGACCTCTCAAATTTCAAATTTGATCTTGATCTTGTTTTTTGTGTACCTGCTTTGCAGCTGTAACTATGTATTTTTCGCTCTGTTCAATAAACCTATGATCTTTGAATGTTATGATCTGCATGTACTGAATGCAAAACACAACTTTTCACTGCTCCTAGGTAATAATAAATCAAATCAAATCAGAAATCAAAGTCTGTCCTATGTAGAACATGGAAAGTAGAACAGTACAGCACAGTACAGGCCCTTCAGCCCACAATGTTGTGCTGACCTATTATCCTATTAAGATCAAACTACCCTGGATACCCTTCATCATACTACATCCATGTGCTATCCAAGAGTTGTGTAAATGTCTCTGATGTAACTGACTCCACTACCATTGTTGGCAGCACATTCCCCGCACCCCCCACCACACTCTCTGTAAAGAACCTTTCTCTGACATTTCTCCTACACCTTCCTCCAATCATCTTAAAATTATGTGCCCTCGCAATAGTCATTTCAGCCCTGGGAAAAAGTCTCTAGCTATCCACTCTATCCATGCCTCATCATTTTGTACACCTCTATCAAGCCACCTCTCATCCTTCTTCATTCCAATGAAAAAGAAGCCCTAACTCCCTCAATCTTTCCTCACAAGACCTCCCCTCCATTCCATGCAGCATCCTGATAAATTTCCTCTGTATCCTCTCCAAAACTTCCACATCCCTCCTATAATAAGGCAACCAGAACTCAACACAACATTCCAAGTGTGGTCCAATCAGGAACTTAGAGCTGCAGCATAACCTCATGGCTATTAAACTCCATTCCCCTGCAAATGAAAGCCAACACAACATATACCTTCTTTACAACCCTATCAACTTGGGTGGCAACTTTGAGGGATCTATGGACGTGGACCCTAAGATCCCTCAGCTCTGAAAGACTAATAGTTATACTTATTCTATTACCCTGGCCTACACTTTGTTATTTTTTTAGAGAATTTGATACAATGGATCACACTTGACCTGTTTTATTAGCTGTGAGAATGTGCTTTATTGTGGGAACTCCATCACCTGCAACTTCCTCTTCAAGTCACCTACCATGTGGCTTGCACCTATATCACTATTCCTTCACTGTTGCTGGATCAAAGTTTGGGAAGTCCCCTGCTAACTGCTGCATGTGTGTCTATACCCCAAGGAGTGCATCAGTTCAAGAAGGCAACTAGCCCCCTTCTCCAGGGCCGCTAGTGATAGCCAATAAATACTAGCCCAGTTAGTGATGTGCAGCTTCCACAAAATAATTTTTAAAGTTTTCAATTTCTATATGTTTTCAATATGTAATGGTGCTTCTGCAATCCCTTCACTAACTTATTTAAATATATATGGAAGCATTCTATTGGGACCTGGCATCTTGTACTTTCTCATTTTGATTTATTTCTCAATAATCTTCCTTTTGTATCAATTTGATATCAATCTGGTATCTTGAAAGTGTGCTTAAAGGCTATGGAAGAGTTGAACTCTGTACAAAATTAATCAAACAATTCAAACTATCTGCCTCCCCTGTCTGTCCCAGACAAATAACTATCTTCCAGTTCACATATGGCTGCACTTCCATAATTTTAGCAGTGTAGCCTTTGGCCCCTGTTTCACCACAATGTTTCTGCTGCTGTTGATCTGTTTAACCACACTCTCACCTCCACATTTAATGCCATAGTCTCCAATGGCATCATTGTTTTCTCTCACCCTGGGTTATCTCCCAGAACAGCTCTGTGCTCCCTAAAGCCCAAGATAGTAGGCAGTTGGTTTAGCCATCCATTACCAGATCTGCTTGACTACCAGTCAGGTCCTGCTCTCAGTTACCAAAGCTGCTCATTGTTCCACAATGATTCTGGAAGGCAAATATAACCCCTGGCTTCTGCTGTCTGTTGCACACAATCTTCATAATCTCTTCTCTTTCCCAGTGCTACCCTCACTAACATTAATGCAAGAAATTTATGGAATTGCTTTCTTTCTTGATGCTTGAAGCCATCCTATCAACTGTCTCTGCCATTCACTTCACTGGCTCATCTGACAAGTCTCCTCGGAGGTTCCTCCCTGTCCTATCCATGAAAATTTATTGCTGTCTAGTCTCTCTGCGATTTCCTTTATGCCTTCTTTATGATCACCTTCTCTATAAGATCTACTTCCTTCTCCATTGACCATGTTTCCACCCCACTTCCTTTCCTAATGCCCATGTCAGCTGATGTTATGACTGACTCTTTCCCTCAAATGACTGTGAGCTCGACTTCAAATCTGTTATCATCAGCCAACCCTCAAAAAGGTATTGCTGTCAGCATCCAGTAAAGGATCACTTCATTCAGAACCTCACGTTACTCTCCAAAGTTCTTACTTATCTTGCCACCATTCAAGTCTATGCTCGTCTTTACCAGAACTCCATATTTGAAACCCTCTGATTAAGTATCTACTTCTAGCACAGTCCTAGACATTTCTTATTAAAATCCCAAATGACATACTATTGACTCAATAACAGTTTCTCCTGCTTGGTACTATTCTAACCTATCCATCTACAATCAGAGAATTTCAGTAATGACCTCTCTTCCCATTCATTGTTTGACCTGGACTTCTAAGAAGTTTGATTCCAACCTCTTCCTAATGTTGATGCTGACACAACATGGGATCAATTTCCACAATCCACATTTACATTGATAACATGCAATGCCACCTTTGAACTATGATCCTTACACTGCTTGGACAACATCAGCGTTGAATAAGCTGCGTTTCCATTCTATTAACTACTTGAAAAACTGAAATCTGTGTCCTAGGTTCATATTATAAACTCCATACTGTTCTTACCAATTTCACCTCTCTCCCTATCTCTATTTAGATGGCACCAGGCTGTTTACAGTTCTGAGCTTTCTTTCTTAGGTTTTCAATTCCTTATCATGTCCATCATAAACTATCTCACTCCTCTTGCCCCATGTTGGATGGTCACTTATTCGGCTATCTGGGTTTTTCCACTGGAATTACCACTCTCCGCTTCTGTTTTAACAATCTTCTAAAAGCTCACCTCTGGACAAACTTCTGAAATCTCCTTTGATTCTGTGTTCATTATTATGTGATTACATCTATGCAAATTACCCTGGGGTATTATTCTGAGTTGAAGGGCTATATAGACGTTGTCAACTCACTTGTGAGAAAAGTGGCATATTTGACTAAAACAGTTCAGCCAGTTTAAAATTTCATCCAAAGAAAATGAGTTTTGCAAATTTCAAAGGTTCACAGAAGTTTCCAGCTAATGAGGAAGAATTTGTCCATTGTGCCTGTCATTCTCTGAAACAACCATCCACCTACTCCCATTCCCTTGGCCTTTCTCCATAATCCTTCTACATTTTTCTATTTCAAATATATGTCCATTTCCCATTTAAAAGCTATTATAAATTTTGTGTCTTCTGTAATTCATGCCCGGGGATCAGAAATCCAAGAGAAAGTAAAGCATATGTCTAGTTATTTGGTTATACAGTGTTGAGTATTACTGAATAAAAGATATCTTGTTGAAGCTTTTGTCTTGCATTCATTAGGACAGAATCACAAGAATACCAAATCTCAAAGGAAATGACTTATTTATCCTGCTTGAGAAGAAGTTCCTGACTGGTTGGCAAATGGACTCTTGAATTTTTAAAAGGAAGCGCTCAGAAAACAGCTTTACTTTAATATTCACTAGGCACAAACAATTATGCTCAGAAATACTTGGTTATTAGAAACAAAGAATCAGAGGAGAGGAACAGATGTAGGCTATTGATCCCATCAAATCTGCTCCGTTATTCAATATGATCATGGTTAATTATCTAACTCAGCACCCTGTTCCTACTTTGTTCCCACCACTCTTCGATCCCTTCAGCCTTAAGAACTGTATACAATTTCTCTTTGAAAATAGTCAAAATTTTGGCCTCAACCACTTTCTATGATAGAGAATTCCACAGCATTACCAGTCTCTGGATGCAGAAGTTTCTTCTCATCTTAGTTCTAAATGTTCTACCCGATATCTTTGGATTATAACTTCTGGCTCTGGACTCTTCGGTTTTTGTGAACGTCCATCCTTCATTTACTCTGTCTGGTCCTCTTGAAATTTTATAGTTATCTATGAGATTCCCCATTCATTCTTGTAAATTCCATTGGATATAGTTCTAACCAATCCAGTCTCTCTTCATATGTCAGTCCTTCCATCTGAAGAATTATTCTAGTAAACCTTTGTTGCATTCCTTCCATAGCAGCTCCTTTCTCAGAAAAGGATACCAAAATCAGACACGATACTCAACGTGTAGTCTCACTGTACAATTATAGTAAGATACCCCTGCTCCTGTATTTGAATCTTGTCACAATGAATGCTAACATACCATTTTTCTTCTTCATTGCCGGCTGCACCTGCGTGCTTACCCTCAGTGACTGGTGTACAAGGACACCTAGGTCTTGTTGCACCTCACCCTCTGTCACCGTATCACCATTCAGATAACAATCTCCCTTCCTATTTTTGCTACAAAAGTGGAAAACCTCACATTTGTCCCCATTGTGCTTCCTTTCCCACTCCTAACTTGTTTAAATCATGCTGAAGCATCTCTGCATCCTCCTCACAATTCAGTCTCCTACACAGCTTTGTATTGTCTGCATAGTTACAATTAGATACAATTCCAGAAATGTAAAGATTAACAAAATTTGAAAAACCAAGTTGTAAGTAACTTTACTAGTTCAGCCTGCAAAATTTAGAACAGCCAACTTTCAGTTTATTGTACTGCGTTAGGAAACAAAAGAATGGCAGGAAACAAGGCAATTAACTAAATGGTACCAGTCCACAAAGTAGCTGCATAGACAGGAACTTAACTATTTGCCTGTTGTCCATAGGCCTCTGTTTCCTTGTTTTGCCTTTCTGACAGCTGGCTTTATCTGAAATATTCTTTGTTTGGAGTCTGAATTCATCTGTTGCTGGTGTACTATTATTGACTGAGAGATTCTCAGAGAAAAACTGGCAATGTCAAACGGGATCTCGGCACTGTCCTAATTTAAAGAGTGTCTCACCCCATTATGTTGCAGATCTGCACCTGTGACAATGGAGCATCAAGCTCAGAAAAGCAGTGAAGGAAAATGGATTTCTGAGAGTATTAAATGATGTCTAGATTAATGACCAGGAAATGAGCTATTATCATGAGCTCACAGCTGTATTGCTTTTTAATAGTCTCGATGTTCTTAGTGCATTTTCCTTGAACTTGGAAATCAAACAAGTGCTTCTGCAGCAGCACAATGATGTAGTTGTGAAAAGGAGTACTACGCCCCTTAGTGACACCTCACTATTAACAGCCATTGTACTTCCACAGTCATAAAATTGGCAACATAAATCAATTCTTTATTCTCCTCCATTTACAAAGCTTTGGTGCTCCTTTCCAAATTATGGATTATTTTTTCAGGTGAAGAAAATCAGAAATGATCAAACTTAAATAGGTGTTTTAATTTCTGAAAATCACTTCTGTTGGATGTATATGAAGAGCAGAATGTAACTTAATAAGGCATTTTTTTGGATTAACTAGGATAATAGCCTGTAGAAGAATTGGCAAACAAGGCCACTCAGGAAGACTGGAGTGCTGTTGCCTGCAGTGATGCAACAAAGGCATTTGTGTCCTTAATTAAATACAAATCAGCAATACTTTTAAAATGTACACTATGAAATGTGGCAATGCAATTTTAAAAATCAAAGTAATTTCAGTAGCTTTTGTGACAGCTCAAACTAAAGAAACCATTTAATACAGAACGTGAGATAATGGGAACTGCAGATGCTGGAGAATCCAAGATAATAAAATGTGAGGCTGGATGAACACAGCAGGCCAAGCAGCATCTCAGGAGCACAAAAGCTGACGTTTCGGGCCTAGACCCTTCATCAGAGAGGGGGATGGGGAGAGGGAACTGGAATAAATAGGGAGAGAGGGGGAGGCGGATCGAAGATGGAGAGTAAAGAAGATAGGTGGAGAGAGTATAGGTGGGGAGGTAGGGAGGGGATAGGTCAGTCCAGGGAAGACGGACAGGTCGAGGAGGTGGGATGAGGTTAGTGCGTAGCTGGGGGTGCGGCTTGGGGTGGGAGGAAGGGATGGGTGAGAGGAAGAACAGGTTAGGGAGGCAGAGACAGGCTGGACTGGTTTTGGGATGCAGTGGGTGGGGGGGAAGAGCTGGGCTGGTTGTGTGGTGCAGTGGGGGGAGGGGACGAACTAGGCTGGTTTAGGGATGCAGTAGGGGAAGGGGAGATTTTGAAACTGGTGAAGTCCACATTGATACCATATAGCTGCAGGGTTCCCAGGCGGAATATGAGTTGCTGTTCCTGCAACCTTCGGGTGGCATCATTGTGGCACTGCAGGAGGCCCATGATGGACATGTCATCTAGAGAATGGGAGGGGGAGTGGAAATGGTTTGCGACTGGGAGGTGCAGTTGTTTGTTGCGAACTGAGCGGAGGTGTTCTGCAAAGCGGTCCCCAAGCCTCCGCTTGGTTTCCCCAATGTAGAGGAAGCCGCACCGGGTACAGTGGATGCAGTATACCACATTGGCAGATGTGCAGGTGAACCTCTGCTTAATGTGGAATGTCATCTTGGGGCCTGGGATAGGGGTGAGGGAGGAGGTGTGGGGACAAGTGTAGCATTTCCTGCGGTTGCAGGGGAAGGTGCCGGGTGTGGTGGGGTTGGAGGGCAGTGTGGAGCGAACAAGGGAGTCACGGAGAGAGTGGTCTCTCCGGAAAGCAGACAGGGGAGGGGATGGAAAAATGTCTTGGGTGGTGGGATCGGATTGTAAATGGCGGAAGTGTCGGAGGATGATGCGTTGTATCCGGAGGTTGGTAGGGTGGTGTGTGAGGACGAGGGGGATCCTCTTAGGGCGGTTGTGGCGGGGGAGGGGTGTGAGGGATGTGTTGCGGGAAATACGGGAGACGCAGTCAAGGGCGTTCTCGATCACTGTGGGGGGAAAGTTGCGGTCCTTAAAGAACTTGGACATCTGGGATGTGCGGGAGTGGAATGTCTTATCGTGGGAGCAGATGCGGCGGAGGCGGAGGAATTGCGAATAGGGGATGGAATTTTTGCAGGAGGGTGGGTGGGAGGAGGTGTATTCTAGGTAGCTGTGGGAGTCGTTGGACTTGAAATGGACATCAGTTACAAGCTGGTTGCCTGAGATGGAGACTGAGAGGTCCAGGAAGGTGAGGGATGTGCTGGAGATGGCCCAGGTGAACTGAAGGTTGGGGTGGAAGGTGTTGGTGAAGTGGATGAACTGTTTGAGCTCCTCTGGGGAGCAAGAGGCGGCGCCGATACAATCATCAATGTACCGGAGGAAGAGGTGGGGTTTGGGGCCTGTGTAGGTGCGGAAGAGGGACTGTTCCATGTAAACTACAAAGAGGCAGGCAGAGCTGGGGCCCATGCGGGTGCCCATGGCCACCCACTTAGTCTGTAGGAAGTGGGAGGAGTCAAAAGAGAAGTTGTTGAGTGTGAGGACGAGTTCAGCTAGGCGGATGAGAGTGTCGGTGGAGGGGGACTGGTCGGGCCTGCGGTACAGGGAGAAGCGGAGGGCCTTGAGGCCATCTCCATGCGGAATGCAGGTGTACAGGGACTGGACGTCCATGGTGAATATGAGGTGTTGGGGGCCAGGGAATTGGAAGTCCTGGAGGAGGTGGAGGGCGTGGGTGGTGTCACGGACGTAGGTGGGGAGTTCCTGGACCAAAGGGGAGAAAATGGAGTCCAGATAGGTGGAGATGAGTTCGGTGGGGCAGGAGCAGGCTGAGACGATGGGTCGACCAGGGCAGGCAGGTTTGTGGATTTTGGGAAGGAGATAGAAACGGGCCGTGCGGGGTTGGGGAACAATGAGGTTGGAGGCTGTGGGTGGGAGGTCCCCTGAGGTGATGAGGTTGTGAATGGTGTTGGAGATGATGGTTTGGTGCTCGGGTGTGGGGTCATGATCGAGGAGGCGGTAGGAGGTGGTGTCGGAAAGTTGGCGTCTGGCCTCGGCGATGTAGAGGTCAGTGCGCCATACTACCACTGCGCCACACTACCACTGCGCCACCCTTGTCTGCGGGTTTGATGGTGAGGTTGGGGTTGGAGCGGAGGGAGCGTAGGGCTGCCCGTTTTCCATCACAAGTCCTCCTCCTGGACACCACCCCCAGGCCTCCTACCCTCCCTCGACCTCTTCATCTCCAACTGCCGTCGAGACATTAACCGCCTCAACCTCTCCACCCCTCTCACCCACTCCAACCTCTCCCCCGCAGAACGGGCAGCCCTCCGCTCCCTCCGCTCCAACCCCAACCTCACCATCAAACCCGCAGACAAGGGTGGCGCAGTGGTAGTCTCTCCACCTATCTTCTTTACTCTCCATCTTCGATCCGCCTCCCCCTCTCTCCCTATTTATTCCAGTTCCCTCTCCCCATCCCCCTCTCTGATGAAGGGTCTAGGCCCGAAACGTCAGCTTTTGTGCTCCTGAGATGCTGCTTGGCCTGCTGTGTTCATCCAGCCTCACACTTTATTATCTTGTAATACAGAACGTGTGTGTTTAAGTACAACTGATTTCATTTTCAGAAGCAATACTTCAACAATTGATTGGAGATTTGATCAATGCAATTCATTATTTATTTATGTACTGTTTTAACAGTTTTTTACCCTCACATTATTCAAAGTAAACTTGTTTTTAAATATGCCACTCGACATGATTTGAAATGAATCGGCCTCTTTACTCTCCATCTGCTTTGTTATCAAACTCGTCTCAAACTGATACTTAGCTTCTTGATGATCTTTTACTCCATTTGTATTCAATGATTTCCTTGACTTCAAGTATTTAACACTGACAAAAGTTTACCTTTTCAATTTGCTGGAAAACATACCTTTCAATAGATAGCATCCCTAACTTGCGATGAAGGATGCTTTTCTTGTCAAATTTTTCATATCCTTGACTGCACATTGAGATTTGATTTGAATTATCCCTTCTGATCCTCAGTGATTTAAAAAACACAGTTCAGGCATTTACCCTTGAACTGCACAACTGTCAATGAAGAGCAAATTTCCCAAGTCTATAGAAACTAAAATGTTGACTTGAAAAAAATCAATGTAGCTTCATGGAAAAAAAATTAATGTGGAGAAAGGTGATGGACCAATTCTAAAAGAGCTAATGTAAGTTGTTCTTTTCTCTCCGTTGTATAATTCTTCAAACTGTGTGTCTGTCTGGGCATAAGTTCAGTGCAGGGACCCTGTCATGAAGTAGGGCAAAATTAAAAAACATATTATCCTAAATTTGTGTAAAGTTTTATGGCAGAGCCTTTGAACGTCTCTATTCCGTGTTTTTGAACGGAGGCACCCTGTTTGATAGACTGCAAAGCGTTTTAGTCAGATAATTGGTTCAGACAGCTGAAGTCTACCAGAACAGGAAGGCGCATTTAGGGAGGGAGCTTGATCAACTGGCTAAGATTGCAAGCTGATTCCTGATCAAGTGAAAGTTGGTCTGGTTTAAGGCAAGGGCAGGGGATCCCAATTATGGGTTGCCACTCATGTGGTTAAAGATCAGACCTGGATTGCTGGAGTTTTGCAGGACATGTGCACTAATTCTGTTGTGGGAAAGCAGATGCTATTCAAAGAAGTAAATAGTGTATGGTGTAAATATTGAGGGTGATGGTAAGGGATGAAACAGTGGGCAGATTTGAAGGAGGGGATCCTTCCTGGGTAGCTTGCGGGCCTGGAAGAAATGGTCCTGTTTCTTGTGACCAACTTGTAATGCTATAAAGGAACAATCTCATTGATTCAGCCTTCTTACTCCATTGCTGTGGCCAGGGATCCTGAAACCTGGAAAATCTAGCTGACATTTCTTATTAGTGGTATGTGTTATATATGTGAGCTTTAGAAGATCATGTTTTAGGACTTATGTATTAAACTGCACTTTATTTCCAAAATAGAATAGGATTATGGTCTAATGAATAGTTAATCAGCATTTCTACTTAAATATAGAGATCCATCTGATTCATGTTGTCACAGAGATGGGCTTTGAGAGGGGATGGTTGTGTAAAATATCACTGAATCTAACAGACAAGCCAAACATTAGGATTGGTGGGTTGGGGGGTTGTTGGGGAGCATGGGTAGAGGGAGAGAGAGAGAGAGAGAGAGAGAGAGAGAGAGAGAGAGGGAGAGAGAGAGAAACCAGCTAGAGGTTAAAAGTTTCCATGGTTCACCACACATGATTGTAGCTGAGACAATCATAAAAGAGGCGATTCAGCCCATAAACCCTGTACTATTGCCAAAGCTACACTAAATCTACAATAGCCCCACCTTCCAGCACCAGGTTCATTGCCCTGAATGTTATGGCATTTCAAGTGCTCATCCAAATACCGTTTTAAAGGCTGTACATGTGCTTTGATCAATGAAGTAAAGTTGAGAGGAATTGAAACATGGCTGAACACCTGGCTTGCGTTAGAGGGAGAATTACAAGAAAAAAAATGCCTGCCATGAAAAACAGTTGAGTAAGAGGTTACAGGTGGGAAAGGGAGGGAAGTTATCGAAATCTCTCGGAGCTAAGCATCACTTTGGACTGCAACCAGAAAATCAAATGACTACTTGAGGAACACTGTATTTGATAGGGCTTTTATTGGTAATAAGGTGCCACAGAAAAAGTTGCTCCCCAAAATGGGAGGTTAGAGAGTTGGAATAAAATGTTAGTATGGTTACAGGCTTGGCTAACTAACTGGTAGCAGAGAAAATAAATGAGTCATTTTCAAGGTGGTAAACGCTAATTAGTGGCGTGCAACTGGGATCAGTACTGGGGTCTCAACTATTTACAATCAGTATTAATGACTATATTAAATGTTAAAAGTCTGAAAGGTAGTTACATGTGTGGGCAAAGATTTGGCAGATGGAATATAACGTAGGAAAATGGGAAGTTGTCAACTTTGGAAATAACAACGGAAAAACAGAATATGATTTTGATGAAAAGAAACTGTAAAATGTTGCATTACAGAGGGATCTGGTATAGCACCTTCACGAAGCTTCTTTGTTGCACATATATGCAGCCACCCTAAGGATCTGTGCACAGTAATCAGTGTGGCATCATTGTTTGTAGCATTGATCTCTGCTTCTGAAAGTTGCTGCCATGTACAGACCTCACAGGTCCATACAGAAGAAAAAAAATTAGCAGGAATGCTGATCTGATGTTCTTCTGCATGCAGAAGAGTCTGCATGCAGGTACAATAGGTAATGGGAAGATAGATGGAATGTTATCCTTTATTGTAGGGGAATGGAGTGTAAAAATTGGGAAGTACTGCTAAAACTATGCAGTGCATTGGTGTGACTACACCTATTTTACTAGATAATGACTCAGTGTCCTTACCTACGGAGGGAGTGGTGTCCCGCAGTGTTCGGTGTTGGGGCCACAGCTGTTCACCTTCTATATTAATGATCTGGATGAAGGGACTGGGGGCATTCTCGCGATGTTTTCCGATGATACAAAGATAGGTGGACAGGCAGGTAGTACTGAGGAGGTAGGGAAGCTGCAAAAGGGTTTAGACAGTTTAGGAGAGTGGTCCAGGAAATGGCTGATGAAATTCAATGTGAGTAAATGTGAGGTTTTGCACTTTGGAAAAAAGAATACAGGTATGGACTATTTTCTAAGAGGTGAGAAAATTCACAAATCAGAAGTGCAAAGGGATCTGGGAGTGTTGGTCCAGGATTCTCTAAAGGTTAACTTGTAGGTAGAGTCTGCAATTAAGTAAGCGAATGTAATGTTGTCGTTTATCTCAAGACGGTTGGAATATAAAAGCAGTGATGTGCTTCTGAGGCTTTATAAGGCTCTAGTTAGGCCCCATTTAGAACACTGTGTCCAATTTTGGGCCCCTCACCTCAGGAAGGACATACTAGCTCTGGAGCGTGTCCAGCGGAGATTCACACGGATGATCCCTAGAATGGTAGGTTTAACGTATGATGAACGGCTAAGGATCCTGGAATTGTACTCATTAGAGTTTAGAAGGTTGAGGGGAGATCTAATAGAAACTTACAAGATAATGTATGGTTTAGAAGGGGTGGACGCTGGGAAATAGTTTCCGTTAGGCGAGGAGACTAGGACCCGTGGGCACAGCCTTAAAATTAGAGGGGGTAAATTTAAAACTGAAATGAGACGACATTTCTTCAGCCAGAGAGTGGTGGGCTTGTGGAATTCATTGCCGCAGAGTGCAGTGGAGGGCGGGACGTTGGATGCCTTCAAGGCAGAGATCGACAAATTCTTGATCTCAGAAGGAATCAAGGGCTACGGGGAGTGGTGTTGAAATGCCCATCAGCCATGATTTAAATGGCAGAGTGGACTTGATGGGCTAAATGGCCTTACTTCCACTCCTATGTCTTATGGTCTTATGGTCTTTTGGTCTTATGGACATACTTATAGAGTAATAGAGTCAAACAGCTAAGAAAACAAACCCTTCTGTCCAGCCGGTCCATGCCGAACATGAACTAGTCCCAAACTAAACTAGTCCCACCTGCCTGTTGCCGGCCCATATCCCTCCAAACCTTTCCAATTCATGTCCTTATCCCAATGCTCTTTAAATGTTATAATTGTACCCACATCCACCACTTCATCAGAAAGTTCATTCCATACGTGAACCTCCCTCTGTGTGAAAAATTTTCCCCTCATATCTTTTTTATATCTCTCTCCTCTCATCTTAAAAGTGTGCCTGATAGCTTTGAAATCTACCCATCCTTGATAAAAGATAACTACCATTAACTCTATCCATACCACTCATTATTTTATAAACTTCTAACAGGTTGCCTCTCAACTTCCTATGCTCCATTGAAAAATGTCCCAGCCTATCCAGCCTTTCTTTATAAGTAAAACCTTCCATACATGGCAAGATTCTGGTAAATCAGAAAAGGTTTATTCTGTTGATTCTTGGCTTTGCTTTGCAAGGAAAGATTGAGCAGATTGGCCCTACACGCATAGGAGTTTAGAAGAATGACTATGAAGCCATATGAAATAGGAATCTTCAGATCCTCACGCCTGCTCCACCATTCAAAAGGACCGATGCTGATCTGACATTTCTCACATCCACTCTTCTGCCTTTTCGCCATAACCCTTGATTCCCCTACTGAACAAGAATATATCCATCTCAGCCTTAAATTTACACAAGGAGGTGACCTTGTTGCAACAACTAATATCTTGAGGGTGATTAACAGAGTAAGTATCGAGAAGATATTTTCCCTAAAATTGAAACGAGGGTCACTGTTTACAAATTACAGGATGCCCTTTTAAGGAGGAGATGAGGAGGAATTTCTACTCTCATAGATTCATGGAGGCTATGAATCCTCTTCCTCGGTGAGCAGTAATGTTTGGTCAATTAAAATATTCAAGGCTCCAATAGACAGATTTTGATTATCAAGAGAGTCGAAGTTATGTGGCAGGTCGGAAAGTACAGTTAAAGTGATATTTGGATCAACAGCAATCTTAATGAATGACAGAGAAGGAAAAATGTGAAGTGAATTTTCTAATTGTGTTAAATATAATAGGGCAGAGTTCTGTTCTATAGCTGAAAACACCTGTTGCCTACAATGATCGTATTTAGTCAACTGTACTTTTAATATGTTTGTTACGGTAAAATTCTTACGTTGCAAAATCTGTGATCCACTGAGAGTTTGATTTTCTTGTTGATAGGTTATCAGTCCCCATAGAAATTGTAGAAAATGTATGTTGAAATGGAAGCAGGTAGCCTTATTATAATATTTAAATGACTAAACCATTACCCATTGTCAATTGATCACTTGATCCTCTGTTCAAACCAAAAGGGTGTCAAACAAGGTGTGCAGGATTGCTGTTTCAGGTTCTTTTTGCATTTCAAACTCTGATACAACTCCAAATTACCCTGTTTTGTCCTACTTTACCCTACTTTCTCCCTGACTTCAGTCAATGGTTTTCAGAGGGTGTCTAACACAGTTGTGACAGATCATCCCTCCAGATAACTCAACTGTCAACAGGAATTTGCGAGTTTGAAAATTGTGTACATGAACCCACATTTTATCAGGCATGATGCTCTACACCAGTGATCCAAGACCTTTCCTTTCGGATTCACTGAAGTGAAATTTCAGAGAATGTAGTCTTTTAAGGATCAAATGAAACTAAGTGGATTGGGCGCGGTTTGTTATTCAGCGGGTTTTGCACAGTCCCTGAGTCACAATATTTCAAAAAGAGGAAATACATCAGCCTTTTGTGAATATAATCAGACAATTACCAAGACGCTTTCTATTCCCTCTAGTGTAAACTCAGTCACGAGCAGAACAGGAAAAAACAATATAATCTTTTCACATGACACCAATAAGGAAAAGAGCACGGTCTGTACAGCTAAACTTTCTATCTTACAATTTCAGATAACTAGCCATAACATGTTGTCAAAACTCTTAACATATTTACCAGACTAAATACTACGCACAACAGCACTTTGTGACACATTATGTTTAATAGTCATGATGAAACAAGGCAGGTATTCTAACCGGCCTGCATCGGATTTGGGACAGAATTGTTTAAAAAAGTGGACTTAGCCGTATTTAACTTAGCCACGGCATTGGCATTGAGCCTTCAGATTTCCTGAACACTCAGAGAGCATGGGGTGATGATGACCCACATCCTGTCAATGGAAAGGTCTCTTAAAGCAACTAAACAAAAGAATGGGAGCAGATATAGGAAAACTACCAACCCCCAATCCTCTAAATTTCCGCTGGAGGTAATGCTGGAGGCTGTAAAAGGCCTTGAAGAGACATTGTGTTTCCTGTGATTGGGAGGAAGAAGCTAACCATGCAAGCCAAACAGGCATGGCTGGAATCTTGGAGGTAGACAGCAGCAGGAGGTGCAGTCCTTGGCAAATGGATACAATGCCACACAAAGTTAATTGACCTTAATTGGACAGGAAAGATGAGTGGCTTGCCAATTTCAGATGGCAACATCTACACTCTGACTTTGCCATCACTCTGATGCACAGTATCTCCTCAGAACAACACTCAATGTTACTCCACGCATTCCTACATCTCCAGGCACCTCCCAACATCCACTTCACCATCATCCTCGACCAGTTAGCATCTCGTATCCATCCCTTAGGAGCCCAGGTGACTCAGTAGGTTGGGCTTCTGTCTGTTAACCGGAGCAGAGTGGATTGACATTTCACTCCAGGATGTGTAAACATTCCCATGCCTCAAAGCAGATTGTTAATCAGCTTGCAAGATCCTTCCAACACTCCACACTACTTTCCAAAGGTGAAAACAAAGTGTTAAGCTACACAAAACAAAAGAATCCATTTCCACAGACAAATTTTCTTATTACATTTCTTACTTTCGTAAATTCCTACTTTCTCTCATGACAGCGGAGAAGTGGTCAGCTCCAAGGACAGGCAGCTAATCGAGGGCTAGCAAACAGTAATAACCACCTGCAGTGGAAGATACATTAGAGATTGACCAAGTGACACATCTCACAGACATAGATATGGGAGAGACATCAGTTCTCTTACAAACCAGTTAAGAGCCACCTGTTAGGGGTAGGGATAGAAAGATGTTGCAAGGGGTGTTGCAAGTTTCAGGAGGAGAGGGGATTGCTGCAGGGGGTGTGAAGAGAAGCTGACTAGAGAAGGAAGCTGTCAAGGGGCAGAGAGAGAGGCTGCAAAGGGGAGACAATGGTTTTACCAACAATGGAATACTTAGCTAACTACAAAATAGGAAAACTTACAATCACTGAGCTAGTGAATGCCTTGTGGATTCCACAAATGTGGAATCTTTAATTCTGGAGCTACTATATGGGAGAATATGTAGTGCACATTATTGTAACAAGCTCAATGTCAGTTGTTCAATTTAAATCTGAGAGTCAGAAATGTGAAGCAGTGAATAAGGTGATAACTACCTGGTCATATCTTCTAGTTTTGTGCATATGTGATGGAAATCAGGGCAGGGACAGAAAACATGGGCCCTTGTACTACTCCTGGACAGGGTCCCAGCCTCTGATCTGAGCATAGTCGCTTCGCTCCTGACCCAAATACAATGAGGCCTGTAGAGCCTTGGACTACTAATTATTGGGTCCTGATGGAATCTCACCCATCATTAACACTCTTGGTGTGAACATTGGTGCGAACTCTCAAATCTATGAAGTACATGTTTATGGTGGTGACTTTGTTTAAGTATGTCTATTGGTTAATTTGAGGAAAAAAAAACCCTTTGCTGTAAGGTATGCCTGTTGACTTGTACCAATTTAAATGCTCTGATTTCTAAGAAATTATTGCTTTCCTTCTGTGTTCTGAGTTTAAGTTTAACGGTGGATGAATAATGATTGAGAATATTGATTCTAATTTTGCTTTTATTAGAATCTAAATGCCCATATGTCAAGACAAGTACAGAAGATAATGTTACCATTTGATTGCATCACCAAGTAAATAACTTAGTTAGAATTAAAAATGAGCCCCTAAAATCTAAAGCGTTTCTGAAAATCAAGAAGTAATCCTCAAGGAAGTATCAAGAACAGTCTTTGAAAGTAAATGTTAATTTATAACATGGGAGAAGCCCTGTTGGAGACACAGTATGCGTCTAGCTCTGCTCAGATACTGAATCTCGAAGATTATTCAGAATGAGCACAGTTCTGGAGGAGCAATGAGAAAGGTGCATCATTCTGTCTGCATTTCCTTTTGCATAAGTGTATTGCGAGATTGGAGGGATTCACTTCAGCCTTGTCTCAGGCATATGTGCTGATGTCCATCAGAAGTGACAAGCAACTGAATGTGTGGTTGCCCTGATAATCCACTTTAAACTGGATGGGGAAAAGTTGGAATCCACGAAGGTCCTGCCAAAGATCACCACATCTATGCATGTAAAGGAACAGATTCAGACATCAGCTCAGGAGGCAGCCCTTGAGATGAAAAGGGAGAGAAGTGCAGCCATGTGTTCTTTAGATCTTGTTTTGTGTGCATCTGCACATAGACAATGAGTGAGGAGATTGAAAATGGGCCTTCATTCCTCACTCCTTGGCAGGGCCCTCATAGGCTCCATAGATCAGAGGTCATCCATCACAGGCACTTCGGCCAGTTGCAGCAAGGAGCAAACAGCCTGCCAGCAGCAGAGTTGAAGTTACAGCTAATGCACCATTTAGGAATAATAGAAAACAGAGCAGGAAATCTTAAAATATTACAGGAAGTATCCACAAAGATAGTGGTCACACTGGTAGTAAGCTTATAATAACCTTTAGATTCTGGAAAAGTCTCAGAGTATTGGAAAATTGTCATTTTAACACCTTTATTCAAAAAAGGTTTGGGAAATGGGAGAAGATAAAACAAGATAACTATACGCCAGTTAGGTTAACATGTTAACATTAGTGATGATCATAAAGGCTATTATAGCAGAGCATTTAGAAAATCATAACATTATCAAGCAAAGATATCAGGTTTCATGAAATGGAAATCATGCCTAACAAATCTATTAGAATGTTTTCAGGGAGTAACAACCAGGATAGATAAAGGGGAACCAGTAGATATGATATAATTGGAGTTCAAAAAGGCATTTGATAAGGTACCACACCTAAGGCTACTTAATAAGATAATATATTGGGGCTACTGTATTAGTATTGATAAAGGATTAACTAATTAATAGATGATAGAGAATTGGGGTAAGTCAGGATGGCAACCTACATGTAGCAGAGTGAAACAGGGATTGGTGTGGGGGCCACGATTATTTACAATATATATTAAGGTTTTGGATGAGGGAAGTGAATTTTCAGTTGCCAAATTTGTAAATGACACAAAAATACTTCGAAAGATAAGAGGTGAGGATGGCACAGAGTCTGCAGAAAGAAACAGGCAGGTTAAATGAAGGGGCAAAAATTTGACAGATGAAATATAATATGGCAAAATGTGAGGCTGTGCACTTAGGCAGGAAGAATAGCTGAGCTGAATATTATTTAAATGGAGAAGGACTGCAGAAAGCCATAACACACAGGGATGTGCTAATCCTTGTATGTAAATCACAAATAGTGAGACTATAATTTCAGCAGATAACAGGGAAGGAGAAGTGAATTTCAGACACAGTATACGAAACATGGAAGGAAAAAAAAAGACAAAGCATGGAATCTGACAGAGCCCTGGATGACCTGGCTATGATGAGAAATCTGGGAGAATCACGTGAGAAGTCCAGCAAGGACTTTCTCAATGTCAAGGACAATTCATTACATTTTCCAATTAAGATTCAGATGTCAAGATGACATTCTTGATAGGCAACAACAAGACATCTTTAATGTGGATTATTGCTTGTTATTGGCATTACTAACTGCACATCATGCCTTATTAAAATGCAGTCTCCTATCCTATCGGCCACCATGAGGAAGCTAGACTCTGAGAATTCTCTACATGAATGTCAGAGAGGATATCCGGTGACTCCAGCTCATTATTCACTCATTTGGGCTTCCACCTTGGACACCGGGCAATAATTTCTCAAGGCATGCTCCGGGGCATCATGCACACTTACCTGCACCCTCCCCCCATAATCCATGGATTCTGGCATCAGAAAACCGTCAGTCTCTTAGGACTTGCATGGCCCCTTTCTGATCCACTTTTAGGACAATTCTGCATTTTAAAGCTGCAGTTCAGGGTGCACCAGCAAGAAACTTTGAAACACTGGTGTGAGGATGCAGCATACAGGGACAGGCACCCAGCTCATATTGTGGACAGGCTGCACCTTAGGGCTGCTGGCTCAGTCTCTTAAGGCTCACTGACTGTGAGCCAACCTGGATGTTCACAAGATCCCTGCCTTGCCTTATTGCATTTTCCCCAGCCTAAGCCAGAGCTACCAGACTCTTGATATGTCTTCTGTCTTGCCTTCTCAAGAAGCACAGACACAAAGCATGTCAACGAAGTTTGTCAAGGTTGTCAGCAGTCCGCAGTCAAGTCAAGGGAGACAGCCTTCAGTCCGAAGATTTGGCACAGTTAGTCTAGGGTGGTGTTTGCACAGTCAATTAGCCACTCAGGGAAGTCACGATAGGGATTCTCTCCTTGTGGCAGGTGTAAAACTGGGTGTTGGGCAGCCCACTACCCATCTTGGCTCTTAATCTTCTACTTTAAACTGTTTCCTCCTGGAATGAGAGGAAGGAAGGGTTTGACTGAGATGAAAGAGGGTGGCAGTTTTAGTGCTGGTGGGGAAAGAAACAGTGTACCCTATGTTTTGCTGTTGGAGAGTTAAGCTTTTATTGTTCTGATACCTCAGTCCTATACCTGGGATGCTAAATGTGCCCAGGGAATCCAGTGAAATATAACACCTCCGGTAAAGTTCAACATAACCCAACAAACTGTGGATAGCCATAAAATCAGTTCCATTTAAGCTTGGTGTCATCAATTTACTTTATTATTAATGTAAACATTGAATAAAATTATTCCAAATACTGTATTACATGTTTGTGTTTTAATGGATTGAGGGATTACTGCAAAAGATGTGAAGGGACATCAAATATTCTTGATATGAGGGGCTTCGTAAATTCTAAACTTGGTTAATGTTGAACTACAACGTTTTGAATTCAAAACCGAATGCAGAAATTTTAATTTAAACAAGACATTGCTCTGGGATCGGACAGTCCTTGGATACATTTTTTTGTTTCTGGAATCCAACACATTACTTATTTGATATAAATGGAAACTGTAACGTTTGACAAGACATCAGTTTTATTATAATTTATAATAACTGGTTATTTTATAAAATATCAATGGGCTGGTCATCAATTGTTTCCAATGAATTTCAATAGGGAAAGCTAAAACCATAGTGATTCTGCTGTGGTGAAAAAAGCTTTATTTACTTACAAGCAATAAATACTTCTTACTACGGTACTGACTTGGCAATTACTCATGCAGAGGAAGAGGCTCTCCTGGCTGGACTAATGGTGTTTCAGAACAAAGCGTTTCCATCTCGTGTGTACCAAGGGACAGACTGTACTGCTTCAGTGCTGAATAGCTAGTTTCACCCAGTATTTATCATGCTCCAGTAAAGTCTGAGAGATATTGTGGGTCACAAAGGAAAAGGTTTCTTCTTCTTCACTGTCTCTTCAAAGGAATGACTACCTTTGGTAAAAGTGTTTAAACTGTTAAGCAAAGTATTGATCAAAGTGGAAAAATGAAATGCCCATTTTAAACAAATGAGTTATCGCAATTGTCTTTTTATTCAATAGTAAAGTTGAAAGAAGTTCTGTCAGTGGATAGCTTATGGTTTCTTTTTATTATTATCTTATTCTGTAAAAATAATTCCACATTGTAGGAGATTGTCAATTTTTTGGGCAGCAGTAACTGAAAAATGGAACTTTTACCTAAAGAAAGCAATAAATGCTAGAACAATTCATAAATATGTACCTGAGGTTGATTTTTTTCTAGCTAGTGATACTGAGGGATATTGAACCAGGGTGAATGGATAATATTAGGATACAAATCAGCCATTATCTCATTGAATGGCATGAATAGACTTGAGGTACTTAATTGGCTACTCCTGTTCCTATGTTCTGATTATTGACCATGAATAATTGAAACATCTGGCCAATATCTTTTCATGAAATTCAAGCTCAAAGGATTTGATACTATTAGCTTTCAAACATTTGTTGCTCATATCTTGGTCTCAGAATCATTAAAGTATTTGAATTTCTTCACTGCTATAAACAGACATAGAATTAAATGAAGTCTCTAAATGAAGCCAGAGGCATAATACTGGATTGAACTGGCTCATTACTATTATATATTACTCTTGTTTTTACTTTTGTCAATAGGCTCTGATCTACAACTGTTCAAACTACAAGTTGCGCTTCAACTTTTATCCTATCCTAATTGCATTGTTTTCAGCTTCAAAATGTTTGTTTATATGCTGTAAAGTAAAATTGCTTGCCATGTTTATTTTCTCTTTAGATGATTAATTTTGTGCAACTAAATTAGACTACCAAAACATATTTTGAAGCAAAGGGAATGGAATATATACAGGGGTTTTCATGTATGCAATGAGCTACTAAATGGTACCAATTGAATTTACGACATACAAAGCTTTAGAAATACCAAAGGACTTGCAGTAAGGAAAAAAGACATTCATTTTTAAAAATCATATTTCTTCAAATAAAATGTTGGAATGGAATTAGCCAATTCAGTTGCAAAACCCTAACTTTGCACAGAAGTTTGTTGCTAATTTTTTTCCACTGAATTACAGAGCGACTCAAACCTAAACCTTAATTAGGTATTTATGATACCTATGCTGATCTGTTGTCTGTATTTCAAACATATTTAAAATGCTAATAGGTGCAAAGACCATGGTTCCATTTCCTCTCTGATTTATTATTTGAGAAATGTATTCAAAAGGAAAATGGTTCCCAATTGGTAAATTGATCAAGTGACCAAGCAAAAACAATCAAACAGCCTTCACTTTATTACGAGGTTGTGCTGTGCCCATTCATCTCAAGTGAATTGCCAGCAGTTGGCAACAACATCCTTTGAATAAGGAGGCAATATTCATGAATGGTTCCTATTCCTGATCCTTATTCAGTGATCCCTTCTGGTAAGTATTTATTTGTGGATATTGTATGAAGATGGACTAGGCTTTGGTTGCTATACCTCACAGTCAAATCTTCATGGTGATATCAACCACTAATTATACCTCTTGGGAGAGTACCTGAGAGTGACGGATTTCAATGGAACAGTAGTGCTGAAATAATCAGTGTCTGCCAGTGAAGTGGATGGGAAAAGTGGAAAAAGAAACTGTAATTTGCTCCACCGTAATGAATGAAAAGATGAAGTAGTACAAAAGACAAACATTTGTGCTGTACCCAACCTCTCTTCAGTTGAATTTTCTTACCGTTTTTCAGCACGTCACTTGTGTGTAAACAAAAAAGAAAAAAATATTTTAGATACACAATCAGATGGAAGGTGTTTCTTCCAATTTTCCCAATAAAATGTTTCTCACAACCTACCTTGTCCTTTTTTAGCCTTCTGTGATATGACTTGAGTTTTGACTGACTGCGTTTACATGTATCAAGGCATAAACAAGTAGCAATGCTACTCTTACATTATTGGTTAACATTACTAATATCCTTTACGTAACTTAGACTGAGGTCTAAATAGTACAGTAGTTGTCAGGTTCATCTGTTTGATGCTAATGAGAAAAACTGGTGACACTGCAAAACCTGGATGACAAATGGAATGGACAATCTCCAACTTTGAATTATTTCTAATATCTGGAGCACATTCACAAAATCTAATGCATATAACCCTGAAAATCATTCTATGCATACTGGATATGAGTAAAACATAATTTGCAAAGTGGTCTGAGATGTTGTAAAACCAAACTTAAAACTTAGCAAGGTTTGGTTTTTAGAAGTTATTTTCTGTACTTTGGTATGATTAACTAACTGAAAGAGGATATTATTTATTTAATTTTGTGTATCCAGAATGAGGAAAGCCATGATGTCCACATGGAACAGAGAGGCCTGGGTGTGCATTTGCAAATAATTTTATAAATGACAGGATAAGCTCAAAGGCTACTAACAAAAAAGGATCATTGACTTGATTAATAGAAAAATGGGGTACAAAAGCAAATCGGTTTTCTAAAGTTTTAAAATTGATGCCACACATGTGCCAGATAATAGCCATCTCCAACTAATGTCAGTCTAACCATCACCCTTGAAATTCAACCATCATGGAAATGCTACTGTCAACATCTTAGGGGTTATCACTGACCAGAAACTGAACTGCACCAGCCATACACAAACAGTGACCACATAAACAGGCTACAGGCTAGTATTCTGTGAGGATTAGCTCACCCCCTACCTCCACATTGCCTAGCCACCATCGTCAAGGCACAATCAGGAACGGTGATTGAATACTCCTTGCTTGCCTGGATGAAAGCAGCCCCGATAAAATTCAAGAAGCTTGACAGCATCCAGGCCAATGCAGCCTGCTTGTTTGGCAGCCCAATCACCACCTTCAACACTTACTCTCTCTTCACCACCAATGCACAATGACAACAGTGTATACCATCCATAAGATACACTGCAGCAACTCACCAAAGCACCATCCGAATGCATGCCCTTACTATCTAGAAGGACAAGGGGTGCAAATACTTGGAACACCTCCACCCGCAAGTTCCTTTCCATGTCACACACCACCCTGACTTAAAACTATTCTGCCATTCCTTCACTGACCTAGGGCAAAATTCTGGAATTCCCTTCCTTATGGCACAGTGGATGTGCTACACCCCAAGGATTACAGCAGTTTAAGAAGGCAACAACTAGGGCATTTTGCAGGTTGGGCAGGGGGAAATATAAACAGTAGACTGTCCAGAGATGCCCACACCCCATAAATGAATAAACCTATCTTTGGAAAAGTATAGTTGAGCCCCAGGTGGGTAAACATTTTAAGATGCAGAAGACCATAACTAGAATAACACTAGCAATGACTTCTTTCAGTAATTTGGGGGGATTGGAGAAGCTAGGATTGATCATCTTAAACAGAATACGTTGAGAGGAGATTTGATGGAGGTGTTCAAAATTATGAATGATTTTTGTAGAATAAATACAGAACCTAGTTACAGTGGCAGAGGATCAGATCCAGAGGACAGATATAAGGTGTTTGGCGAAAGAAGGAGAAGTGACGTGAGGGATATTTTCCCTCCAGAATGTTGTGATCAAGAATGTACTGTCTGCAAGTATGGTTGAAACAAACTTAGCAGTAAGAGTTTAGTTACAGTTAGAGAATTAATTTAAGGGAAAATGTAGAGATATGTGGAAACAGATGTGGAATGGGATTTGTTAGATATCTCTAGTAATAAGCTGACACAGTTATGATGAATCATATTGTCTCCTCTGTTTTATCATTCATGGTTCAATGTGCTTGTCAAGTCCCATGATGAGAACACGAGCAACACAATTGATCACACCAGGTTGTGTGTCAATTATTGTAGATTGGTTGAGAAAGTTGATCCAATACTTTCCAATGTAAATAAATTTGAAGTGATGCACTTAGGTGCACTTAATTATGCTGATAAACATGAGTGTGTGTTAGGTTAAGGGAAATTAAAGGAAAAAAGACTTGGGAGTGATCACAGATAACAAAGTGTGGGGCTGGATGAACACAGCAGGCCAAGCAGCCCCACACTTTGTCACCTTGGATTCTCCAGCATCTGCAGTTCCCATTATCTCTGGAAGTGAACATAGACTACTTCCTTGTGTTTCATTGTTAGGAGGCTGCAGTCAAGGAGAACTGTATTCATTACTAATCTGTTATGCCTATAAAACTTTGATAAGGATGGATTTAAATGTGTGTAGTATTTACTGTCTTTACCTCATGAAGGACTTTGTGATAGTAAAAGGTACAGAGGAAGGAAATCAAAATGATTCTGGTCTGAGATCATTAAGCTATGCAGCTAGACTTAATTTTTCATAATTCACTGCAGAGTTGAAAGAGAGAAAAGATGGAAATTTAGAATCTTCCTGAATCTGTTATTTAAGATTCCAAGCAGATGTGATTGTAATGTATTATATGATGATATCATGTAGAGCAAGGGGATTAATATGCAAACTGAAGAATTAAGGAATGAGGCAACTTGTCCAGAAAATGAATTTTGTTAAAGGTCATAGAAAGTGATTTCTTGGGAGTCATCCTAGGAGATATTACTAGATTTCAGGGAAATATATCATTCCAGGACTTCATTGGCCATCAACATGTTATCAAAGAATTTTGAATTGAGCTTCTGAATGAAGTACGAAAGTATAAAAGATACAACGGCACAAAATTGATGAGAAACAAGTACTAATTTGCGCCTCAGTTAATGGCACTGTGTGTTGTCACATTGTTGCTTGAAAGACATTCCTGTATGCAAATTGGTTACTGCATTTGCATTACTTCAAGTGTTACACTTGAAAAAATAATTATTTAGCTGTAACAAGCTTAGAAATTCCTGAAATCATGAATGGTGTAGCACTTCCTGCGGTTTCAGGGGAAGGTGCCGGGTGTGGTGGGGTTGGAGGGCAGTGTGGAGCGAACAAGGGAATCACGGATGAAGCATTCGAATCCCGCACATCCCAGATGTCCAAGTTCTTCAAGGACCACAACTTTCCCCCCACAGTGGTCGAGAACGCCCTTGACCGCGTCTCCCGCAACACATCCCTCACACCCTGCCCCCGCCACAACCGCCCAAAGAGGATCCCCCTCATTCTCACATATCACCCCACCAACCTCCGGATACAACGCATCATCCTCCGACACTTCCGCCATCTACAATCCGACCCCACCACCCAAGACATTTTTCCATCCCCACCCTTGTCTGCTTTCCGGAGAGACCACTCTCTCCGTGACTCCCTTGTTCACTCCACACTGCCCTCCAACACCACCACACCCAGCACCTTCCCCTGCAACCGCAGGAAGTGCTACACTTGCCCCCACACCTCCTCCCTCACCCCATCCCAGGCCACAAGACGACTTTCCATATTAAGCAGAGGTTCACTTGCACATCTGCCAATGTGGTATATTGTATCCATTGTACCCGGTGTGGCCTCCTCTACATTGGGGAAACCAAGCGGAGGCTTGGGGACCGCTTTGCAGAACACCTCCGCTCGGTTCGCAATAAACAACTGCATCTCCCAGTCGCGAACCATTTCAACTCCCCCTCCCATTCTTTAGATGACATGTCCATTATGGGCCTCCTGCAGTGCCACAATGATGCCACCTGAAGGTTGCAGGAACGGCAACTCATATTCCACTTCGGAACCCTGCAGCCCAATGGTATCAATGTGGACTTCACCAGCTTCAAAATCTCCCCTTCCCCCACTGCATCCCAAAACCAGCCCAGTTCGTCCCCTCCCCCCACTGCATCACACAACCAGCCCAGCTCTTTCCCTCCGCCCACTGCATCCCAAAACCAGTCCAGCCTGTCTCTGCCTCCCTAACCTGTTCTTCCTCTCACCCATCCCTTCCTCCCACCCCAAGCCGCACCTCCATTTCCTACCTACTAACCTCATCCCACCTCCTTGACCTGTCCGTCTTCCCTGGACTGACCTATCCCCTCCCTACCTCCCCACCTATACTCTCCTCTCCACCTATCTCCTTTTCTCTCCATCTTCGGTCCGCCTCCCCTCTCTCCCTATTTATTCCAGAACCCTCACCCCATCCCCCTCTCTGATGAAGAGTCTAGGCCCAAAATGTCAGCTTTTGTGCTCCTGAGATGCTGCTGGGCCTGCTGTGTTCATCCAGCTTCACACTTTATTATATTGGATTCTCCAGCATCTGCAGTTCCCATTATCTCATCTACTGGTAAGAACTGTCGTATATTGAGAAAATTTTGTTAACAGCTTGGGCCATTCATTGACAAGAATTATGTTTCAATACAATCTGTAATGTAATAGAAAACTCTACAGTCAAAAAAAACTGGGTAGAGAGATTTGAAACACTCTATAAATGATATAAATAAGCAGTTCAAACATTGGATTGAAGTTTAATCCCCATTTTGAACATGGTTGTACATTAGTTACAAACACTAGCTTGAGGTTTAATCCTCAATAATTGTCCATTTTGAACATGGGTGTACAGTAGTTACAAAACGGTGTTCTTTACCACTCGTTGAAAAGAACCGGTGTTCAAAGCATTTACTGACTCCGCCTGGTTCTTCTGTAAAATAACGTCCTTTTTGCTTTCAATACATCAAAGTTGTTATCTACATCATACATAAATATGTATTCCTCCGAGAAAGAGTAACGAGAATTATATAATGATGGCCTGACAGGTGATGTAATGCTGCTGTCGAAATAAAGTAGAAGCGATTTTTATAAAAGGTTCGATCCAATCAATTGCATATGAGCTCGCGTTATTAACGTTGGCAGTGTATAAACTACCCCCATGAAGGTATCACGTTGCTACTGTCCTACACATGTAAATGACCTTATATGCTATTCAGCTTGTACAGTTTGAACTTGCTTTGGGTGAGTATCCGGTTTGAGAGTAAAGGTGTTCTCGAATGTCAGACTACTCGAAATCATACTTCATCTCTCCACGTGATTTATCAGCTTCAGCACCATCGTTCACATGATTCAGAATTTTTACTGGGATGTGTGAGAAACCTGTCCGTCCTCCGAAACCTAAAGTTGGTTTATTTCGTTGTGAGATGATTTTGGAGAAACTTAATCAACTTCTAATAGCCCGAGTTAAGTACAAAGTGGGCCCTTCAAGTTCGATGCCAGAGGCTGGGAGAAGGGACATATACTGAGACAGCCGGAGTACTTTCTAAATAGCATGTTCAGAAAGCTGTTACGATGTTGAACCTGCCTTTCTTGGTTCAGCGGCTTGGACACTACTTCTGTGCCACAAACACCTCTAATATTGTGGACGCTGGGAGAGGTGAGACTTGAACCCAGGCCTCCTAGCTCAAAAGTAAGGATACTACCACTGCACCACAAGAAACAGACCGAAGCTGACTTACTGAAAAGCAGCAGTAGTGAGATCCAAATGTGGCCTATGACAATCCTCTGGTACCAATTCCCTTTTTCAACAATTTGCATAAAATAAAATAGAAAACACATCGCCGTGAAATGAAATAGCTAAGATAATTAAACAGGCAGATATCAAAACAAGGATTAGGGACGCTTAGAATGGGCGATATTCTTTAGCACTCTTACTGCACAAAAGTCTGTACATCTAACTTGAAGGCTTCAAGTGTCCCAGAATCCTTAACTTTTTCGAGTGCAAGTTCTAAATATCTATCACACTTTCGGTGAAGAAGTGTTTCTGACTTCACATCAGAATGACTAAGCGATATTTTTATGATGACGTCCTCACTGATTGGATTCCCTCCACTAGTTTCTATTCTATCAAATTCTTTAAACATGTCAAACAGGGTATCATCGTTCATTCCCCTACACTCAGGAAAGTGCGCATTGAGTTTAAAGAGCACAAGTAGTAGGAAAATGTTAGTTAAACATCATGAAGGCCAACCAGACTTGAAGGCAGTATTGGGCGTTTTCTGCACAGATATGGAACCTAACACTTGATGGACGACATCACTGAAAAACAATATCTACATGAGATAGAAGAGGGGGCCAAAAATAGATTCACGGAGAACTATAGAACTGATGGTGCAGAGACATGACAAGAGGCTGATACAGGAGGTGCAGTGCTCCATCTAGATAGATAGAGTGGAAACACATGGAGTAATCTCACAGAGCCAGACAGTAGAGGAATGGTGTAGGAGGAATATAGTTTGTAGTTGATAATAGCAAAAATTAAGATTTTAAGTTATTACCCTAATGTGTGGGATACTCCTAAGTAGATTAACTGTGAATATGTTCTGTGACCTCAAAGCATCCTAATATTTAGGATGAATTGTGTTGCTCATTATGCTATACAGGTAAAGTTCTTATCAATTTATCTCATGCTATTGCAATAGAATCTTTAAGCACACTTAGTGATTTCTAAGCGTGGCTTTTGTCAAATTCTCTATGTTTAGATAATTAGTGCATCATGGAAAGCAATTCCAAACATTACAACAGGCAAGTAGAAACTATTTCCTCAATCCTCACTTGAGCAGGATCAAGTGTTGGGTTAAGTAGACACTCAGGCACTATGAAAGGATTTCTGTCTTGTCAAATGCAGCTAACCAAAATTAGAGTCAGATCAATCCTAAGATAAATTTTTTGGAAAACTAAGATAATTGATATACTATCCCAACTTCCCTCTCATTATGCGGCAGTAAGTTATAGATTGCAGTAACCAAAACATAATTGTCATCCTGAAGACTGCACCTTTTCGTACTTTAACCTTGAAAGCAAAGTTCTTATTGCGACATATTCCTTAAGGTAAGGCTGCAATTTGTACCAGCACTAACCCCAAAGATAGGTGCCAGATGAACCCCTAAAATAACACTGTAATTTGTATCAACATTAACGCTAAGATGAGACAACACTTTGTATCATTTACCTCAAAACTGAGGATGTAATTTGCATCAATACTAGCCCCTACGACCAGGCTGCAATTTGACCAGTACTGATGCTAAAATGAGCATGTGATTTGTGCTAGCAGTAAGCATTAAGTAAAGCTGTGGTTCGCATTAGTGTTAACCCTAAAATAAGACTATAATTTCCAACAGCACAACATATAGAATAAGACAACTGTTGGTACCAGCATTAACTTTGTCGGAAAAACTGTTCTTAATACCGGAACTAATCCCTAAGATAACGTAGTGGTGTGTAATATTACAACCACTCACGTTAAGGCTGTGGCTTGAAGCAGTTAAATTAGCCAAATGTCTGTTGAATAATTTCACTGTAGACGTTTTCTTTTCAAAATTTGATTTTGCTCCAATATCAAAAGGCAAGCATGTTTTCAAGTAGAGGAATTACAGGTGAGAGCGTCGTTATCGTTCAATTATAAATTTACTGAGTAATTGTTTTCTTTTTACATGGAAAACTAGTTCAAATGATTTCCCCGGATTTTTTTCTGTTTCTCTGAATTATTGAGCTGCATCGAAATACTCGAAATAATTAGATTCTTTCCGAGCTGATACTCTGCTACTTTTTAGGTTTTATTTATCTAAGCATTCATTGATGGTTGCACCAGAACACATTAGAAATACTCCCAAGGCAGCGAGGGTAGAAAAGCTTCCTCAGCACATCTTTATGCAGTCCTGCACAGAACTACACTTTGTCAATTTCCATGAAAATTTCACATCTTTTACAATTACAGTTTTTTAACCAGGGTTTCTCGTTTACTTTGAGAGCTGAAGTATAAACTCGCACCGACTGGAGCAAAAAGGTACCTTTCGATAGTTTGTGGAGCTAAACGTGTATCTTGACGCTCATGTGGGAGGGATTATTGTTTCATGCTGCTGTTTTACAAGATGTCCTCTACAAAGGCTTCGTGTTACTTTTCCCCGCGTTATGTTGCCCAAGAAAATTTATGAATAACGATTTTTTTAACCACACAAAACCTTGCACAATTAGCAAAGCGATAGCTGTCTTTCTGACGATTGCAATCGGTGTTTCCGTATTATGATGCAGTGGTCAATATGTGAAAAAGCAGAAGACCCTGATTGTAGGCAGGTAAATAGGGTTGTGGCAAATGCTCATGTACAAGCATTTATTTTAATTAATACCCAATGCGGCCTGAAGACGGGAGACACAATTTCCATGTTACACTATTGTTGAAAATTTGGCCGCAGTGTCTCTTGGTTTGGAACACTGTTAGATTTGGCTCGGGCTCGCAAAGAGAGGGAGAAAAATCCTTACTGTAAAACTGTGTAGACTTGGATCAAAGTTGATCTTTTAACTACTGTTTGGATCATAGCAAGACGATAGATGGACCTTTACAGGGATTTAAGTGATTTCAGCGCCCCGCTCCCAATATATTCGAATATAGCAAGGTTTTTACAAGCCCCACGTGCTGTTTGAGCTTTGATATTAATAAATGATACCCACATAGTTTCATGTGTTTAGTCAGGCACTGGGCGTTGTCCAGAAGACTTTGAGTTCTATTTAGATTTAGTTTGAACATAACTATTGTTATAATGTGAAAAGCATGTTAAAAGCTGTGCCATATAAAGGCTGAGGAATGTAAATGAGTCCTGTAATATAGGAAGCAATTTATTTTGGCTTATATGTGTTGCATAACTGATAAATGGTGCTACTTCACGAAATAATTAATAGACAATATTTAAACAAGAATGACACAATATTTTCTTTCCAACATGTTAACTGCTTCTGTTGCAGTCACCGTTAACGTGCATTGTTTTAACATAGATAGTGAGCAGCAAGCCCAATGTATTTTTACTGCACAAACAGCTCCACCAACTGGTCATTACACAAAATGACCAGTTCCGTTCACTCGGGAAAACATCACAAGGGCCTGCGAATGGATTTGGAAGGTGTCCAACGCGAAGAAACATATGTATATAGCTCTTGGCACGTGCAAAATAATCCACAATGTCTGTCAGCTGATATTGATAGCCTGTTATAAAGAATCTCAATATTACAATGGAGGAGTCTTTGTGTTGATATTTCTGGCAACTGTTAGTTGCAGTTCGTCAACTAAGTTAAATGTTATAGTATTTACTCCCACATTAAGAGCTTCTGAATTCAGTGGGAATTAACCTTTTGGCAAATTGCCAACGAGCTTGTTTTCAAACAATTTTTCTTTGCAATTTGAAGGCAATTTGGAATTTGTGGGAGAGTTGAAGTACGGAATTCATTGCTTGGAAAGTAGCTACATTTTATGAAGGAAGTTAAATACACTTTTATAGGTTTCTTACATGAGATGGAATTGAACAGCAGGAACAAACAAGCCATGCCCAGAAGCAAAGGATCTATTACAACGCTTAAGGGAGTCCCTCGTTTTTTGCAAATACCGGCTCCCGATCTGCGATGAATTAGCTGCCATACGCCTAAACTGAACTAAACAGCAGACCCACTGACTGTGACTCCGGCTCCAAACTCCGCGCATCACTGACCCCCTCTCTCCGGGTATCACTGATCCTCTCTCTGGACATCACGGTCCCATCTCTCCGGACATCACTGACCCTCCTCTGGACATCACTGGCTCTTTCTTCGGACATCACGGACCCTTCTCTGGACATCACGGACCCTCTCTACGGACATCACGGACCCTCTCTCTCCGGACATCGCTGACCCTCTCTCTCCATACCTCACTGACCCTCTCTCTGGACATCACTGACCCTCCCTCTGGACATCACTGGCTCTTTCTTCGGACATCACGGACCCTTCTCTGGACATCACGGACCCTCTCTACAGACATCATGGACCCTCTCTCTCCGGACATCACTGACCCTCTCTCTCCATACCTCACTGACCCTCTCTCTGAACATCACTGACCCTCCCTCTGGACATCACTGGCTCTTTCTCTGGACATCATGGACCCTCTCTCCGGACATCACTGACCCTCTCTATGGACATCACGAACCCTCCATCTCCGGACATCACTGACCCTCTCTCTGGACATCAGTGGCCCTCTCTCTGGACATCACTGACCCTCTCTCTCCAGACATCACTGACCCTCCCTATGGACATCACTGACCCTCTCTCTCTGGACATCACTGACGCTACCTCTGGACATCACTGACCCTCTGTCTCAGGACATCATGGACCCTCTCTTCAGACATCACTGACCTTCCCTTTGGAAAATACTCACCCTCTCTCCGGAAATCACTGACCCTCCCCCTCTGGACATCACTGACCCTCTCTCCATACATAGTTTTGTCCTCTGTTCAAATTATTGACTGTAGAACGTAACTGACTCTCCAGGACATCTTCAGTTCATCCCCTTCAGCCCACCTCTGCTGAAACCCTTATTCATATCTTTGCTCCTTCACAACTTACCTGTTGTACTCCACTTCTGCTGGGTCTCTCAACTTTACCCTCCACACATACCAGGTTATCTAAAGCACTGCTGCCCAATCTTAACTTGTACCAAATCCCATGTACCTATCACATCTGTAAATGTTGACCAACAGTGGCTGTTGGGTAAAGCAACCTGTTCATTTTAAAACTCCCATCCATGTTTTCAAATCCAACCATGGTCTTTCCGTTTACAATCTTTCTAATCACTCTAGCCCCACTGATCCCTGAGTTACATATGCTTGACTAAGCCTGGCCTCTCCCACATCCTGATTTTAATTACTGCTTCACCATTGAGAACATTGCCCTCAGTCGCCTAAGCCCTAAGTTCTGGAACATCCTCCTTAAACATTTTTGTCTGTCTTTACTCCTTTGTTACTCCTTAAACCTAATTCTTTGACCAAGCTTGTGGTCATTGAACCTAATACCTCCTTATGTGGCTCAGTGTCAGATGTCGTTTTTATCATACTCCCATGAAACAAAGTGAGATAGTTTACTACATTAAAGGCACTAGAAAAATATAAGTTGTGGCTGTCGGTTATCAGAGAGAAGAGGACTGAAAGTGGGAAATTATAGGGGAGGAAGTCTCACATCTGTCATTGGGAAATGCTAGAATCCATTAAGGAGGAAGTAGTAACAGGCCAGTTAGAAAATCATAATACAGCCAGGCAGAATTGACATGATTTTGTGAAAGGGGAACTTAGCTTGACACATTAATTTGAGTTAATTGAGGATATAACAGTGTGAATAAAGGAAAACTCGTATATGTAACGCATCTCGATTTCAAAATGATGCTCAACAGGTGCCAATTAAAAGGTTACTGCTCAAGAACGTAGCTCATTATGTTACAGTTCATAAATTGCCATGTCAGAGGATTGGCTAACAAACAGAAAATAGAGACTTGACATAAATTGGTCATTTTCAGATTAGCAAGTTGTAAGTAGTGGAGTATCACAGGGACAGTGCAGGTGCCTCAACTATTTACAATCTGTAGTTTTTTAAAAATTGATTCATGTGATGTGGCTATCACTGGCTGGGTCAGCATTTATTGCCCATCCCTTGTTGCCCTTTAGAAGGTGGTGATGAGTTGTCTTCTTGAAATGCTGTGGTCAATTTGATACAGGTATCTCCACAATACCTTGTGCAGGATGTGACCAGGATTTCAACCCAGTGACACTGATTGAACCTTGTATCTGTCCCACCTTCAATAAAATCATGGTTGATCTGATTACTCTGCATTCCAGCCTACACACATTTGCTAACAAAATCTCTCCACCTCTGCCTTAAAAAGATACATTCAAAGACTGTGTTTCCACTGTTTTTGAGACTTTCAAAGTCTCAACCATCTGTGAGAAAAAAACTTCCTCATGGGTCTTAAGCCCTTATTTTTAAATATTGACCCTTCGATCTAGATTCTCTTACAAGTGATTAGATTAGGTTTCCCACAGTATGGAAACAGGCCAATCAGTTCACTGGGTCTACACTGACATTCTGAAGAGCCTCCCACCCAGACCACCGCTCTCCCCCTTATGCTATCCTTGTAAGCCTGCATTTCCTATGGCTAATCTACCCAGCCTGCACATCTTTGGACTGTGGGTTGAAACTGGAGTACCTGGAGGAAACCCACTGAGACACGGTGAGAATGTGCAAACTCCATGCAGGTAGTTGACCGAGGGTGGAATTGAATCCAGGTCCCTGGTGCCATGAGGCAGCAGTGCTACCTATTGAGCCATTGTGCCTCCACTTTTGTCCTTTCCATATTCACTCATGGCAAGAACCCTCTTACATTTCAACAAGTCAATTTTTGTTTTTCTAAACTCCAGAGGATACAAACTTAGTTTGTCCAACATTGCCTCATAAGACAAACTGCCTTTTCCAGGTCTTAGTCTAGTAAACTTTACCTGAACTGTTTCCAACAAATTTACACCCTTCCTTAAATAAGGAGGCCATTACTGTACACAAAACTCACTAACAGCCAAATTAACCACAGCATAATCTCCCTCCTTTTGCATTCAGTTTCTGTCTCAATAAACATTAGCATTCTATTAGCTACTTGCTGTAGCCACATACTAACTTTTTATGATTTGTGCACTTGATCACCCGGATCTCTCTGTATCTCAGGGCTCTGTAACTTCTCACCATTTAGTTAATATGCTCATTCTTTTCTTTCTGCCAAAATAGAAAATTTCATATTTCCCCACTATATATTCTTTGACCCTTTTCTGAACCTATCTACATCCTTATGTAGCTTCCTTATGTCTTTATTTAAAACATGCTTTCTTATTTATCTGACTTTTACTGATTTTGATTTTATTGCCACGTGTACTCAAGTACAAAAGTACAGAGATATACTGAAAATTGTATGATGTTACCACTCAAAGTGCTATCTTAGATACCAGTACCTAGGTACAGAATCTTAAGAACAGGGCAGAAAGAGAGAATGGAGTTAGAATTTAAACATTGCAGTAATTATAGTATAGCATATGAAATTAGGTTAAAAGTTACACATTGCAGACCTGTCTGCCCCACCTCTGATGAAGGGTCTAAGCCCGAAACATCAGCTTTTGTGCTCCTGAGATGCTGCTTGGCCTGCTGTGTTCATCCAGCTCCATACTTTGTTATCTTATGTTACATTGCAGACCTGCTCAACTTTGAGTAGAAAACAAAGAAATAGATCTGAAAGATCAAACATTACAGTCTTTCTTAAGTGCTTAGCCATGGTGGGACCACACTTCGAGAAATCATCTTGAGACCAGAAGTCCATGCTGAGGCCAAACTAGACTGAGGGACTAACATACACCATTGAAAGATCACCATGCCAGCCAAAAGATCGCCACACTGGGCCAAGAGACTGCTTCACTGAGTGACCGCCTTGCCAGCTGAGAGTCTGCCATGCTGGGCCAAGAGTCCACCACTGTCAGCAAATTTGGCAACTATCCCTTCATCCAAGTCAGACATGAGTTGTAAGAAATTGTAGTCTAATCACTGATCTCTGAGGCACACTGTAGTGATTGTAATGAGCTCAGCCAGCGGACCTAACAGAATGTGATTTTGCTGACTGGGGCTATTAGTTTGGTCCAATCAGGGAGCCCTGGCTGACATTTAAGAACTGGAGTGTCAGACATCCTGATCACTCTGAGAGCTGGATCTGAGGGAGCTGGACCAGTGTCTAGGACCCTCTGTGTGTAAATACAGGGTGACTCAGTGATGGGATACTGACCTGTATGGTCAGACTGGTTTGCAGATGCATTCTATTTTGTTCAAAAACCATACAATTTATAGGCAGTCAGTCAATATGGTGTTTTATAAATTTCTACTTTAGAAATAAAAAATCAGTCTGACTCCAAACCAAAATGCAAACAGATGCTAAACAAGGCCCCACATCTAACATGCATTGTCTGACCTAAATGTCTCCTCCTTACGTTGATAAAATATTTAGTTCTCTCAGAGCAGCGACTTGAAAGGAATCCCGGGGCTTACATGTATGTATTAATCAATTAAAACCTTCTAACTGATTAAAGATTTGACAGCATCTTAGGTTTGTTTAGTTCTTTCTCATCCGAGGTCTAGCCCTTTGATCTTTTACTTATAAATTCTGTGTCTGATGCTACCTTCCTCACTAACACCTGAAGAAGGAATAAGGTTCCAAAAGCTCGTGTTTTCAAATAAACTTGTTGGACTGTGAGTTGGTGTTATGTGATTTCTGTCCTTGCCAATTATAATTGTGATCTCTTCCCTCCCTTCTATTTCCCAATTTGCATCCCTTTCTGTAAAGTTATTTGTGATCTCTATAGCGTAGAAATATCTGTTCAATTAATGTGCCTTTTTTTTCCTGTTATTAATTCCCTAAACTTAATTTCTGTAGGACCAACATTCTACTGATAATTGAGAAAGAGTTAATAAAGAGAATCTCTTATCATCTGTTTTTATATTTTGAGCTAGCTTTCCCTTGTACTCAAATTTTTCCCTCGATATTAACTTTGTGGTCTTTCTTTGCTTGTTTTTTTAAAAAATTTTTTAAAAATCCAATTTTCTGACCTGCTATCCATTTTGTTTTAGATTTTTTTTTAAGTTTGGTTCTATCTTAAAATATTTTAGCCAACTGTGAATTGATGCATGTTTTCTTTCTTGTGTATTGTTTTCTTTGTTGTGTATTCCAAAATACCCCATTAAATGCCTGCCACTGTGTTTCTATTGACTTATTTACATAATCGAATTTGCTCGTCCATGCACTCATAATTGACCTTATTTAAGTTTAAATGAATCATCTCTCCCTCAAACTGTATGCAAAATTAATTCATATTATGCACATTACTACCTAGAAATGCATTTACTATGAGGTCATTGAGTCATCTTCTTGAAATATACTAGCTCTAGTTCAACCTGCTCTCCGGTCCGATACAGAGCATGTTTTTCTGTAGAACTAATCCCAAAAACTTTCCAAGAGTTCCTCATCCAGGTTGACTTTACCCAACTGGTGTTTCCAGTCTACATGTTAAAAAAAACAATCGCCACATCGTTTTACTCATTCTCTGTAGTTAAGTGTTATAGGGCCTGTAAATCACCTCGCAATTAACTTCTTCGCCTTTATCGATTCTCATCGAAAGCACTCACATCACTCTCTCAAAATCATGGATTCCCTCCACACATCACTGTCCCTTGCTGCTCATCAACCCGGTCATCACTGAGGACCACCTTCCTAGACATCACTGACCGTCTCTTTGTTTGCGTGTCACTAACTTCTCCTTCCATTTCCTCTCTGCCAACATCATGTCCGCGTTCAGACATCGCTGACCCTCATTCTCCAGACACGAATGACTCCGCAACGGTGACTAAATTTGTCTCTCCTTTGAAGCTTTTTATTGAAATCCTTCATTACCTTTTGTTAGATTATTTCCTCAAGCTATTCTATCAATCCCCCGTCTCCTCAGAAGACAGAGTGATCCACACCTTACCGGGTTGGTTCCATCTTCGTGGGGAAAAAAAAAGTGATTGAATGATTCCAGCTGTAGCGAACCCAGAAAATGCTCGCTTGATCTTGACTTGCCAGCAATATATCATTGCGAGCTAGTACTACTTGCACAGCTCGATTTCTTTGGAGAAACTCCCAGGCTTTCAAAACAGTTTGTCTAGTTCACGTTATATTGCTGAACAAATCTGCCAACTAGAAACGTAGTTGAGGGGGGTATAACCATAGGGAACTTCTGCAGTATCTGCTCACTGTTGTCTTTCTGGCAGTTACCCAACTCTGCCTGTGTCGCCCGCACCTGTGGTGTGACAGGCTCACTAAATGTGTTATCCATTGACATTGTCTGCCTCATGGAAGCTCGAGAGTGAGTCCATCTGGGGCGACACGGTAGTAAAGTGGTTAGCACTGTTGCCTCACAGCGCGAGGGACCCGGGTTCAATTCCAGCGTTCGGCGACTGTCTGTGTGGAATTTGCACATTCTGCCCGTATCTGTGTGGGTTTCCTCTCGATACTCCGATTTCCTCCAACAGTCCAAAGCTGTGCAGGTTAGATGGATTGGCCATGCTAAATTGCCCGTAATGTTCAGGGAGGGTAGACTAGGTGGGTTACAGGGGGATGGGGATGGGTCTGGGTGGGATGCTCTGAGGTTCGGTGTGGACTTGTTGGGCCGAAGGGCTTGTTTCCACTCTGTAGGGATTCGGTGATTCTTCAGCCAGCCTTGATACAAATTCTTCAAACTATACCCATAAACTCAGACTACACAGCTCCCTTTACACTTGATCCATTTTATCCCGGTTCAGATAGGCACTTCTTACAACAAAACCACGATATGTTTTTGATACTGAAAGCTTTTGATCAAAACTGTTGCAAATGTTTTGAGTAACTTCCCAATGGAACTTTCGGCTAAGTGTTTCGGGTCTGGACCCAATATGTGTCCGCGTTTAGAGGCACGCACGGGCTGTTTGTGACATGACCTGGGAACACTGGCTCTCTGCAGACACATGGCAGGCAAATTGTGCCTGGATTTGAGGTCCTCGTCAGATAGGCATGTGTGAGCCAACGCAACCAGAGCGGAGGAGCTGCCATCTGTACTGCGCCGGAGAATACACACCCTCCGCGAACAAACACAATTCCGTGAAAATAGCCAGCTCAGTATTCCATTCTCAACAAAAGGAGCAAATTTAGTGGGCGAGAACTGTTAAGGAAAACCTGTGCTGACAAATCATGTAAAACACAATGGCCTTGCAGGATATAAATGGATGTTGTGTCGTGCGACTTATTATTGATGTATACTTCAATAAGAGAAACTTTAACTCTGATACCAATAAAAGCGTATGGTCTTCGCAACAAACGACATACCTTTCAGTCGCGAACCATTTTAACTCCGCCTCCCATACCGGACACAAACTGTCTTCTCTCACACCTATCCGCCCCACTCGTCCCACTGACCAATCCCCACCACTCCCTTCCCTACACTCACCTATCACAATCCCACCTACCTTCCCCAGCCCCACCCCTCCGCTCTATTTATTTCTGAGCTCCCTTTCCCCATTTCTGAAGAAGGGTCCCAACCTGGAGCAACCTTCCTGCTGCTCTGATGCTGCCTGGCCCGGTGTTCCGCCAGCTCCACACCGTCTTGTCTCTGACTCCAGGATCTGCAGTTCTTTAGTATCTCTGGGAAAAAAAATCGATTGGTTCTTTTTAGGTATGTTGTGTTAATTTGGGGTGTTCCTTTAGCCTTTGGATTCTCACAGGATCAATGTATAGTAATAAAATCTCTAAGAGGTGGTCTAAAGATCATGGGATGCCTGTTGTTTGTGCTTGGGAACTGATCATTTGTAAAGACAAGGTGTGTTTTGTTCTTATCATTTCACTTTTGTGTCCTGTGTGTGATGTCACAGAGTCATACAGCACGGAAACAGGTCCTTCCACCTGATTGTCCATGCTGGTCTGGTTTCCTACACTGAACCAGTCCCATTTATCTGCATTTGGCACATATTCCTCTATACCTTTCCAATCCATGTATCTGTCCAAATATCTTTTAAATGTTGTAATTCTACCCACCTATATCAGTTCCTCTGACAGCTAGTTTCATATACAGGCCACCTTCTGTGTGAGACAGTAAATCCTCCCTATCACCTTAAACCCCTACCATCTAGTTTTGAACTCTCCTAACCTGGGGAAAAGATGCTGACTATTTACCTTAGCTATGCCCCACTTGATTTTATAAACTTCTATTTGGTGACCCCTCAGCTTTCTACACTCCTGGGAAAAATAGTCCCAGCCTATCCAACCACTCCTTATAACTCAATCCTTCTACTCTCTGTAACATTCTTATAAATGCACTCTAGTTTAATCATTGCCTTCCTACAGCCGGGTGACAGGAATTGTGTGCAGTTCTCCAAATGCAATCTTATCAATGTCTTGTAAGTTATAACAATATGTCCCAACTCCCATACTCAATGCTTTGATTGAGGAAAGGCAAGCATGCCAAATGCTGCCTTCATCACCATCTCTACCTGTGTCACCAGTTTTGAGGAACTATGTACCTGCACCATAGGTTTCACTGTTTAGCAACATTCCCCAGGACCCTACCCTTAACTGTATATGTCCTGCCCTGGTTTGTCTTACTGAAATGCAACATCTTGTATTTATTTGGATTAAACTCCATCTGCCATTCCTTGGTCCACTGGCCCAATGTTCAAGATCCCTTTGTACTCTTAGATAACCTTCTTCATTGTCCACTACGCCACTACATTTGGTGTCATCCCCAACCTTACTACCCATGCCTCCTGTATTCTCATCCAAATCATTTGTATAAATGACAAACATCAGCTGACCCAGCACTGATCCTTGTGGCATATCTTTGATCATAGGCCTCCAGTCTGAAAATCAACCCTTTACCACCACCCTCTGTGTCCTACCGTCAAGCCATTTTTTAATGCAGTTGGCTAGCTCTCCCTGGATTCTATGTGATCTAACCTTACTAACCCCCAGTCCACCATGTCAAAGGGCTTGCTAATGTCTACCTCTCTGCTTTCATCTATCTTCTCTTCAAAAACTCAACCAAACTTGCGAAACATGATTTCCCACCCACAAAGCCAAGCTGACTATCTCTATTAGTTCCAACTACATTTCCTCACCAATATCATGACATTGTATATCGATGGCCTTGACAAGCTCATCTAATGCTGAAACCCTCATTCATGACCATGTGACCTCTAGTCTTGACTGTTCCAACACATTTCTGGTAATGTCTTAACTTCAAGGATTAAATAAGGTTTGAGGGGTTAACATTCACATTAGTAGGAACTGCAGGTGCTGGAGAATTCAACATTCACTTCACATTGGCTTCACCCATTCTAGATGTTGCATACGATCTGTGGGTAGGTAGAAGGAGCTGCACATTAGCTTTTGGAGGGAGCAGATGTATCTGTACCAGCTCCCTGAGATCCTAGTGATTGTGCCTGACCAAATGTAATTGTACTTACTATTATTATGCAAGCACCCTTCTTGCTATTTAATAACAATGCCTCTTCTGTAGATACTCTATGGTAGCATACCCACTATAACTAATTATTAGATAGTCCCAAGGCAAAGCAAAGATAAGGAAGGATTGTTGGCAGTAAGCTAATTCAAATAAGCCTACCTTAGAATCACAAATGAGTAGAGATGACAAATACTACAAAGTACCAGGAAGAAAATACCCATTGTTTGCAGCAGATGAGCTTAGTGTAAAGACTAAAAAGAGAAGGCAAGGGTGTTTATAAGAGAGTTTTCATCTAACATGACAAACATTGCCATCATTGACACAAGGCTCCACAAGGCACAAGAGGGAACTGTGAAAAGGCCAGTACAGAAGTGTAGACTGGGGCTACAGAATCAAACTCAAAAGAAATCTAGAGAAAGAGTCTAGCAGAAAAAGAAAACTCAGGAAAAATGAACAATTTGGAAAGAACCAGAATAAAACTTCAATTTCATTGGGAGTGTTTACAAAGGTCACAGCCAGACAATTTAGGTTGAAAATTTGTGTAGAAGAAAGTGCCTCGTGATTTAAATGGTGTAAGGTGGAAAATTCTATGTCTTGGCTGCAGAAGGTGTAGGAGAAGTGACAAGTCACTATCTTAATCATTTAAAAAGGCAGAAAAACCCAGAAAAAGGTAAAGAAACCCAGTAAGCCAGTAACCCAGAAGTACAATTAAATAGATTTTAAAAAGCTTGAAAGCAGAAAGTTACTACAGAACAACCAGTAATACAATAGGTTTATTGAAGAATTTAATACAGTGTTGCAGAAACACAGAGTTGTAAAAGTTGGCAAATATACGCAATATTGCAACAATGCTCTGATACAGAGACTAACAGTCTACAGTCATTCAATTTAAAACAACAGTGGTGAATACAAGAATAAAGAGCAGTGGATTAAAGTGCTACAGTAATGAGGCAGATTTATCATGTGAAAGCAAGTAACCTGACCCTCATGGCAAGCATTGTTTACACAGCTGGACAACACCTTGTGAGCTCCTACTCTAATTCTAACATTTCTTATAATCATTCTACACCTCTAAACCTAAATTCTAAATCTCTAAAAGTTACTAATAATGTTCTTTTACAACTAATTACAGGTTTGAGGATCATATGGTCATTCAGGCCTAAGTACTGGTGATGCTGGATTTGCAGATCCAGGACAGGCCTACCAGCTTTTTGCAGGACCCATGATGCTAACAACTCGATGCTGACCCCGCATTGACCTGACTGCAACCCAGAACGGAATTGGCTCTGATAGCTACCCGATCCACTGGAACTCCAACCGATCCAAGATCAGTTGCAGTGAAACCCTGAGGAGACCAAATTGGCCTAGGCCCAATTCCTGATTCTCTGACTACCAGACCCCATGGAGGCCCAGCCTGACCAGGCCCAACTCACTTACTTGCAAGCAAAGAAGACTCAATCCACCAGCATCTGGGACTGTCCAGGATCAGAAATCCCACCGTTGCGACCTGTCCCAGAGGAGATCAGACCAGCCCAGACTTGAACTCCAACCTCGCAGTGTCCTGCCCCAGGCAACACCCAGCCTGACCGGCCCTGACATACTTACCTGCAGGAGAAGCAGACCCACAGCACCGACTCTCTGGACCATCAGGATGCAGGAAACCTATAACGAAATGGGGAAAATGAGCTGGCCTAAAGACGAGGACAAAACTACGTGGTTTCAAGAGTCCCCTCCCCAGCATACTCCTAGCAAATGTCCAAAGTATTGAAAACAAAATGGATGAACTTAGATCTCGACTTACCTACCAGAGGGAGCCAAGAGATTGTTGTGTGCTCTGCTTCATGGAGACTTGGCTCAGCCCTACCATTCTCAACTGTGCCCTACAAGCTGATGGGCTCTCCATACACCACATGGACCACACAGTGTCCTCGGGCAAGGTGAAGAGACATGGGGTACGCTTCCTGATTAACACTTCCTGGTGCCCCAGAAGTAGTAGGGATGGTATTTTACGATAAGGTATTCCAGGCCCAGGGAGCAGCTCTCTGGACCTGGAATACCTTATAGTAAAATAACGTCCCTACTACTTAACACGAGAGTTTAGCTCCGACATCCTAATGACAGTTTATATACCACCCAACGCGGATGTGAAGAATGCCATAGATGTGATTTACACCACCACAGACACGCTGAAGACAAAATTCCCCAAGACCGTATTCAATTTGGCCAGTGAAGTCAACCAAACCAACCTCAAGCAGATGCTGCCAAAATACCACCAAGACATCTCCTGCCCCACCAGGGGACAGATCATTCTGGATCACTGCTACACAACCAGAAAATACGCCTCCGCTCAATCCCCCGTCCATACTTCGGAAAATACGACCAAAGCACCGTGTTCCTCCTCCCAGCTTACAAGCAGAAGCTGAAACGGGCGGACTCTTCATGAAATGAGGTACAGTGCTGGTCTGAGGCAGCGGAAGACCGTCTCTGGGACTGCTTGGACTCGGTGGACTGGACTGTGTTCAAGTGTTCAGCGGAAAACAAGACGAGTATGTCATCATCGTCACCAACATCATCAGCAAATGTGTGGAGGAGTGAGTACCAAAGAAATCAATCCAAACGTTCCCCAACCATAAACCTTGGATGAACCAGGAAATCCACTCCCTACTGAAGACCAGACGTACAGCATTCAAATCGGGTGACCCGGACCTATATAGAAAATCCAGACATGACCTCCACAAACCTATCAGGGAGGCCAAGAGGCAGTACTGGACCAAGTTAGAGACCCAGAGCTACCAAACAGGCTCCCAGTGTTATGGCAAGGCCTAAACAACATTACAGGATACACAATGAGACAGTGTAAGATAGCAGATAATATCTAGCCCTCAGTTCCTGTGCGGACCAGCTGATAGATGTATTCACTGACATCTTCTAACTTTCCTTCCTACAAGCGGAAGTCCCCACCTGCTTCAAGAAAACCACCATCATCCCCTCACTGAAGAAAACACACACAGTTTGCCTTAACGACTACCACCCAATAGCTCTGACTTCAATCATCATGAAGTGCTTCAAGAGGCTGGTCATGGCCCATGTTAACTCCAGTCTCCCAACCTGCCTCGATCCCCTACAGTTTGCCTACCAATATAACAGATCCACAGAGGATGCCTTATCCCTAGCCCTGCACTCATCCCTGGAACATCTGGACAACAAAGACACCTATGTCAGATTCCTGCTCGTTGACTACAGCGCTGCCTTCCACGCCATTATCCACTGCAAACTGATCTCAAAACTCCGTGATCTTAGTCTTGGCTCCACCCTCTGCAATTGGATCCACAGCTTTCTGACCCACAGGCCACAATCAGTGAGGATAGGTAACTGCACTTCCTCCACAATAACACTCAACACTGCAGCCCCCCCAGGGATGCATCCTCAGCCCCCTACTGTACTCCCTGTACATTGATACCTGTGTTGCCAAATTCCGAACAAGTGCCATCTAAACGTTTGCTAACAACACCACTGTAGTAGGACGGGCATCTAACAACAGCAAGTCAAAATACAGAAGTGAGATAGAATTTGTGGGAAATTTTTGTACATTGTTTATGTATAACAATTCTCATTGTTTTAGTTTATGTGGTCTCATGTGATGTGAGTGTATTCTTTGTATGATGAACGTATGAAAAATCTGTGTTCTTTATTTATAAATGTTTTCTTGCCTACAGGGTAACACTCAAAATCTTACCTTCAATTATCTGTGTATATGTGCTTTGTGTGTGTTATTTATGTCAATGTGAAGTAGTCAATATTTTGTATACACTAATTCTTACCTTAATTCATTGCAACAGTTTAGTTCAGGTTAATCCTTTTAGGAGCCTGCAGGTGATTTCCACATAATATAGATTTGTTTAGGATTTATTTACACTACAGCATTGTGTTATGTGTCGCTGTGACATGTGACATACCTTAAGGGACATGCTCAGGATGTAATCAGCATGATTGTGATCTGATGGTATAAAACTCTCAGACTCCATTTTACTGAGCTCTCTCCCCTTGCAGCTATAAATGCTGAGAGAAGAGTACTACAACACATTTGCATTATTTATCTTCAGCCCAGACTTGTCAATGCTTGAGTACAAATGTAAGTATAAGGAGCTATAAATTGAATTTTTCAGTACTACATGACCAATGACTTATTTTTATGTTATGTGAGTTAGCATAAGTATCGCAGGGTTTTAGTTGCAGATCATCAGTATCATACCCTGACCATTGTGTGATTGCAGTGCCTAAGCAGTCATGCTGACAGCTACACCCTGCCCCTTTTTGTTCATAACACTGTAAATTCCTCATTCTCAAATATGCATTCAACTCTCTTTTCAAATTAGTTTGGTTTCAGCTTCCAACACCATTTTTTCTGTTGCAGGTTCCAGATTCAAACAACTGTGAGTGGAAAGTAAATTTCTTTTGCCGTATGGATCTTTGATTAATGTTTTTGTATCAGTGGCTTCTTTTTATTGATTAATTTCCCATCAAATTGAAACTGCCGATTAGATCATCTCATAACAATCTCTGATCCATGGAAATCTTCACTTATCAAACCTTTCTGCAAGAATGATGTCCCTCTTATCCCAGCAAATATCCTTCAAATTAGATAACACTCACTTTGCTGGGCACTCTGCCTGGATTGAGTATGAGATGTTTCCACATCTCAGTATGGTTCTGAGGTGGCATATAATTCCAATGCACTGTCTGGACACCATACTATGTGTGGAGCAGGTATTGCTTAGGATCACTTAGATCGTATTGTTTGGACATTTGTACTCTCTTTCCTGATTTCACCTCTGCCCCTACTTGACAATGTTTCTCCATGTGTCTGATCAATTCCCAAATGAACCTTCTTCATTTTGGTTGGTGAACCTGAGTTGGAGTGAGTACTTGACATCTTCAGGGAGGTGTTGAGGATATCCCTAAAGTGTTTTAGTCGAGGTGGCTTTGAGTGATGAATGCCTCACCGGTGGTACATTTTGTCAGGAAGGCATCTTGCTGTTAAACTTCCTTTCTTGCCTGTGGATTTGCAAGACCTTGTAAAGGCACTGCTGGTGGTGCTTTGAAATACCTGCTTCAAGTTGTCCAAGTCTCAGCCACGTGAGTAGGAGTGCAGGAATTGTTATTTCCAGAGAACCAGGACCTTTGCTGAATCCAGGTCTTTAAATGCATTTGTCCACATTTAGCCAAAAGCTGAGTTAGCATTCTGGAGGTGATGCTGTTCATCTATATCTGCCTTCGTCAAGAGGAGGGCTCAGAAGATATTGAGAATAACCCATATCTTCCAAGGTCTCACTGTTGACCTTATTTGAAAGGTATTGTAGTGTGGGAGCTTGTTGCATGAGGACTTTAGTTTCCTAAGCGTACAGTGATAGTCAAATTTTCTCATATGTTTTTTGAGTGACAGTACACACAAAATCATCTGCATACAGAAGCTCAATGATTAAAATTGGAGTGATATTGGTTTTGAATTGAAAACAGCTTATTTTGAACAGCCAGGTCCTGGTGGTGTTAATTGGCTAAAGAACCACAATAATCAACAATCCTGGAAAATAAAATTATCTAAGGACTGTTGGATACTTTCTTATCCTGTTGCAGGTGGATCTCCTTGGAGCAGTGGGTACCATATTGTTCACTTTGACACTGCACTCTGTTTGGATCTTCCTTCGTAAAAATTTCCATTATCTCTTTGAGGAGTTAGAATTCTTGAAACAGTCATATCGCTGACAAACTGAGAATAAACGGGGGTAGTTCTTCACTTCAATCTTCAACTTCAGATTGTTGCTTCTTTTGCTAAATTAAATCTTCTTGGAGAATTTCTATCTGTGGAGTTCAAGGAATTTCACCACTTCAGCTTCCTCCACTTCATCAAATCCCTCAGCAAAATAATGTTCTCACAATGAACTTAAGGCACAGTGTCATGAAATCCTCTGTGGCTGTTGACAGACTCAGGCCATTCTTACCACTACATGTTCATACACAACAATGTGACTTCATCCTATGGATCAGTGGTACTGAGAAACCTTGAGGATGTTGGAGGCATGTCAAATTCTCTGGCTCTTGGTATTGCCTGACCCTTGATGAACTGGGAGAAGGTATTAAATTGATAGTGGGACTTGAATATTACCATTGCTCCCTAATCCATGGGTTATGCCAATTAAGTCATGTCAAGAGGCATGAAAAACACTTCCACATTTTTTGAACAATTCATCATGCTGGCAGAATTATTTGGCCAATTATCCAAGAGTAACAGCATTTTGAAGGTGATATTTTCCATGGTGCAATATCCACCCTGAGCTGGGATGGCATGCAGAGAGAACCACTCCTCAAAAAGTGCCGCCATCATCCAAACTTTCTAATCTGAACACAAAATGATTCACATATTCCTTAGAATATCGTCTCCAAGCCCTTAGTATCATGGATCGGTGCTCCATTTGGGTTTAAATGTGAAATTTTCCTCTCTGTTCCCACCAAGTGAAACAGTCAGACAATCATTGGCATCTTTAAATTCTTTCTTGTTTTCTTTGCAGCAGACTCACAACCATCACTCGCTGAGCATTTTTGACTCGTGTATAAGAGAGATCCCATGAGGCTGAAGCATTAAAAGCACAAGCCTGAAACAATTTTAATCTTTTCCTTTTTGTCTCCATTCAACGTAAAGCTGAGCAAGGATCACACTTAAGGCTCTGAAATTTATGAGAAAATTGTAGAATCAGGCTCCTGAAAGCTAAGTATGCACTCTGCAAATTTTGCTTAATCAAGCCCCTGAGCTAAGCAGAGCAATTTGACATGACACTGATTTTGAAATGGCAAATGTAAAGCTCCACAGCAGGCATACCTGGGCCCCGAAACTCAGACAGGATTGCAGAGTCAGGAATTACACATATACTGCTCAATAATGTGCAAACCAGGCTCCATCTGCACCCTTGATGAAAAATACTCTGGGTGGAGATATTCCTCCTACAAATCTGTTTTTTTTAGAAAGCTGCAGTTGCTTTGAGTGTAATTGTCTCGTTACACTAACTCTAGAGTGGCACCAGATGGGTCACATGACATTATGTAAGCCCTCTAGCATAATATAATGCTAAAGTTGAAGTCTTGAAGCTAAGTGCACATGTTGGCCTCGTTAAATATAAGATGATAAAACAGAACAATGCTTAACAATTAGCTAACTGAAAATGGGGAATTACTGTATCTAGACAAATTTGTACTTCTGAAAACATCCATAACATGCATATTGTCTTTCCATTACAATTTGTCTCGTAGTGTATCCATTCACCCTCCTCCACATTGGATTCCATCTGTCACAGTTCTGCCTCCTTCCATAGTTGCTGCTTGACCTGAGTGTTTTGAGCATTTTGTGTTTGCATTTCAAATTTCCAACATCTGTACTTTGATTTTTGTAGTATCTTTCACACTAATGAAGATATTTATCCTGCGGTTCACCTTTAGTGTTGCCATTTTAAGAAAAGATCAGCAGAAAAAATGTTATCAGTTTTCTCAGCTTGGTAGGCAATGGGATAGATTTGTATTTAATTTCCTGCATTTCAGTAGAAATATAGAAACGCTAAGAATTCAATGTCAGTTTGATAAATGCTGCATAAATTAGCATTGCACTTCTGCGCACTATTTCCCACCATATTAAAGCATATAATTTTTTAGTTAATTCTTGATCAAAACCCTTGCCTGGATCATGGAGGTTGAATGTATTTGATAAACTGGCTTTTATTTAGTGATGGAACAACTTTCATTTTAAAGCTTTGCAACTTAGATAAAAGTAAAAATCAAAGACAAATATTTCTATTTCTGTTACGTCACTCCCCCCTGCAGGCTGGGATTCATCATGAATCTGCTGATACATCACCAGAGAGTTAAAACAGACTTCTGTTCCTGCTGGGGAACCTTATCAGTATTTTCTGAACATCTTGGTTCACTTTATTTCAGCAAGATATTGAACATTTAAGAAAGTTGCCTGAAAAACAAATCATTCCAGTTTGTAACTCATGAGTTCAACTCTTTCAGGCTGATGAGAATAAAGGTGAAAAACTGGTTAGCATCACTGTTTTGGGTGCCAGTGTTAGTGAAATAGATGAGTTTCTGATTCTAGGTCCCAAGTTATTTAAACAGTCATGATTGCAAGATTTTGAAATGGAATAACAATTTCCAATGAATTCACATTATTCTTAATACAAATATGAGTGTAATTCATGCTGATTAACCTTCTCAGAACCTCTCATCTGTCACGATTCTGAGAAGGGACATCTGAAAAGACTCCCATATATACCACACAAGCAGCAATTCAAACAGTTAAAGAGGAAAATCAACATTTGTCAGAACATCCTGCTACAATTAACTAGACGTGAATGTTATACTACACATAAAACCACCTGTAACATGTTAAACATCTCAGATTGCCATCACTGTATATACATTTACTCATACATACTATATACACAGAGACAGAAGAAGACAAAGAGATGAGCAGTTAGCTTCTGTAAGAAAATATTTGAAATAAATGTGCAATTAAATCAGATTCATGGTACTGTAGAAAACTGCATAAAGGAAAAGGAGTATGTCAGGCATTAAGAAGTGGCAGATGGAACTTAGGAGGTTTGTAAAGAAATTCTGAAATCCAATCAAGATTTATGAACCATTTGCTTTGACAGTGTAATGTCAACCACAACACAACCTAAATCCTGGGCAAAGTCTCTGGAACCATGTTCCAGCAAATTGTTATAGCACTAACATGATGGTCTGAAAGCGTAATATTTATGGAAGCCGGGAATGTGGAAAAAGTATACATGAAGTGTCGAAAATGAAAAATTATGTTTTCAAAGAGAGCACAGATCACATAAAAATGTTGTGTGTGAGATTTCTAGAAAACATGCTGGCAATCTGAATACCATGGCCATGTATACATTCCTGCAAGATGCAAACTGCTAGGATCTTAATTTTTGTCATTATTAAGAGATTTCACTCATTAATGGATACTTAATATAATGACAAATAATTATTTTAATAGACAAACACTTCATCCATCATAACTATTACATACAATATAGTTATTTCTGGCTCTCTTATGCAAATTTCTTCCATTGTGGTCAACTGTTAAAGTTAAAAAGTGCCACAATTTCTTATTAGAATTCCAATTTTAAAGTACGTTTTAGGCTAGAGTATAAAAATAAGAAGCTAAAAGACATAATCTTACGTACAATCATATGAACAAGGAATAAAAGTAGACCCACTCAGCTCTTTGAGCCTGCTTTGCCATTCAATAATGCCATGGCTGATCTGATTTTAGCCTCAGCTCTACATTTTGCAGATAGTCTTTCATCCCCTGGATTAACAAGAATTTAGCTATTTCTATTTTAAAATAATTAAGGATTCTGCATTCACTGCCTATAAACTGCCTTTTGAGAAGGGGAGTTCCAAAGACTCACAACGCTTTGAGAAAATCTTTTTACCTCATCTCTGTCTTACATGCGTGACCTTTTCTTTTTAAACGATGACCCTTAGTTTTAGATTTCCCCACCAGAGGAAACATTCTTTCAATATCTACCCAGTCAAGTCCCCTCAGGATCTTATGCGTTTCAATTAAGTCACCTCTGACTCTTCTAAACTCCAGAGGATACAGGCCTATCCTCTCTAGCCCTTCCTCACACAGCAATCTGCTCATTCAAGGTATTAATCTAGTAAACCTTCTTTGCTCTGCTTCCAGTACATTAACACTCTTCAATAAGTGCAGTAATCAGCGCAGCACACAGTTCTCCAGATGCGGTCTCACAAATGCTTTGTACAACTGAAGCATAACCTCCCTCTTCTTGCATTCAATTCTCTCGCAATAAAACATGACATCCTATTAGCTTTCCTCATTCCCGGTTTCCTTCTATTAATGTGCACTATGTGATAAAATTCAATATATTTAGCATACAATTACTCAAATTGATGATAATGATTCAGGAGGAATGAGTCATCATCTTTGGCCACTGTAAACTACCAGAAATCTTTTCCAGATTATATGCTATGTATGCCAATTGCTTTTTTTTTATTAAGTCTTGAACTGTTCATTCGGCAAGTTACTGTTTTGACAATGCTTTTGAATATAAATCCCTTCATTTTGCTAATATATAATGGGCAGAAATAGTAGCAGTTGGAGTTCATGTGGAAAGAGCCTGGAATTCAGCCCGTGTTATCCTGTCAAAATGAAACAGAGATTTCTCCAGGTTTCTGGAGCAGGTGCTAATGGAGATGTGTGTTGCATTGAACGACCGATGTATTATTATAAAGCCATTAGCTCTGCACACTCTCCACAGCTGGAACTGTGGCAGGTGGGCTTGGAAATTAAGATTTAAATGATGTGCCCCTGACACTGCAAATGAATGTAGGAAAATGGAATTTAAGGATGTGTGTAATGCCATTTTTGAAAGAGCACAGACTTTGCTCTGGGGCTATGATTGGAGAGCAGTTAGCATTTCTGTTTAGTAGTTTGCATATTTTTAATTTTTTTGCATGGTTAAAACACAATATTATCAGACCACCTGGTTGCTTCACATTTTTCTTGACTAAACTCAGTTTCAAATAAGTTGAATCTGGCTTTAGGCGGGGAAGAAAGCAATTTTTCCAACCTGCACCAGCACAAGATTTTCAGATCAGGCATAATATGGACAGGTTCAGTGCAAATTTCCTACTACTCTCCCTCAGCAATATACTGAAGCACTCACCACAGAAGAACAGCCCCCAAAACAGCTATCAATTCTCCCTTCTATATATCCAAACTCTCATCACTCTGCAAGCGAGATTGCCAAATGCTAAGAAAATAACAGATCAGTTTTGTTGTGTAGCTGTGTTTATGAAGTTCTTACAGGCAACATAGAGCAATTTTCATTGGTCTGAAATTGACTTCAGGCTCCAAATGAGAATTGTGTGGCAATTCTGATAGACCATCTCATCTTCTTGGAAAAAATATGATTTATTAAACATAGTGGTTCAATGGAAGCCATGTGAATTGCATATTTATTACAAATATTGTACTGAAAAATTTAATTACTAAATTAAGATCAGAATTAATTACTAAAACATGCTTACTTCCCAAATAACCATCAAAAACCTCTGAAACGTGTAAATGTAATAAAATGCCCAAGGAAGATAACTAAGTGCAAAACTGGTTCTAGGACTAAGCTAGATGTCACATTTTATGCATGGAATCTTCTAAGTTCAGAAATGGATTGAAAATTGAAAATCACATCAAATTCTTCATGTGCAACTGTGTTGAATGTTCAGTAGGTATTATAAGTAGCTTTTCTGCATTATGCCAATGAGTAACGTGTCTAATCACACTGTCCAAATATCATAGCTGTGATAAATAAACAAGGTTCTTGTGGTTCATTTAAGGCCTCATACTAAGGTGCTGACTCCTGTGTTTCCACCTGGCTGCAGTGACTTCACAACAACGTTTTGGCCTTGGTAGAGATTCCTTAGCTTTGGATCCCTCCCAATTTGCCTGACTGCAGACAACAAGCAGATGACAGACTCCTGGGACTACAGTGAAAATACTTCCATGCCAGCTTGCCGAAGATACAGGTTCTTGCTAGAGAATAGGCACAAGCTGTCCTTCAATACCCTACTCTAGTGACTATTCCTCATGTGCTAGCATTGACAGTGAGTGCTGACAGGTTATTAGCACAACTGAAAGGGATTATCTCCAACAAGTCTAATGCTGTTTTTACCTGACATACCACTAATGTCCTTTCCTGTAACAATCACTGGATAACAATCACTGTAAATCAGGCTGTTTTATTCCCCTTCTTAACCCAAACTCACCTATAAGGTACCCCATCGTTAGAGTTACTTTGTTGATAAGTTCCTCACTGGAAACTAAATTATATCTGCAATAATCAAGCCGTAACTCCTATGGAGAATAATCTAGACATCAAGGAGAACGATTGTTATGATGTTTGCTGCAGGCCTTTGGAGTTAGTGAATCATTGACAGTCTGTATGTATGGTGATGAATTTAAATAATATTCTGCAGTAGCAATATTATATGCAACATTTGAAATGTGTACATACATGAGAAAGGCTACAGATGTCATTCGGCAGCCTTGAATCAATTTCATGATGTGGTTTTTGATCCTATAGGAAGTACAACATGGCATTTCATATTCAATTACACGCGATAGTAATATGTTTTTTTTCAGGAATGGGCACAAGGGTGCAAAAGCTGGAGATTTCTCTGAAAAGATTAGTTCATTGTTAATCTGACAGTTCCAATACTACAATTTAATGTAATGTTTTATTCAGTTATTTGTTATGTTTGACAATTACAATTACAAATCTCATATTATGTAACTTCCATGCTTGCAAGGTCTTGGCAAACATTTCACTCATTTCTTTGCACAAAAATCCCAGGTTCTAAAGCATTTCTATTTATGCACAACGTCCTTCTCCAGAATCCATTTGCTGAGCAAGTTCCTATTTTATTTCATCTACATAGTAAAATCAGGCATTTCAATATGGCCATTCAGTCTCTACATCACCAAACCCCACCAGGTTAATTTCCTGTTTCAACCTTGAATGGAGGGCCAACCAGTCTGAATGAACTAACACCTTCTTCCACATGGCTTAACCTATTCTGATCTTGGACAACTTCCCCTTTAATTTTATTCACTTTCCCCAAATAAAAGGTGTTGCCTTAGGAAGGGCTGTCAAAGGGTTTTGGCCCGAAACTTTGACTTACCTACTCCTTGCTGTCTGGGCTGCTGTACCTCTCCAGCCTCACACCTATAAACTCTGGCTTCCAGCGTCTGCAGTCTTTATTATCTCCAAGGGAGGGCAAGCCATTTGGATACAGAACTGGCTTGAAGATAAAAGACAGAGGGTGGTGGTGGAGGGTTGATTTTCAGATTGGAGGCCTGTGACAAGTATGTGCCAAAAGGTTCGGTGCTGGGTCTGTTGCTTTTCATTATTTATATAAATGATTTGGATGTGAACATAAGAGGTATGGTTAGTCAGTTTGCAAATGACACAAAAGTTGTTGGTGTAGTTGACAGTGAAGAAGGTTACCTCAAAGTACAATGGGACCTCGATCAGATTGGGTGATAGTCTGAGGAATGGCAGATGGAGTTTTTTAATTTAGATAAATGTGAGGTGCTGCATTTTGGAAAGGCATATCGGGGCAGGAACTATACACTTAATGGTAAAGTCCTGGGGGTGTTGCTGAACAACGAGACCCTGGAGTGCAGGTCCATAATTCCTCGAAAGTGGAGTTGCAGGTAAACAGGATAGTAAAGAAGGCATTTGGTATGCTTCCGTTTATTGGTCAGTGCATTCAGTATAGGAGTTGGGAGATCACGTTGCAACTATACAGGACATTGGGTAGGCCACTTTTGGGATACTGCATTCAATACTGGTCTCTCTGTTGTAGGAAGGATGTTGTGAAAGTTGAAAAGGTTCAGAAAAGATTTATAAGGATGTTGCCAGGATTGGAGGGTTTGAGATATAGGGGGTGGCTGAATAGGCTGGGGCTATTTTCCCTGGAGTGTTGGAGGTGGAGAGGTGACCTTGTAGAAGTTCATAACATCATGAGGGGCATGGATAGGGTGAATAGCAAAGGTCTTCTCCCCATGGTAGTGGAGTCCAAAACCAGAGTGTATAGGTCACTTACCATTTTATAGAATACTTTGTCATCTCTCACTATGTCTATTTCATCACACAGTTCACCCTCCTGAACCTCCTTAACCATAATGACAGCTTTGGTTCTTCTTTTTGTGAATACAGGCACAAACTATTTATCAAGAGCCATAACTGTCTCGTTCATATGAGGTACCTTTTCAGGTCTCAAATTGGCCTTAGCATTTCTTTACTTATTGCTTTACTATTTACTTATTTGTAGAACAGTGTGTTTTTCTTGATTTCACTTGTCACTATGTTTTGCTGTCCCCTTCTGCTTTCCTGATTTTTCTTAATTACAGCTGCTCACTTTGTATACTCCCCTAACATACTTATTCTCAATCCTCTTTAACTCTTCCTTGAATGCTTCCCACTGCTGTGACACTGGTTTATGTTCTAATAGCTGTTTCCAGTCCACTGTTGCCAAATCATTTCTCGGTTGAGAAAAATGAACTTTCCCTCATTTTAACACATCTTAACACATTTCCCCTTGGCCTGTCTTTATCCTTTTCCATATCTGATCCCATGCTAAGCACACGGGCCATCTGCTGCTTGTGTGGATTAGTGTCAGGTACCTTTCTGTACCTCCTGTCTATAATTCCAGGAACTCACGTCATCAAATTGTCTCTCAAAGCCTGCCCTGTCTCCCCTGTCTGGTGAATACCAGCTTGGCACTCAACAAGATCCTTTAATAAAGTCGGGATCTAGCTGCAGTACCAGTGGTGATCATGAGTACTGGAGGCCTGCCGACTTTGTTCGGAGATGCTCAGGCTCCAAATCCCAGAACACCTTTCCTTCCAGCAGACAGTGCTTCCTGCACGTGCTAGTCTGGCGTAAGGAATAGAATCCTCTGGCCCCATCTGGCATTACCTAATTGGGTAGGAAGCAAAATCTCTGCTTCCTGCTGGCAGATTAAACTTTTCCTAATACATTTCTGCAACTTTTTAGGCAGGTCAGTTTCCTGACCTTCATTGGTGGGAACCTCTTTTGCATTCATTAGCCTGTCAGGAAGACCCATTAACAACCCATCCCACTGGAATTAAAATCACACGTACAACTTTGTTAGCCAAAGAAGGGAATTATATCTGTTTGGAAACCTGATTGTGATCAATGACAAAGGATAGACCACTTTATTCAAGCTCTGCTGGATACAAGCATCTTTGTCTACTTGGCTTCTTCAGAAAACAGTCACTTGTTTTAACAAATGTTTACAGTGTTATGTTGATCAGCTAATGATACGTCCCAATCCAATGCAGTCTGTTATCTTATATTTAAACGCTTACCGTGTAAGGGGTGTTGTGTCTCTATTTCACCAGCACACAAGACATGTCAATCATATGCACATGCCATCTTCCACTTAAATAATTACAGAGTTAGGGCTGAAGGCAAACTGAGCGCATTCTCCTGCCCAAACAAGGTAACGGCAATTTGACCAAAACTGACTGGTGAGGCAATAGTTATATTAGGCCAGCTTTTCAATTCCAGGTTTCATCAAATTCAAATTTCACTATCTGCTATAGTGGGACTCAAACATATTTCTGGAACATTAACCCAGTGTTCCAGTTTACTAGGCCAGTAACATTACCACAATGATATCACCTCACGTACAGTTGTTCATGTAGGACTGTTCACAGGCTGGTGCATATGGAATTTAGTGACTTGGGCATGAAACCCATTATGCAGGCAGAATATTCCAATGCGTAAGGGCTATATCTCATGGGCTAATGAGGGTGAGTAAAGTCACATTGTGCTTTATGACACATGAGTGCAAAGCAATGATAAAAAACAGAAATATCTTGTCAGGTCAGGAAAGGGTAAAACCAGTTATCGGTCCTACGCCTACACCTCACTGTGTCCAGGTAGTAGCACAGCAGCTTTCCCTCGAAACAGCAGCCTGATGAGGCCCCACAGTCGCTATTGACTATGACAAGATGCCAAATGCAAAGAAATCATCATTCCAGGTCATCCTTCATGGACAGTAATTCCATGCCAGATGTTGGAACCACTGAACCCAACAGATGTTTTAGTGCTGATAAGATCAAGAAAACAAAGAATCAGAAGGGGGACAAGAAGGGGAGAGCAGCAACAGCCTAACCACAGACGTGGAGCTCAGGGGCTGCACAGGAAAGTAACCCATGAAGAAGGGAACTAGAGGCATTGACCATTCTACAGAGAAAGGGGTAGAGAAGGCATTGTAGCTACCTCCCAATAAGTGAAGGGTAGGGCAGGAGATGTCTTTGAATGACTTGAGAAGCCATCATGTACACTGGGAAGTAATGGGCCTACAGCAAGCTGATTGACAAAAAATGTCAATGACACAGACATAAAGCTTAGATTGTTGATTCCCAGTGAGTTTCCTCCTCCCGAATGGGACCTGTGCATGAAAGTGTCAGCATTCAGCAATCTTCACAACCCTGTAGCTGTAGAACATGTCCAGGCAGATAATCACCTCTCAAGGTATTCCAGAAGGGAATATAGAACTGTTACGGGTATTAGCAGATTACCTGAGACCATAGGAACATCGTGAATTATGGTACATTCATTTTCATTTCAGTGCTATATGAAACATTGACACCTGTACAGCCAAATTGGCTTCAATATTCTGGCATTTTCTCTTTTCCCACTGCTACATCTGGGTAATATCTCAGCAACTTCAGCTGTGTTGGTGAAAGCTTGCTGATTGCTTTGCCACATGTGACTTTGATGGGCATACTGTAGTCACCTGGGCCCTACGGCGTCCTACCTACTGTGGTCTCCTATACTGGAACACAGCTGAGCTGAAGGAGGCATCTGAGCTCCTAGCAGATGGCAAGTGGAGAAGCAGGACATCTCTAGATTGTCCTGAGAGGATAATTCCTGAGGACCTGTCTGTTCATTCCTTACCTGCCTGGTGTTTATTGGCACGTCCCTTAACCCTGGAGGAAGTGGGACACCAAGAGTGAGGTTAAGGTCACTCTGTCCCCGCTTGCTGAGCTATTGAAGAAAGCAGCTGCAGCTTAAGCAATTGTCTGAGACATATGCAGCAGATATAGACTGTTCTGCTGGATCCAGCTGTCCACAGATGCTGCTACCCAGTCCATGGAGGTAGCTTTGACTCTCAATCCAAGAGCCATGTCATCAAATGGAGTTTGGCAGACTGGTCTGCCATTTGCTCCAGTTTGTACATGATCCCTGTCTGCCTCTTCATCTCTCACAGCTCATTAACAACTGACCATTTATTCTGGGTTCAGTATGGGCCTGTTCTCCAGCTGCCCTCTAAGGGTCAGAGAATTTTGCCAATTCTTCCTCCTGTAACCACAGACCCAAGCTGGTGCTGTGCTCACCAGAAAGCAACCTTGAGCAAACTCTAGATACATTACCACTGAAGTGGATGCCTCTGTGTTGGTGGACGGTGTACTGGAATGCCTTGGGGTGAATCATGGGTGTTCCTGCTCTGATCTGGGAGCTGGGAGAGATGGGTAAGTCTTCCTCTACTGGCCCTTGCTTAGCTCTGTGCTCTGGAGGCTGTAAAGATTAACAAAATGATTTGTTAGTGTCATGGCATGCCATCATTAAAAGTGATGCTTGATGCGCAACTGGCAGTAGCTGCTTAAGAGATTGCTCACAACAGAATGACCACTAGGCTGTAGATATCCAGTTTCCCTTTCAGCACAAGAACACTGTCCAGCATAGCAGTCAATTCCATAAGGAGCCTCAGTGTAGTCGTCATCTCTGTCCCACGTCCATCTGAACATGGCCGTGCTGGTTGTGCAGAGTCCATTGCTGCAGCAGGAGAGAACATAAGGAATCATCAGGACAGGGACATGAGCACAATGCCTGCATTGCTTGATACACATACAGATGTGAAGGCCCCGAGCTGTGATTGTCCATTTTTGTTACTTGTTACGAGAGTGAAAATGTTCACAATGTAAAGTGGTTCACTGCAGTTAGAGAGATAGAGCTGATTGGGACAAATAAAGTTTTCTAAGATGTGTCAGCCTGACAATTTTGTGAAGTGTTGATCGTGAAGTGATATTTCAAAGTGGTATGCTTGCAAAGCTTTTAGTTAGAAGGTATATGTTGTGTAGTTGGGATGAAAGGCCAGTGAGCTGGTGGTGTGTTGATAAATGTATGTTGTAGCTCTTTTACTGGTTTAAGTGTGAGCCCTGACAAATGGGAGAGAGGCAGTAGCACTGTGCTGCAAGGAATACAACAAGGGTAGCTGCAATGAAGTGATTAGCATTGATTACATGCAAGGCATTTCTGCATTAGCAATTTTACAAAGCTAACTGACAGCCGTAGGGGCATGAAACATCAAGTAGAGAGTAGTATCTAACCTGGCAGAGATCATTCATCCTTTGCAGCACTGGAGTGCAGTTCTCTTGAATTGCCCATGGGCACTGACCTCTATAACTACTTCTTCCAGGCTTCCTCGGTCAGTTATTGTGGCCCCTTGTTGCAAGCCACTTGGCTTGTCTCCTGGATAGCTTTCAGAAGATCTTCATGGGAAGTGCCAGAGGTGCAGCCAGGCACATTTTTTGCCAGGTATCTCCAGGGTGTGAGTGATGAGCAGAGGTCTAGGGATACTTCTGCATTGTAGAAAGGGAAATGCTATCTGGCTGAGTTTTAGATAAAAGTAGCTGAGTGTTGAAATCAGGAAGGTCCTGGTGGGTCGCAGAGTTATCTATCTGCATGCCATCAAAGTTTGGTGTTTGACCAATGCTGGAAAGGTAATGAACTGTGAAGAATGTGATGGAGCACGTCAGCCTGCCCCATTTCTGAGTGTAAATCCCTCCTGCTTTTTAGGCACCCTGCACACAAGGGCTCAAGAAAGAAAATTCTGCCCAACAAGCTTCCTAGAGCCCTCACATAAAGTACAATGTGAAGGCAATAGGACTGAGATGTCCTGCCACATCATTTTTTTATTAGTTCACTAAATTTAACAGATATAAGCAAAGAACTTGCTTAAAGAAAAACACCCATCAGTTACTCATCAATCAGCACTTCCCTTTGGGCTGATGTTGCACCAAATTCTTTTTAACCTCGTTCTTTTTAGATCACAGACACTTTCCTGCTCCACCCAGAGTCCATAACAATTCATCTTCAAACCTCCAGGCTCTCTGATTGAAGCCTATATCCATGTGCTTGCTTGCTATTTATCCTCTTTGGGTGCTCTGTTTCATCCTTGAAATCCTTCAGGTCAGTGCTCCTGTCCCATCAAATGCTGCCGTCAGTGAAATAATTCTTGGCTTTTTTTTTGGTTTTGTCTCTACCACTGATTTAATGGTTGTATGTGCCGCTGGTTCTGCTTTAACTACTACTCTCATATCTGAATTCCCAGTTTCTTTACTCACATCTCTTGCCTCTTATTCTGTTCTTACTGCTTCTGAGACACACAGTATAGGTTCCCTTTTCCTTATCTTCCACTTCACCAGGTTTCTTATTCAATGGTTTATTCAATGCCATTTCCACCACATGCAGAATGACACTACCAGCAAGCATATCTTCCTCTCCCCTTTCCTTCAATTTTTTTGAGGAGACCTATTTCTGAAATGCTTGAAGGGCCTTTTTTGTACTGTGTGAACACTCTGCTCCAATCCTTAATCATTCCCCCTTGTAGCAGCAATAAACGCATACCTGCACATTTAGCTTCTGTCTTCTCACCACCTAAGCACCAAAACCTGGTTCAACAGTGATAGTCACACAATACATGATATATACATCTGCCAATTTTGTGTACTGTATTAACTTCTCATAATGCAGTTACCTTACACTGGGGAGACCAAACACAGAATGTTGTCCACTTTGCAGAACATCTTGGCTCAGTCCAAAAGCATGGCCTCAGGTTCCTGGCCATCGCACATTTTAACTCTGTCATCCACTGCCGGTCTGGCCCCTCAGTCCTTGTCTCCCTAGCTGTGCCATGAAGCTTAATGTTATTGATGAACTTTACACCCTTCCAGCCTCAAAATGGGATTCATTAACTTTAGGTAGTAATCTCTGCCCTTCTATTTTTATATATTGGTGTTATTTTTTACCTTTGGGTAGCAGTTGATCCTGCTGTTTTAAGTTAAGCTTTTTCTAGATTCTTTTTTTAAAAGAAGTGTCATGTTGCTATCTCCTTTTTCCTTCTAATCAATCCTTTTGTTAATTAAACTCTTCCACCTTCCACCCTACTATCTTTTTTTTGTTCCTTCTCCCCTCCAATTCTTTCCATAACTGGCATAACAGCTTAAAAATCCCAGTTCTGAGGAACTATTACTGATCTGAAACGTTACCACTGTTTCTCATTCCAGACATCCTGCCAAGACCTGCCGAGCATTTGCAGCATTTCTATTTTTATTTCAAGATGGATGTTTCTTTGAACTGCTGAAATATTGTCCCTGATTTTTATGAGGTAGTGGGGGGTAAGGGGGAGGGGAACAGAGGGGGCAGTGAGCTAATCTGGCAGTACCAAAGACACAGAGACTGTGCTGAATTTAACGGCAGGCTTTATTATCACTTTGACCACATGTTCTCTGGCCTGTAGCTAGCCACAGGAACCATGTGGTCAACTACTGGGAGTGAAGGTGAGTGGCAGTGGCTGCAGGCAGAGTTCAGAGATTGTGACGTGGACAGGATAGGGAGGATATTATAATGGAGAAGGAAGGAACGAAGGAGAGGGGTTGCATTAGTAGTACCAGAAAGACATGTTATTACAAGGGCCAGCAACCGCTACCTCTCTTACATTATCACATTTCCTGACCCCTTGGAGCCATGCAAAACTCAGATACCACAAATCTCACCACAGAAAATAGCCAATAGCTATGTCTGAGGTAGTCGAGATTGATCCCCACTGTTTGATTTAAAACTCCCCATACCTTCCCCCAACCCTCCTCTGTCATGAGGCGATAATATTGAGGCCATTATTTTATCCTCGCATTTCAATCAAGGTGCTTTTTAAATATATAAAATTCACTCCGCATGATATATTGGTTAGGTTTAATTAAGTAAGGCATTGTGGTTGAGCATCTTGTGATATTGGTCATTCTCCAAGTTGGGAAGGAAAAATAATGAAGTTTAAACACATAACTCTAAGCTATCTGCATTGTGACAGAGGATGATAAAAAAAAGGATAATGATTTCCATCAATAAATAGCCTACACAAATGGTGCATTTACAAATCCTTTCAAATTATAAAACAGTTTGTTTAAGGAACTGGAGAAAGAAAGAGTTATTTGCATTAAGTAGTTGTTTAGTGCCAGCAGTATACTTTCAAGGCATCACATGATATAATAAATTTCTGTACGGCAACTTTACATTCCGCAGGAGCTTTGATGTGAATCATTTCACATGATAGATTACATATATAACATGATACCTATGAGCTAATAAAGAATGTGTTGTCAATTTTCATTTAGCAGTGATGTCTGTGCACGTCACCCTCCTGACTTTACTGCTTTTCAGTGAAGGGGCCTATTTTACTTGCAGCCATTCAAATTTAAGTTGTCTAATGTTTGTCCAAAAGTTCATGCAATTCCCTTACAGAATGCTAATTTGCATAGGATTCCCTAGAGCAATGCAGCATCAACCTGCCCTACTATGTATCACAAGAGGCCGATAAATAAAAAAAGCAAGCAAAGACAGAATGCAGGGTTACTTTCCATTGCAAACTCCAACGTGCCTCATTTTCTTTCTTGCTGAATGTGATAATAAGATAAAGTTGACAAAATAAGGTTATATAGTTGTCCAAAGCTGGTGACAATAGGAAAAATGGATTATTCTTGAAACTGATGAAGCTCTGGCACAATTAGATTGTGAAGCAGTGCTCTGAGGTTTGATCGGTGCTTGGCCTGTTCTGATTGATGACAAAATCATAACTTCATCATATTAACTGCAGAGTTCACTGGCAGGTTACAGTAGTTTTATTCTGTCTTGTATTGAATTGTGACAGAATCAGCAACTTAACCTATTCTATGGCACAACACTGTTCTTATTGTGCTACTTATGCAACCATGTCAAATGTTATTCTCTTTTCAATATTTGAGAGGAAACTAAAGCATAATGCATGAGGTGATTTGAGAGTGAGACTAATTCCTGTGCAAATTTGGAGAAGTATGGCTGAAATTACTCTGATACAGAATATGCAAATACTCATTGGTACAAAATGAATGTGTATTCACTGAGAAAGGGCACCATAGCTTTTCTCAAAAGATTTACGATTAAACTTTAATACAGATGGTACTAGCTCTGTTAGTCATAAATTCCCCTCAGATTCATTTATTATTAAACAGTTATTATCTTGAGCACAAGGAACTGCGGTGTGCGCCCAGCAATCCCTCTGGCTAGGTTTCCAATCGTAATTCAACCCTCAGAGTGAGATTCGTGGCTAAGATGTAACATTCGACCTCCAACACACAATAGCAGCAGTGTGTACCACTTACAAGATGCACTGCAGAAATTCAATAAGGCTGCTTAGAAAGCACTTGCCAAACCTACTACCAGTGCCATCTAGAAGAACAAGAGCTGCAGATATACAGGAACGCAACTACCCGTAATTTCATCTCCAAGCTACTCACCATCCTGACAAGAGAATATATTGCTGTTCCTGGCCCAACTCCCTCCCTAACAGCATTGTGTGGGGGTTCCTACCCAGATGGTCTGCACCAGTTCATAAAGACAGCTCACCACCACCTTCCGAACGACAACTAGGGAAGAGCTATAAATGCGGGCCTAGACATCAATACACGTGTTCCCTGAATGATTTAAAGAACAAAGAAACCTACAGCACAGGAACAGGCCCTTCGGCCCTCCAAGCCTACGCCGATGGAGATCCTCTGTCTAACCTGTCATCTATTTTCTAACGGTCTGTGTCCATTTGCTCCCTGCCCATCCATGTACCTGTCCAAATATATCTTAAAAGACGCTAACGTGTCTGTGTCTACCACCTCCGCTGGCACTGTGTTCCAGGCACCCACCACCTTCTGTAAAGAACTTTCCACGCATACCTCTCATAAACTTTCCTCCTCTCACTTTGAACTCATGCCCCCTAGTAATTGAGTCCCCTACTCTGGGAAAAAGCTTTTTGCTATCCACCTGGTCTATACCCCTCATGATTTTGTAGACCTCAATCAGGTACCCCTCAATCTCCGTCTTTCTAATGAAAATAATCCTAATCTACTCAACCTCTCTTCATAGCTAGCACCTTCCATACCAGGCAACATCCGGGTGAACCTCCTCTGTACCCTCTCCAAAGCGTCCACATCCTTTTGGTAACGTGGTGACCAGAACTGTACACAGTACTCTAAACGTGGCCGAACCAAAGTCTTATACAACTGCAACATGACCTGCCAACTCTTGTACTCAATACCCCATCCAATGAAGGAAAGCATGCCATATGCCTTCTTGACCACTCTATTGACCTGCGTTGCCACCTTCAGGGAACAATGAACCTAAACACTCAGATCTCTCTGTTCATCAATTTTCCCTAGGACTTTTCCATTTACTGTAGAGTTCGCCCTTGAATTTGATCATCCAAAATGCATCACCTCGCATTTGCCCGGATTGAACTCCATCTGCCATTTATCTGCCCAACTCTCCAGTCTATCTATATTCTGCTGTAATCTCTGACAGTCCCCTTCACTAAGTGCTACTCCACCAATCTTAGTGTCATCTGCAAACTTGCTAATCAGACCACCTACACCTTCCTCCAAATCATTTACGTATATCGCAAACAACAGTGGTCCCAGCACAGATCCCTGTTGAACACCACTAGTCACAGGTCTTCAATTTGAGAAACTCCCTTCTACTAGTACTTTCTGTCTCTTGTTGCCTAGCCAGTTTCTATCCATCTAGCTAGCACACCCTGGACCCCATGTGACTTCACTTTCTCCATCAGCCTGCCATGGGGAATCTTATCAAACACCTCACTGAAGTCCATATATATGACATCCACAGCCTTTCCCTCATCAATCAACTTTGTCACGTCCTCAAAGAATTCTATTAAGTTGGTAAGACATGACCTTACCACGTTGCCTATCACTGATAAGCCCATTTTCTTCCAAATGGGAATAGATCCTATCCCTCAGTATCTTCTCCAGTAGCTTCCCAACCACATCAAGCATAAAAGCTGGGAGACAGTGATCTATTAGGTGGTAGAATTATTTGGTATGGTATGGAAGCATCCAGGAGACTTTGATCAGTAGTAAGTGCATTTTTGGCTAATTTTAACAAAAATGGTGCTGAGTGTGAATAATTAGCTTTACTATGCTTGCAATATATCAACATGGGGTTCAGTTCTTGATCCCTATCCAGTGACTCCTTTGATAAAATCTATCTAAGGGTCTCGAGTAGATTTGTAGTTTGGGTTGTGGATGCTGTGCTTAGTTTGCTCGCCGAGCTGGTTCATTAGTTTGCAGATGTTTCACTACCCTGCTGGGTAACATCATCAGTGCAGCCTCCGATGAAGCGCTGTTGTGTTTTCCCGCCTGTTATTTGAACTCCGGGGTCCGTTGGAGTTGATTACCTCATTTCTGGTTTCCTTCTCTGTGGTGTATACAAAGGGTGTAGCTCTATTGATGTTTATTGATGGCCTTCTTGGTGAAGAACCAAGCCTCTAGGAATTCCTGTGCTTGTCTCTGTTTGGCCTGTCCTAGGATCCTGATGCTGTCCCAATTGAACTGACAGTTCTCTGGCATTTTCACCAGCATCAAATTCACCACAGAAGAAGAAAAGAACAAAACAAACATTCCTGGACATGACGGTACAGTGCAGGGCCAAAGGGGAATTTATGACCAAAGTATACAGATAGGCCACACACACAGATCAAGTCTTAAATTTCAATAGTACCCACCCCAACACCCACAAACGGAGTTGCGTAAAAGCACTGTTCAAACAAGCTACAACACACTGCAGCAACCCAGAACTATGCCAAAATAAAAAAGAATACCTCCACCATGAATTTAGAGACAACAGATACCCCAACAGCTGGGTCCAATGATGCCTGTCACATAAACAACAACAGAAAGATACAGTGCCCCCTGAGACACTTATTACAGTTGCCGTACATTAAGAATGTATCTGAACTGACAACAAGAGTCCCACGACTACTGGGCATCAGAGTAGCACACAAACCCACATCAACCCTATACCAACTGCTAACAAGAACCAAAGGCCCCTTACCCATTGTGGACAGAATCAACATAATGAATAAGATTCCATGCAAGGACAGCAACAAACATTACTGGACAGACAGGCAGGAAACTGGCTACGAGAGTACATGACCTCCATCAAGCAACAAAAAGACATGACCAATACTCACTCATCTCCACACACACAGACAAGGAGAATGACCAGTTTCACTGGGACAATGTCAAGATTGTAGGACAAGCCAAACAGAGACAAGCACAGGAGTTTCTAGAGGCTTGGTTCTCCACCAAGAAGGCCATGAATAAGCACATAGAACTAGACCCTACATATACACCACAGCCAAGAAAAAACAGAAATGAGGTAATCAACTCCAATAAACCCCAGAGTTTAAATAACAAGTGGGAAAACACAGCAATGCTTCATTGAAGGCCGCACTGATGATGTTACCTGGCAGGGTTATGAAAAGTCTGCAAACTAATGAACCAGTTTGGTGAGTGAAACAACCACAGCATAAAATGTATCTGTATGGTCAACAGGTGGACAGGATAAGGTTTAATTTGATAAGTCATCTCTTCCCACACTCTGCTGATGTAAAAGCTAGAAAATACAATGTTGTCAAATTTTCTGCCATGTGCTCAAGTATCACTACAATGAACTTCTGTAATTTCTTTATTTCAAGTTGAATGTGTGCTTGACAGCCAAATTATTTGATTCTTATTGGGATGCCATATCTATTGTTGAACCTTTTCTCTTTCTAGTCATCTCCAATTATTTCATTTACAGCCAAGAAAACAAGTAGATGACCTATTTTTGGATCACTGTTAATGTCACTGCAATGTTTGTGATAGGAGACACACAAAGGCTTCAGGATACCACAAAATCCTTTCTTGTAGTTTTACTCCCTGAAATACACAGACACATGGCACGTAGCTATAGCTGCAGACTCAAATGCATACACAGAACGTCAGTGATGTGGGTGAAATTGGGAATTTAGTCGAGTGGAGGAGCTGAACTTTTGTCATTGACACTGTAACACCGAGCATGTACATTTCTGCTGGATGGTATTGAAATTAAAATAAGAAATGAATAAACTTACGGTATAGTTTAATTAACAGAGTTCATGTAATCATTTATAAAGGCTGTAATTTATTGACTGTGCCTTTATATGGAGATGCATGCCCTATCTGCAGACCCACTTTCATGCGTCTGGGTCACCCCACACATAGTTTAAAGGTCATCAGGTCATTCATTGGCTGAGGAAACAGCTCCTGTCCCCATGCGGCAAGCAGCAGTTTCCTTGTCCCAACAGTGCCACTTGGTCTGGTGTCTCATGCTGGGAGTGCAGCTAGTGCTCAATGACAAGCCTTGATAGAGCTGGATAAGATGGTAAACTGGGAGCTTCTACCACGACCAGTCTTGAAACTTCATATGAGAGGTGTGAGGCTAGATTTAGTGGGGATGAAGAAGGGTGTGGAGGTTGGTGTTTAGGAGCTGGGGACACTCTTGTGAACCTGGAATCAGATATGAGACTGCACAGATAACAAAGTGTGGAGCTGGATGAACACAGCAGGCCAAGCAGCATCTCAGGAGCACAAAAGCTGATGTTTTGGGCCTAGACCCTTCTCTGATGAAGGGTCTAGGCCCGAAACGTCAGCTTTTGTGCTCCTGAGATGCTGCTTGGCCTGCTGTGTTCATCCAGCTCCACACTTTGTTATCTTGAATTCTCCAGCATCTGCAGTTCCCATTATCTTTGAGACTGCACTGAGTTGGGTGTGAGAAAGAAAACATTGGCTGGTACATGAATTCAGAAGTCCTGCTGCCATTTCAGTTGCAGGTAGTGGCTGAAAGGGTTAGAGACTAAAAAACTGCAGATGCTTGAGTCCAAGCTAGACAAACAGGAGGCTGGAAGAGCTCAGCAGGCCAGGCAGCATCTAAAGGAAAAGAGCAGTCAATGTTTCAGGTATTACCCTTTCTCAGGACTGGCTCTGCTTGTAATCCCACATGCTGATGTTTAGAATCTTCCAACAACATTGTGCAAGTGATAATTTCAGACATTTTGGCAATTTTCAAGGAGGTCAACAATGATTTATAAAAATTTCTGTATCAAACCTGATGGGAGGAGTGGTGAACCATAAACTGGAGATGGGAAGAGTATAAAAGGTGAGTAAAAGTCATATTGTTCCCTTTCCAGTTCATCACAAAATGCTGTTACTTAAGTTATATGTATATCTAATAAAGCACATTATGACAGTGCTGTGTTTATAAAAAGTTGATGACTATTAAATAATGCGGTTGTCAGGTTGTTGCTTCTGAGAACTAAGACGCTGTTAAGTGAAGGAACCGCATTGTTAAAATGCAAAGAATTCCAATGCATTGGAATAGCTTACATGTTGGACAAAGTGCTACTCTGTATTGCACAATATGGAAAGCACAACATAGTTTCAGATCAACTGACTTGTTGGAAGTGTTTCTGTCACCTACACTAAATTTTTAAAGAACAGCTCAGCCAGCTATTTGGCTGTTTCAGAGCATTAGCAGATATCTCGATTTCTGTCCATTTTGAATGGGTTTGTAATGCAGTTCCGCAGGGAAGTCTGATTGTGTATTTTGGCTGCTTTATTAGCTTCTAAAAAGAATAATGTTTGCAAATGTCTATTCAAATTCTATGTGTTTTTTTATAGATTTATGAACTTTTCAAGGCCTTTGAAATGTTATTTTTGGGCTTATGTGAATGGATTGGGGAGTGAACAGAGTTGTTATGTGTAAGGTGTGAATGGGACTGATGGGTGGGTAGGTGTTACAGGGGTAACGGGTGAGGACTCAGGCAGCGCCACACTGATCAACATATCTGGGCCAATTTCCCTGTAATTGAAAGTGGGATTTTTAACCAGCACACATTTGACAACTCAAAACTGCTGATATCTCTGACAGATGAAAATCCTGAGAGTTGGCACTGCTGGGAGAAAGGCAGAATCGCAATGTGCAGAAAATTAATTTTTTATAAACAAAATGTAGGCCATGTACCTGAGTAGGTCCCCTGGGGCTGCCAGCCACATTCTGTGCACACCTCCCACTGCTGGTTAAATACCTCTGGGGGCGGGGCTCTTCTGAAACAATGGCAGTGGATTCCCTGGCCAGTGATACGTCATTGCAAGGTTGATTAAAAGTACCTAGCAGTCAAAGTGGGAGGAAATCTTAATGGCCACTGAAAGGCCTTAATCTGTTCTAATGTGTTTAGGTCCCTTCAAAGCTTCTCCCAGTCACTACCAGAGTAAAATACCTGGAGAGGTGGGTAGCCAGCAGGCATGCAGCCACCAGTAGGGCATCTGATTTTATGATCCCTCTGTCTACTCCCAAGGGGGCTGCAAATTTCCATGCAATGCATCAGAATCTGGGTGTCCTTAAATACTATGATGTTCTCGGCAATTTTAAATATCAAATGATTTGGATGAAAACAAGATGCAGTTAATTTATAATGCATTCAGCTAATCTGTCGGATAATGCCATAAAATGATTACTATTACAAAATTAAAAATAAATTACAACATCAAGAGAAACTACCCTTTAACATTAAAACAGGCAGTTCTTTTAAACTTTCAGCCTGGAACTGATTTAAGAAACTATATCCTGAAAGTAATTTCCTCTTTCATAGAGATTGTAGGAACTGCTGAGGCTGGAAAATCTGAGATATCAAGGCGTAGAGCTGGATGAACACAGCAGGCCAAGCAGCATCAGAGGAGCAGGAAAGCTGACGTTTCGGGTCTAGACCCTTCTTCAGAAAATGAAGAAGGTTCTGGACCCAAAATGTCAGCTTTCCTGCTCCTCCGATGCTGCTTGGCCTGCTGTGTTCCTCCAGCTCTACACATTGTTATCTCTCTTCCTCTTTAACATGTGACTTTGACATCATTTATGACATGTAAATAAATGGACCTGGTTATAAAGTCCTATGAGAAGATTTCTTTTTTGTCCACGTTCCACAGTTAGCACTTGGAGCATTATACTTCCTGTCTTAATGACAAGGAGGAGCATTTTCACATTCTAACAGAGCACAGTAATCAATGAAATGGTTCATATTTTATTGTAGCAACATGCAAATTGTAAACTTATCTGTATTTTGCTAGAATAGAATATGCTTCAGAAGATTGCTTTCAGGTTGTACTACTATAGGAATGTATAGTTAGATAGATGGTTATAGATAATACATTTATAATGTCAAAGTTTGACTTATCTAAGAAAGCTACCCATGACAGAAAAGGGCATTATTATTTTTCAGGGTCAACACAGATATTTACGATGATATATGTTATTGATTGATGTTCATTTTTACATAAATTTAGTCAATAATTCTATTAAAGCACCTAGGCACTACTTTCCATATTTGAAGACGGGCTACATCAAAAATAAGGAAAGTGTTTACCTTCTTCAAGATCAATAATTAGTGCTGCTCCAAAGCACTGCAGTTTCCACATGATGCAGGTGAATGTCAGAGATACTGTATTTTTAATTTCTTTTCCACAAAGAAAATATTGCATCGATGTATGATAAGACTAGCTGCAGTTAGCCATGTTTGCCTTCCTGTGCCAGTTGTTTGGAATCTGCTTGTGTTTGACAGTCTAATCTGTGATTTATATTCCCCTGACTTCCTCTTGAGCTTGTTTGAGCTGCAGGAAGGCTGCAGTGATAACTGTAAAAAAGATCTGGAGCAGACATCAAATATTCATATCTACCCTGGGCCAAGCATGTCTGTGGTGTTTCCTTAATTCAATAAAGTTGCATCTGTGGCTGAACTATAATTAAAAAGACTGTGTTCTCAGAGGTTATGCACAGATACAAATGCATACAATCCCAACATTGTGGGTTTGCATTAAAAAGGTATTTAGGTGCTTATAGAAATGGTCAACTTGCAAGCATGTAACAGGATAGCATTATACTTCACTGGCTGATATGCTTCGCAAAAATAATTCTGAGTTACTTCAAAGTAATGCAGCCAAAATGCAAAATGTTTATCCCCATCCTTTTGGCTGTTTCCCCCCAGTTCCCCTGAATGCAGTTCTATGATAATACTAGATTCCCACAGGCACTAACCACCCTTCAATGCCTCACATTAGTGACCTTGTTCATGTGTAAATCGAGATACCAAGGGGTTAATTTTACCAGGCTAAGCTGTTAACAGGCAAGGCACTCCATTGACAGTCTCTCAATTGTCTCTCATGGATCAAATATTTCATCTTTTTGCTGTATTTGTTACGTCAAAATATTCACCCTGTGATTGTTATAATTTAACATGAACTAGACTGCTATTCACCGTGTTTAACTGAATAATTTTAAATTTTAAATTTTTTTGCTTCCTCTCATATCAGTATGGCACTAAACTAACATAAAAATATTCAAATTGCTGATAGAATTCCCTGTGATCTGCTATAAGGCAGAAGGCTAGTAATTCAAGAGATTATACAGTAATTGTACAAATGGAATGTATTCAGTGATTCTTTATTAAATAAAAAGAGGATTTTTAAAGAGGTTTCTTCAACAACTGCAACCTCTACTACCTTGAAGAAAATGTTTGGCAGATAAATGGAAAACCACCATATGACCTCCAAGTTACACACCATCAAAATTTGTAATTTTATTGCCAATCCTTTGCTGTCACAAGGATAAAATCCCGGAACTCCTTTCGTAGGAATGCTGTGAGAGTTTCTACACCCCTATGGCTGTAGTGGTTCAAGAAAAATATAGAAACATGGAAAATAGGGAGTAGAAGAAGGCCATTCAGCTCTTTGAGAGAGAGGAGGGACTGCTGATGCTGGAGTCTGAGGTAACACAGTGTGGAGCTTGGAAAGCACAATAGGTCAGGCAGCAAGTCAGAGGAGCAGAAAAGCTGACGTTTCGGGTCAGGATCCTTTCTGAAGAGGGGTCCTGGCTCGAAACATCAGCTTTCCTGCTCCTCTGATGCTGCCTGGCCTGCTGTGTTCCTTCAGCACCACATTCAGCTTTTTGAGCCTGCTCTGCCATTCAATATGATCAAGGCTGGTTATCCAACTCTGTGCTGGTACTGATACTACTTAGGGTAGTATCACCGTTTTCATCAGGGCAATTAGGGAAGGGCTATAAATGCTAGACTAACTAATGTTGTCCTTCTCCCATGAAGAAATGAAAAAAATGGAATTGATATCCTTCGTATACATAATGGTTTCAGTGAAGTGCAATAATTAGATGATTTTCATTTTAACTCTTGCTTTCACTATCTTAAGTTTCATTTAGTAAAGTGTAGCTCATAACTAGAAAGAAAATTCCTGTCCAGGAGCATCATAACAAGCGTTGACCACTCAGCCCACTAACCCTTCTACAACTCAATTAGATTTTGCTGATCTGTACTTCAACACATGTCTCCCTAGTGCCATAATTCTTAATGTCATTGGCTGACAAAATCAATTTCAGTTTTAAAAGTTGTAATCTGATCTAAGACTAAGCCTGAATTGTAAAATGGTCTATGACCAAGTTAGATTACCACTTCAATTTCTAGACTGAAAAGGAATACAAGCCCAATCTATTCTATCTGTTACCAAAATGTAACCCTTTAAACACTATTATCATTCTGGCAAATCCGCACATTGCTCCTCTTCAAGAGGTAATATGTCATCCAGAGATGCAGTACCTTGAAATGAATGCATATAATTCATTAATTTGCATCCTCACTCCTGTTGAGTCACTTCATGTACAGTTAGATTTCACAAAAAGAATTAGGTTAATATTGTACGAGTGAAAATGTCAACGTTCACCTTAATTTCTCCATTGAAGCTGATAGCGACTTTGCACTTGGGCAAAATAATATAGAATTCCAATATTATATCAGTTACATTTCTGCAGTTCAGAATTACTGTTCTATATTTCTGCAGAGTGTGCTGTTGATGTCTCCCAAAATGCACTCAATGGAAATCCCATAAACTGACAAGAACAAAATTTCTATAAACTAAAACATACAAAAGTTAGTTTTCAAATGAGGTGGAAATGCGTTTTATTGATCATGGTGAACTAATTTCATATTTGTGGAAAGCCAAGATATCGCATTATGAAAAGCAAATTGCCATATTTCTAAAAGGAAGTTTTTTTTAAGTTTCTAAATTTCTCTTTCACTCTCTTGTTAAATTCATTCATTTTCTTTTCTGACATCATAAATTTTTAAAAATTCATTCACAGATGAAGTTACCACTGGCTAGGCCATCATTTATTGTCCTTCCCAGAGGGCAGTTAAGAGTCAGCCACATTGCTGTGGGTCTAGAGTCATGTACACCAGACCAGGTAAGGTCTTCCTTCTCTAAAGGGCATTCGTGAACCCGATTTTTTTCCCCTGACAATCGATTCATGGTTATAGAGGCATTGAGTCATAGAGATATACAGCACAGAAACAGACCCTTTTGTCCACTTGTCTATCCTGACCAGATATCCTAAATAAAACTAGCCCCATTTGCCAGTATTTGGCTCAGATCTTGCTAAACCCTTCCTATTCATGTACTCATCCAGATGCCTTTTAAATGTTGTAATTGTACAAGCCTCCATCACTTCTTCTGTCTGCTCATTCTAGAGACGCAGAACCCTTTGCGTGACAAAGTTGCCCTGAAGATTTCTTTTAAATCTTTTACCTCTCACCTTAAACTATGCCCTCTAGTTTTGGAATCTCACACAATTTGACTCCTAATTCCAGATTTTGTTTGAATTCAAATTCTACAATCTACCATGGTGGAATTCAAGCCCGGGTCCTCAGAACATTACCTGGGTCTCTGATTAATAGCCCAGCAAAAATAACACTTGACCATCACTTCCCCAGTCAAATGTACAGGGATTCAATGCTTTTAACTTTCTGGATTCTGGTCTGTGGTAATACTTCAATATGATTGGGTGCTTAACATGCTTGCTGATGTCACCTTTGCTGCATGCCCAGTGTTCCCTACAACTCGGTATGAGATTGAAACTGTGGCTGGGAAAGGGAAAGTCCATATGAAAGACAGTTTCTCTAGATTTAGATATAGGTTTCTTGATAAATTTATAATGGCAGCTGTTGAGGCCAAAAGCAAGTTCAATCGCTTCACTACTGAATGCAATTTCTGAGCCAATGAAATTAATTAATAGCCAATCCGTTTTGTAAAGGGAGAAAAGACAACTGAGACACAAGGCACACTATTTCCTCCTCTTCAAATTATACTGTGAGAGCCTTTTTGTCTAACTGTAACACTAGAACAAGGCATCAATTTGTCAACTCAACTAATGTTTAGCACCTTCAACAATGCCACAGCCTCTGAATTTTGCACTGTAGTACAGCCTTAATTACATGGTGCATAAAAGCCATTAGCTTATGATGGGTAAGACAGGCAAGAGTGTAACCAATTGAAAATCTTACTCCAAATAATATTTGGATCAAATGTTACATTGTAAAAAGAACAGAGAGTGAGCAAATTTGATATTTCTGTTAAATCCAACTCCACTGGTACTGCACAAACTTCTGAAGATAAATTTATAATGAGTCAATACTTCTGTCAAAAGACTAGTTTTCAGCACACAAGTTGTCATATTTTATAAGTGGAATGGACATGTTTGTTTGCACACCCATGTTTGTGCTGATGTGTGTACTTTTGCTCATTTACTTAGATTTTCTTCCCTTTCGATTTAGACAAAACTAGCTTTAATAAACAAAATATTTCCTTGTCACAATTACAACAGACCCCAAGGACACAATATTTGAACTGGCATTCTCACAATATTAAAATTTGAGAATATGAGGAGAAATACATTACAAAAATTACAATTGCTACATTATTCAAGTGGATAAACCCTCTTAAAGCGTTATTGCCAACGAAACTTGGAAAGCTTACTTTTCTTATGGTAGAAAAATCAAAGCATTTTTCAGCTACAACAGTGTGACTGACCAAGGCTAAATCATTTCCTGGGTAAATACAAGGTTCTCCATTGTTGAAGCTGATTGTTTGTAGGTTAGTTATTGCTGCTTTGTATGCAGAAAAAAGAAAGGCTCAGAATAAGAGGCCTCTCTTGGTTGCTTTATAGCAATAGCATGTGAAGTGCCAGGAAGAAAAATACCAAAGAGCTCTTAAGCCATTTGCTTCTTTTTAGCTGATAATAAGGAGATCATTGCTATTGTACTTTGTCATTAGCCTCTCCTACTTTCTACTCCCTTTACCTATACTTCGGGCATTTATGGGCAGCATATAGTCCCAGATGTTAACAAGCATATTATCCAGCCAATGATAGGATATTTGCTTTCTTTTGAAGTCCCAATTTAAGGTCCACACTGTAATGGCAGGTTTTGTTCAGAAACCATTTTGATCAGCTTTCAAAGAAGCCAATAAATTTCCTTAAGCCCAACTTTCTGCTCTATAGACTTACTAGTGATGAATTAACATTTGGATCATTAGAGATGCTGATTTTATTTGCATTTTCTTATGAGAGATATTCAGCTAAGTGCTTCAGAGGGGGTTTCATTAGAAAACTGAAAAGTTAATTTGTCAGCAAAGCTGAATTTGTCTTTTTTGTGGAAACAAGAGTTGCTTACATTTAATTTAATATTTATGTTCTGTCTGGTCTGGTCTGCCTGCATGATGGGAAGTTAAGGCCGTAACCTGTGTTTTAAGATCTGCCCATCACACTGACATGCCACAGATTTGTGTGTTGTTTGGGTGGATGCACATAGGCAGTTCAGCTAATAAATCAGAGCAGTGCAGCAAGAATGTCTGCTGTCTGCAAAGCCTTCTTTAAGAAAGAAAGAATTGCATAGAACGATCATAGGGATACGCAAAGTAGCCTGGCAGTTTATGTTTCAGAAATCTGTCTATTAATCAGACAGAACAAGGAGGATGTTGATCATTTTCAATTTGAAAACAAATCCTGGACATGTAGTGTGATAAGGCTACAAGCCAAGCTGTTACAGGTCAAACTATTAAATGGTTTTATAGTCTGGTATAAACAGCACTTCTAACTCTGATCACTGTAGCACAAAGCAGCTCAAATTACGCCTCTATACCATCATTCTTTGAAATGCATTTAACAAGATATGTTAGAGTTCTGTGACATTATTTGGTTTTGAAGGCAGCAGCACAAAATAACCATCCTTCCTTGCATGAATAATTTGATTTTCATTTGTGACCAGCATGGTGACTGACCTTTGCTCTTCAGAATGATCTTTTCGTCTCCTCCAAAGTTCACAGAAGGGTCAGTCAGTTGGATTGACTTCCTCTTTGGAATGTGTGACTATGTGTTTGTGCGTGCATCAGATCTGAGTTTAGGAGAATTTCTATCTTACCTAGTACATTTTCTGTCAGAATAAATCAAAATTAGTGGGGACAATTTTGGAGTGTAACAGGAATAAGTGCATATCTAATGGTAATGAGGATTCATCCGGACTGCAAATCAAATCACGTTATGGAAAATGGCTGGAGAAGATATGATTAGAAAAGTTTCTATTCATTGGCACTACATCAATATTAACAACCCCGACTGAAATATTCTGAGTAACTAAAATATATTCTAAGTGATTTGGTAACATTTCACATATTTGATGTTTGTACAACTATTATTGTAAGTTCCATTTTGAAGCTTAAGGCTTTATTAATTCTTCATTTTACTGGAAACTGGTTACACTTTCATTGTCAGGAAAGACGTATAGTGCTTTCATATACTGTAATTGTTTGATTTTTCTTTCATTTATTTTTTTCCAAATGTCATGTGGTGTGCTATAATATAGGTTATTACTCCAGAAAACACTGTTGACATTATTTAGTCACATATAGCGGCAGCTGCATCAGTCTTGATACAGTGCTGAAATGACACAGAGAGGAATGAATTTTTCATTTATTTTCTTTCAGAACTTGGGTTCATGCCGAGGTCATAGCATCTCTGAATACCATAACCAGAAGGCATTGACTGCACAGAGCAGGTAAACAAATGGAAATATGAACACACTTTAGAACTCGAAGCACATAATAACAGAGCTGCCTGGCGAGAAAGGTGACAAAATGATTGTAAGGATAGTCTGAGCAGATAAAAATGAAAGGAATTGACATTTTGGGTTGTCTGTCACATGAGCAGATGGGGGGTTGGGGTGGAGTTTGCCATCAGCTGGTAGGCATATATTCTTGAAAAGGGATTTCTAGTCTGACATTAGTCATATATCATGGCAACTGTGCCCTGTGATTACACGGAGGCCTTGCAGAGTCATTAATAACTGGTATTGAGGCTTTTTGTCTGGCAAATGACATCTGGCCACTAAGTGACTTAACACCTATTTGGATCCTTTTGGTGTTGTACCAAAGGTAAATTTAGGCAACAGTTTTTTTTTACATTCCTGTGCTGTTTAATATAATAAAAGACATATCTTTATGTGGAGGAATCATTCATTAAAAATGAAACCTTGTCTGGATGAATGCCAATATTATTGAAACTCTAGAGGCCATTTAGAATTCATTATTGTTTGCATAAACGAAAAGCATATCCTATTCTTGTGCTGTAGTGGTTTGGAAATATTGACTAAATTGACAGGAATGCACATAAAGAAGAATACTCTATCATGAATAATATTTAATCTTGCAAGTTTGAATTATTTTTCTTATAATATGCAAAAGTATTGAGGTTCCAAAATTTTTGAAGTGGGGAAGGGAAGAAAGCCAATAGGTTTTCCTTTCTGAGGTTATAAATTTGGGAGGAGTCCTGCACATAAAGGGATTGTGCATAGAAGCATCCCAGTAAATAATCTCATTTGTATTTCCGGGGATACTGAAGAAGCCTTCAACCTCTCAAGGGCTGCCATACGATGGAGTTAGCGTGAGATAGCATCATCTAGCTCACAATCTGCAACTTCTATCTTTTGATTTACCCTTGACATTGTGGCCTCTGATTAAGAAATGCAGTTTGTTAGTATTTGTTCAACAAGGCAGAAATGCTTTATTGAAGGGATAGTGCTGATCTGATAATGCTTGCACAGAGGTTTGGTCATTCCTGAGGTGATGGCCTGGTGGTGTATCACCAGACTATTAATCCAGAAACCCAGGTAATGTCAAGTGGGACTAGAGTTTGAATCCCGCCATGGCAGATGGTGGAATTTGAATTCACTAACAAATCTGCAAATGAGAGACTAGTGGTGCCCATGAAACTGTAGTTGATTATTATGCAAAACCCATCTGATTCATTAATATTCTCTAGGGAAGTAGGCTGCTCCCCTTACCCAGTCTGACCTACAAATGACTCCAAGGCCCATAGCAATGGCATTAACTCTTACCTGAAGGGATGAACATTTTGGCCTAGCCAGTGATGCTCAGATCCTGTGAATGAACAAAAAAAATTACAAATTTTCGAAAACATTATACTCAGAAAACCTTTCCCTAAATTCTATATTTTCCTTAGAGACCATTTCAAAAGAGTACTGAGTTAACATCCCAAGATTGCACATTAGGCTTCCCAACAGGAAACCCACTTTACAAGATCTTACCATTGGAGAAAGTGTAGCAGCTCATGGTTGTATGAGAAATCAGATTATTTGAGGAGTATGAGAGCTCAGCCAGGTCATCCCAGCATACCGAATGTTTGGAATATTAATCCAGGAACACTTTTCAAGAACTTTCCTGGGAATTCTGCCTCAGGAGAGTTTCGAAGCTTTGGAGGAGCTTTGTTCACAGTGCCGAAGGTCTGCTGACAGATAGCTTTACTGCTAAATAGAGACTGATCAGAGCTATCAACATATCAAACCAATTTGTTAAATATACAGCCCATTTTGAATGAGTATGTCAACTTTTACAATTTAACAGTGCTTGCTAATAGATGGTTATCAAAATCTGCCGTATTAATGGGGGCTAAGGAAGATGTTGATTGTGTCCATGTGACACTATGTGCCTGGAAGTAAACTACCCATGCTTTTACATCTTATATAGCAACATTGTGGATCTCTCGTGTGTATCTACTGAAGAAACTGAAGAATATGTCGAAACATTTGATTAAAAAACTGCACTTATTCTCACCAACCCAACAAAGACACAGAGATTGAGAGGCTAATTGGTGTTGCACATTCTTCGCAGCTGAAAAGCAGATCCTTAAGTATTCAACAAGGTGGGTGGTTAGATGTATGCACATTCTACAGCAGTAAGGTATGTGCTTTCTCTGATAAAGATGCTAAAAATGTTACAGGCCTTGCACCTGAAATTAAGACCAGTTTTTTTAAAAAATAGGAGCTCTAATGCCTCCTTTGGGATCTACGTATTGAAACCTAGACTGCCCTGGATTTCTATTAACCTGCTGGGTGAGCAGTGCTGACCTGGTCAGGATAACCAGATTGACATGTGACCTACCAGCATGATGCTGCCACCAAATGTTTACATTTGTGAAAAACAAACTTACTTGCAAGTGGAACTGGGAGGAGCGTCATAACAGTCACAAATTTTTGGTTCTTGTATGCCTCTCATCGATTGCTTCCTTCCCTTCTATCACTTATCAAAAAAAGCAGCTGGCACATTACATGACTCAGAATTAATGTTGGCTCCTTTATACGGCTGCTGGGATTCACAACAGCCATTTCCAGCTCAGAATGTGATGTAAGTGAGGCCTGACCTCACAGTTCAATTACGTTACTTGTTCCTAAACAGGAATTGTAATCCAGTTTGTATTGGCGGACTGGTGCTATCCAATTTTTCCCTCAGAAACTCCCACAAACCCAGTCTTAATCGCTAGGCCAGTGTGAATTATTAGTATGGCTTCATCTTCTTGGGCTGTCAAGTGATGGATGTTGGCACATTCTCCTTCTCCAGACTGATGATACTTGGCATTATGTGCTGTAGTCCTCTGCAGGAGGAATGCATAGTGTTAATTAGTTATCGCAGCCTCCTAATCCTGCAGTCACAAGCTGTCAGGAATCATGGAATAGATGCTAGCAAGGGTAAGTGTCAGGGAGCATGGCCTAGTTTGTGAGTTTTCAGTCCGCCAGGATACATTACAGGATGTGAGAGAATTGACGTAAGTGCTGCCAATAACTTTGTTTCTCTATAAATCAGATAACTGTCATGTTATTCAATGAAACTGTTCTTACTTTCTCTGACTGAATGAGATTACTGCAACATTACAAAGGACTATCAAGATTATAGTAGTCCTGTTGAATGCTGGTTACAGCCACCTCCATCCATATAGTTTAAGCCGCTATAAGTAATGGCTTCTTTCCTGGTAGTCTAACTATTTCATGGCTGCTTTCACAAATTCTAATTGCACTTTCCTATCTGCTTCAGTGATCTGCTGCACTAGCCATTCCAATTCTTCTTCCAAAACTAACTCATCCAAGGTCCTCTGACACCACCTTCCAAACCCACAACCACTGCCATGTGGATGAACAAGGGCAGCAAATACATGGGAGTCCGACTGTCTGCAAGCTCCCCTCCAAGTCACACGCCACCCTGACTTAAAACTAAATTGTTTATCATCACTTTCTGCAGGGCAATAAATGCTGGTCCAGACAGCCATGCCCATGTCCCAGGAAGAACTAAAAAATAAGTCTGCTTAGCACTTTACCTGCATGTGAGCAATTGCTATTCATTATGCTTTTACACATATTTGCCCTTCCTCTCTGCCTGTACCTAGATCCCTGTTGGCAATACAATTGCTTTGGCCTGTTAAGTTTGTTTAAATTAATTGACTGGGGATTTCTGATGGCATCCAGCTCCTCTGCTTTTTATTCATGGCACTGTTTTGCTGGATCTGAAATCCTGGAAAACTCCAGGTCAGGATTTCTTGATATCTATAATATTTTGATATCAACCATGGATTGTCTTTCCATAAAATTGCATTAATAATGTCATTGCTGTTCATCTGCTGCTAAAAAATTATCATAAATGTAGTCCTATTTGCCATCTGCACTAACGGTTGGTGTAAAGACAAAATTAATCATATCTAAGCCAGTAAATATACATAATAATAGATATCACAAGGCAGGATCTAATCTCAGGTTTGGATGACAGTTATGAACTGCTTGAGCTTTGTTCTTGCCGTTTATGTCATCTATTAAGTTATTGACTTTCTATCATTCCTACGCATCCATTATTTTATCTATGCTTTATATTTCATATAATGTTTAAGATTGTTTTGTGGTTGCAATAACGTAACTTGTAGTGTCACAATACTATGTCACTTGAGACCAAACATTTACAGATTTAGGTGCTACATTTTCATGGTCACCATGCAGGATTTTCACCTCCAAGCCCAGCAGATAATTGAAAAAGATCAGAAGTAGATTTATCAGACTTTGATCTCTTTTGGGAAGCACCCTGCTGTACGTAGGATGCCATTATGTCAGTGAAGATGGAGATAAGAATGCATTAAGCTGGGTGCTCCTCTTTCCACTTTCTACAACCAGCCCAATGCCAGACTAAAGATTGATTGATGTCCAGAAGTATGTAATGGATCCTAACAAGGGGACTTAAAAAAAAAATGATGTTTTAAAAATTAGTACTGTTCCCCTTACATGTCAGAATAGGATGATTTATTTATGGTTGGCGATGGTGGGAGAAGGAGGCGCTGGAAGACTGTGACAAAGCTTGAATATCATAATGCTCATAATCTAGAGACCAAGGCTAATGTACTGCACACGCGGCTTCAAATCCCACCATGGCAGCTGGTGAAATTTAAATTCAATTTAATAGTCTTGGAAGATAAAGCTAGTATCTGTAATGGTTACCATGAGACTACAATCAATGTTATAAAAACTCATCTGGTTCTTTAGGGAAGGAAATCTGCCATCCTTATATCTTCTGGCCTGTGTATGACTGCAGACCCACAGAAATGTAGTTGCCTCTTAAATGCCCTAATGAATGGCCTAGCAAGCCATTCAATCCAACAGCAAATAGGGATGGGCAACGATTACTGTCCTTGCAAGTAATGCTCATGTCATACGAAAAAAATAAAGAAAACATAATCTGTCACCAGCTGGACAGTGCTTGAAATGTGCTGTTTCTGGTGTGGGCAGCCACTAAAGGAGAAGTCCTTTAGCATTGGCCCAGCAAACCTGATACAGTTCAGTGCTTGTGCATGACTCCAGCATAACCTTCAACTCCTGAAACTCATTAGATGCTTTAATACCCTTTTACCTGCAACAAACTGCCTCCATTTGACAGTATAATCAAAATTGTGAACACTGTTCTTTGAGTGGAGAAGGATGTAGCTTAAATTTCTGCTTCACTTGGTTCCTGGTAGATTCATTGAGTGGGAAGTTAAGGTGGTGAGAATTTCAGTTTGGTGGGGGAAGGGACAATTGAAGAGAAGTGTTACCACTGGGCAGTCTCTGGCGCCGCCTTGTGGCTGCCTTACAGAGCATTCTAATATCGGAGCAGCTTATTGTTGTCCTTATTAGCCTAAATGTTGGAAATGATGGACGAAGAAAGGAGGATAAAAAGACCAGAAGAAAACAGTATATTGAAATAGTCTATCAATTAAAGTAAAACAATAATCACAGCTTTGAATTCAGTCCAGATTGATAGAATTAAAGTATTTTTTCTCATAGATTTAGGGCCTATGCCTTCAGTTACTTCCAAATTAATTCTTAAAGTCTATACCCACTGCACCAATCATCCTTACTTCAGTAAAAGTTGCCAGTAAAATAGAAATCTGAGCTAGTGAATCTAAAATGATATATGTGAAACTGCAGAATTTACATTGAGACAGAGAAAGCTTGCTTTCTGTGGCACCATGCTTAAAGATCTTCTTGGAATTGATTGAAGGGAAATTTACTTTAGTATCTAAAAGCATAAACCAAGTCTGAAACTGCTGCACTAAGATTGTAAGTGAATGACAATGGCTGGGATAGGTTAAAGCATTTAGTTCAATGCTCAAATTGAAATTGTCTTTGGAAACCTACCAAGCTTTGCACATACAGATTATTATACAGTTGAATTAATTTTTTTCAAACACAAAACCCAGGGTGAAACAAATGAATTAGTCATTTGGAATAAGGTTCCAGTCACGTTGAAAAGTAAAGGCACTGATATGCCATCAAGTCACATGAAGCCAGAAGGTCTTAGCTTTGCTTCTTGTCACTTAATGTCCAGTCCAATGTTGGGAATCTGACTCCTGGATAATGTCTCCAGCCTACATGCTGCTGCAATGTTTATGCTACAATATCTTCAAAAATTAAATGTGTCATTGGGCAAACAGCAGCCCCATTGCCCAAGTAGTGGTGACGAGGTCTGCCACCGTACAGGAGGAATTGTCGAAGTCAGATTACAGCCCTTGCAAAGTCTGCTGCCTCTTTGCACAAGAAAGAAAGCAGTTCATCAGAGGACCAGGAGCCTCACTACGCAGGCAAGTGACAAAATTGCTAGTTGCAAGTGATTGTGCCCTGACAACACAGAGAAATCCGTAGTAATCAAAACTTTTCTTTATTTAACATTTAACTGATTGTTGCCATCACTGAATCCACAGTTACAGACGAATGTGTACCATATCATTTAAGCTTGTCATTTATGAATTGAAAGTGGCCTTCTGGACTTGCTTGGTCCTTTAAAAGACTTGACAAGGAGTTTAAAAGTTAACAATTGGAGGCCAGTATGTTTATGACCTCATTGAAAATTCCATGCATCCTGGAGGTTGTGTCCATCATGCTGAGTGAGTGAAAAGGTAATGCCTGTCTGCTGAGTCAAAATATAAGAGCAAATTAGCCAGAAATAAAACAAGAGCTAAGAGCTTTAAAAAGAAGTTATTAAAAGGAGAGGGGATAATATAAATGCTAGTCCTCTGGAGTCAGAAGCAGGAGAAATTCTCATGGTGAATGAGGAAATGGCAATGATATTGAAGTAATATTTCCTTTCTACCAACCCTGTGCTTTAATCTTGCACAATAATCTCTTAGGTGAGACTTTGTCAACCGCTTTCTGAAAGTCTAAATATACCACATTGACTAATTTACCCTTGTTAACTCTACTAGTTACATCATCATAGATTAATTGATTGATTGGTTTTATTGTCGCACATGCTGAAATGCAGTGAAAAGGTTCGTTTTTAAGTGGTACAGGCAGATCACAGCAAGCAAAGGATGTCCAGATTAAAAAGACTCAGAAGCATAGAGGTTATATTACAGGCTACATTATTTGGGGCTAGAGTCCATTCAACAGTCTGATAATGGCCAGAAAGAAGCTGTTTCTGAACCTGCTTGTGCGTGTGTTCAGGCTTCTGCATCTTCTGCCTAATGGAAGGGGTTGTAGGAGATCATTACTGGGATGCATGGGTCTTTAATGACGTTGGCCACCTTTCTGCAGCAGCGAGCAGTGTAAACAGAGTCCATGGATGGAAGGTTGGCTTCTGTGATGGTCTGGGTGGTGCACATCACATTCTGTAGTTTCTTATAGTCCTAGGGAGAGAAGCTGCCATACCAGGCCCTTAAGCACCCTGACAGTTTTCAATGGTGCATCTGTAGGGGACCTTATGGTGATGCAAAATATCTGAGCTGCCTGAGGAAGAAGACGTGTTGTTGTGTCTTCTTGATTGTCGCATTTACATGGGAAGTCCAGGACAGGTTGTCAGTTATCATTACTCCAAGGAACTTGATGCTGTCCAGTCTCTCCACCTCAGTTCCATTGATGTGGATGGAGGCGTGTTCTCCTCCTTTCTTTCTAATTCAGCAGGGGGATAGGCACCAAAATTGTAGTTCGACTATAGAAAAGGTTGAGAGTAGGGTGGTCCGAAATAAAGTTTCAGGGAAGCAAGATGGCACCAACAAGCAAGAAGTTGGTTTGAAGTGTGTCTACTTCAATGCCTGGAGCGTCCGGAATAAGGTGGGTGAACTTGCAGCATGGGTTGGTACCTGGGACTTTGATGTTGTGGCCATTTCGGAGACATGGATAGAGCAGGGACAGGAATGGTTGCTGCAGGTTCTGGGATTTAGATGTTTCAGTAAGAATAGAGAAGATGATAAAAGGGGCGGAGGTGTGGCATTGTTGGTCAAGGACAGTATTACAGTTGCAGAAAGGATGTTTGGGAACTCGTCAACTGAGGTAGTATGGGTTGAGGTTAGAAACAGGAAAGGAGAGGTCACCCTGTTGGGAGTTTTCTATAGGCCTCCAAATATTTCCAGAGATGTAGAGGAAAGGATAGCAAAGATGATTCTCGATAGGAGTGAGAGACACAGGGTATTTGTCATGGGGGACTTCAACTTTCCAAGTATTGACTGGGAACACTATAGTTCAAGTACAATAGATGGGTCAGTTTTTGTCCAGAGTGTGCAGGAGGGCTTCCTGACACAGTATGTAGATAGGCCAACAAGGGACGAAGCCACATTAGATTTGGTACTGGGTAATGAGCCTGGCTAGGTGTTAGATTTGGAAGTAGGTGAGCACTTTGGTGATAGCGATCACAATTCTGTTATGTTTACTTTAGTGATGGAAAGGGACAGGTGTATACCACTGGGCAAGAGTTATAGCTGGGGGAAGAGCAATTACGATGAGATTAGGCAAGATTTAGTGAGCATAGGATGGGGAAAGAAACTGCAGGGGATAGGCACATTAGAAATGTGGAGCTTATTCAAGGAAAAGCTCCTGTGTGTCCTAGATAAGTATGTACCTGTCAGGCAGGGAGGAAGCTGTAGAGTGCGGGAGCCATGGTTTACGAAGGAGGTGGAATCTCTGGTCAAGAGGAAGAAGAAGGCTTGTGTTAGGATGAGATGTGAAGGCTCAGTTAGGGCACTTGAGGGCTACGAGGTAGCCAGGAAAGACCTAAAGAGAGAGCTCAGAAGAGCCAGGAGGTGACATGAGAAGTTGTTGGCGGATAGGATCAGGGTGAACACTAAGGCTTTCTATAGGTATTTAAGGAATAAAAGAATGACGAAAGTAAGATTAGGCCCAATCAAGGATAGTAGTGGTAAGTTGTGTGTGGAGTCAGATGAGATAGGGGAAGCGCTAAATGAATATTTTTCAACAGTACTCACTCTAGAAAACGACAATGTTTTCGAGGACAATACTGAGATACAGGCTACCAGACTAGGTAGGATTGAGGTTCACAAGGAAGAGGTATTAGAAATCCTTCAGAGGGTGAAGATAGATAAGTCCCCTGGGCCGGATGGGATTTATCCTCGGGTCCTCTGGGAAGCCAGGGAGGAGATTGCCGAGCCTTTGGCATTGATCTTTAACTCGTCATTGTCTCCAGAAATAGTGCCAGATGACTGGAGGATAGCAAATGTGGTTCCCCTGTTCAAGAAGGGGAGTAGAGACAACCCTGGCAATTATACACCAGTGAGCCTTACCTCAGTTGTTGGTAAAGTGTTGGAAAAGGTTAAAAGGGATAGGATTTATAATCATCTAGAAAAGAATAAATTGATTAGGGATAGTCAGCACGGTTTTGTGAAGGGAAGGTCATGCCTCACAAACCTTATTGAGTTCTTTTAGAAGGTGACCAAACAGGTAGATGAGAGTAAACCGGTTGATGTGGTGTATATGGATTTCAGCAAAGCGTTCGATAAGGTTCCCCACAATAGGCTATTGTACAAAATGCGAAGGAATGGAATTGTGGGAGATATAGCCGTTTGGATCAGAAATTGACTTGCTGAAAGAAGAGGGTGGTAGTTGATGGGAAATGTTCATCCTGGAGACCAGTTACTAGTGGTGTACCACAAGGGTCGGTGTTGGGTCCACTGCTGTTTGTCATTTTTATAAATGACCTGGATGAGGGCGTAGAAGGATGGATTAGTAAATTTGCAGATGACGCTAAGGTCGGTGGAGTTGTGGACAGTGACGAAGGATGCTGTAGGTTGCAGAGAGACATAGACAAGCTGCAGAGCTGGGCTGAGCGGTGGCAAATGGAGTTTAATGCAGACAAGTGTGAGGTAATGCACTTTGGTAGGAGTAACCAGAAGGCAAAGTACAGAGCTAATGGTAAGATTCTTAGTAGTGTAGATGAGCAGGGAGATCTCGGTGTCCATGTACACAGATCCTTGAAAGTTGCCACCCAGGTTGACAGGGTTGTTAAGAAGGCATACAGTGTTTTAGCTTTTATTAATAGAGGGATCGAGTTCTGGAACCAAGAGGTTATGGTGAAGCTGTACAAAACTCTGGTGTGACCGCACTTGGAGTATTGTGTACAGTTCTGGTCATAAGAAGGATGTGGAAGCTTTGGAAAGGGCGCAGAGGAGATTTACTACGATGTTGCCTGGTATGGAGGGAAGGTCTTAGGAGGAAAGGCTGAGGGACTTGAGGCTGTTTTTATTAGAGAGAAGAAGGTTGAGAGGTGACTTAATTGAAACATATAAAATAATCAGAGGGTTAGATAGGGTGGATAGGGAGAGCCTTTTTCCTCGGATGGTGACGGCGCGGACGAGGGGGCATAGCTTTAAATTGAGGGGTG